>NW_026870994.1:0-341850 GCF_033118175.1 Dama dama | reverse complement strand
GGAGCATGAAACGGTATGAAAAATAGGAGGAGCATGAAGTGGTGTTGAAAAACAAGAAGAGCCTGAAAAGGTGTGAAATATATGAAGAGCTTCAAAAGGTTTCAAAAATATGAGGAGCATGAAACGGTCTGAAAAATAGGACGAGCATGAAGTTGTGTTGAAAAACATGAAGAACCTGAAAAGGTGTGAAAAATATGAAGAGGTTCAAAAGGTGTCAAAAATATGAAGAGCATGAAACGGTCTGAAAAATAGGAGGAGCATGAAGCGGTGTAGAAAAACATGAAGAGCCTGAAAATGTGTGAAAAATATGAAGAGCTTCAAAAGGTGTCAAAAATATGAGGAGAATGAAACGGTGTGAAATATCGGAGGAGCAAGAAACGGAGTTCAAAAACATGAAGAGCCTGAAAAGGTGTGAAAAATATGAAGAGCTTCAAAATGTGCCATATATATGAGGAGCATGAAACGGTCTGAAAAAAAGGGGGAGCATGAAGCGGTATTCAAAAACATGAAGAGCCTGAAAAGCTGTGAAATTATGTCAAGCTTCAAAAGGTGTGAAAAATATGAGGAGCAGGAAACGGTCTGAAAAATAATAGGAGCATGAAACGGTGTTAAAGAACATGAAGAGCCTGAAAAGGTGTGAAATATATGAAGAGCTTCAAAAGGTGTCAAAAATATGAGGAGCAGGAAACGGTCTGAAAAATAGTAGAAGCATGAAACGGTGTTAAAGAACATGAAGAGCCTGAAAAGGTATGAAATATATGAAGAGCTTCAAAAAGTGTCAAAAATATGAGGAGCAGGAAACGGTCTAAAAAATAGGGGGAGCATGAAGTGGTGTAGAAAAACATAAAGACCCTGAAAAGGTGTGAAAAATATGAAGAGCTTCAAAAGGTGTCAAAAATATGAGGAGCAGGAAATGGTCTGAAAAATAGGAGGAGCTTGAAGTGGTGTAGAAAAACATGAAGATCCTGAAAAGGTGTGAAAAATATGAAGAGCTTCAAATGGTGTGAAATATATGAGGAGCTTGAATCGGTCTGAAAAATAGGAGGAGCATGAAATCTTGTTGAAAAACATGAAGAGCCTGAAAACGTGTGAAAATTACGAAGAGCTTCAAAAGGTGTGAAATATATGAAGAGCTTCAAAAGGTATCAAAAATGAGATGAGCATGAAATGGTCTGAAAGATAGGAGGGGCATGAAGCGGTGTTGAAAAACATGAAGAGCCTGAAAAGGTGTGAGAAATATGAAGATCTTCAAAATGTGTCAAAAATTTGAGGAGCATGAAATGGTCTGAAAAATAGGAGGAGCAAGAAGTGATGTTTGAAAACATGAAGAGCCTGAAAAGATGTGAAAAATATGAAGAGCATCAAAAGATGTGAAAAATATGAGGAGCATGAACCGGTCTGAAAAATAGGAGGAGCATGAAGCGGTTTTGAAAAGCATGAAGAGTCTGAAAAGGTGTGGAAAATATTAAGAGCTTCATAAGGTGTCAAAAATATTAGGAGCATGAAACTGTCTGAAAAATAGGAGGAGCATGAAGTGGTGTTGAAAAACGTGAAGAGCCTAAAAATGTGTGAAAAATATGAAGAGCTTCAAAATGTGAAAAATATGAGGAGCATGAAACGGTCTGAAAAATAGGAGGAGCATGAAACGGTGTTCGAAAACATGAAGAGCATGAAAATTTGTGAAAAATATGAAGACCTTCAAAACGTGTCAAAAATGAGATGAGCATGAAACGGTCTGAAAAAAAGGAGGTGCATGAAGCGGTCTTGAAAAACATGAAGAGCCTGAGAAAGTGTGAACAATATGAAGAGCTTCTAAAGGTGTGAAAAATATGAAGAGCTTCAAAAGGTGTCAAAAATGAGATGAGCATGAAACGGCCTGAAAAATAGGAGGAGCATGAAGTGGTGTTGAAAAATATGATGAGCCTGAAAAAGTGGGAAATATATGAAGAGCTTCAAAAGGTGTCAGAAATATGAGGAGCATGAAACGGTCTGAAAAAAAGGAGGAGCATGAAGTGGTGTTGAAAAATATGATGAGCCTGAAAAAGTGGGAAATATATGAAGAGCTTCAAAAGGTGTCAAAAATATGAGGAGCATGAAACGGTCTGAAAAATAGGAGGAGCATGAAGCGGTGTTGAAAACCATGAAGAGCCTGAAAAGGTGTGACAAATATGAAGAGCTTCAAAAGGTGTCAAAAATATAAGGAGCATGAAACGGCCTGAAAAATAGGAGGAGCATGAAGTGGTTTTGAAAAATATGATGAGCCTGAAAAAGTGGGAAATATATGAAGAGCTTCAAAAGGTGTCAAAAATATGAGGAGCATGAAACGGTCTGAAAAATAGGAGGAGCATGAAGTGGTGTTGAAAAATATGATGAGCCTGAAAAAGTGGGAAATATATGAAGAGCTTCAAAAGGTGTCAAAAATATGAGGAGAATGAAACGGTCTGAAATATGGGAGGAGCAAGAAAAGGAGTTCAAAAACATGAAGAGCCTGAAAAGGTGTGAAAAATATGAAGAGCCTCAAAATGTGTCATATATATGAGGAGCATGAAACGGTCTGAAAAATAGGAGGAGCATGAAGCGGTATTCAAAAACATGAAGAGCCTGAAAAGCTGTGAAATTATGTCAAGCTTCAAAAGGTGTGAAAAATATGAGGAGCAGGAAAAGGTCTGAAAAATAGTAGGAGCATGAAGCGGTGTTAAAGAACATGAAGAGCCTGAAAAGGTGTGAAGTATATGAAGAGCTTCAAAAGGTGTCAAAAATATGAGGGGCATGAAACGGTCTGAAAAATAGGAGGAGCATGAAACGGTGTTAAAAAACATGAAGAGCTACAAAAGGTGTGAATCATATAAAGAGTTTCAAAAGGTGTCAAAAATATGAGGAGCAGGAAACGGTCTGAAAAATAGGAGGAGCATGAAGTGGTGTAGAAAAACATGAAGACCGTGAAAAGGTGTGAAAAATATGAAGAGCTTCAAAAGGTGTCAAAATATGAGGAGCATGAAACTGTCTGAAATATAGGAGGAGGATGAAAAGGTGTTAAAAAACATGAAGAGCTTCAAAAGGTGTGAAACATATGAGAACCGGGAAACGATCAGAAAAATAGGAGGAGCATGAAGCCGTGTTGAAAAACATGAAGAGCCTGAAAACGTGTGAAAATTCTGAAGAGCTTCAAAAGGTGTGAAATATATGAAGAGCTTCAAAAGGTGTCAAAAATGAGATGAGCATGAAATGGTCTGAAAGATAGGAGGAGCATGAAGCGGTGTTGAAAAACATGAAGAGCCTGAAAAGGTGTGAAAAATATGAAGAGCTTCAAAAGGTGTCAAAATATGAGGAGCATGAAACTGTCTGAAATATAGGAGGAGCATGAAACGGTGTTAAAAAACATGAAGAGCTTCAAAAGGTGTGAAACATATGAAGAGCTTCAAAAGGTGTCAAAAATATGAGGAGCATGAAACGGTATGAAAAATAGGAGGAGCATGAAGTGGTGTTGAAAAACAAGAAGAGCCTGAAAAGGTGTGAAATATATGAAGAGCTTCAAAAGGTTTCAAAAATATGAGGAGCATGAAACGGTCTGAAAAATAGGACGAGCATGAAGTTGTGTTGAAAAACATGAAGAACCTGAAAAGGTGTGAAAAATATGAAGAGGTTCAAAAGGTGTCAAAAATATGAAGAGCATGAAACGGTCTGAAAAATAGGAGGAGCATGAAGCGGTGTAGAAAAACATGAAGAGCCTGAAAATGTGTGAAAAATATGAAGAGCTTCAAAAGGTGTCAAAAATATGAGGAGAATGAAACGGTGTGAAATATCGGAGGAGCAAGAAACGGAGTTCAAAAACATGAAGAGCCTGAAAAGGTGTGAAAAATATGAAGAGCTTCAAAATGTGCCATATATATGAGGAGCATGAAACGGTCTGAAAAAAAGGGGGAGCATGAAGCGGTATTCAAAAACATGAAGAGCCTGAAAAGCTGTGAAATTATGTCAAGCTTCAAAAGGTGTGAAAAATATGAGGAGCAGGAAACGGTCTGAAAAATAATAGGAGCATGAAACGGTGTTAAAGAACATGAAGAGCCTGAAAAGGTGTGAAATATATGAAGAGCTTCAAAAGGTGTCAAAAATATGAGGAGCAGGAAACGGTCTGAAAAATAGTAGAAGCATGAAACGGTGTTAAAGAACATGAAGAGCCTGAAAAGGTATGAAATATATGAAGAGCTTCAAAAAGTGTCAAAAATATGAGGAGCAGGAAACGGTCTAAAAAATAGGGGGAGCATGAAGTGGTGTAGAAAAACATAAAGACCCTGAAAAGGTGTGAAAAATATGAAGAGCTTCAAAAGGTGTCAAAAATATGAGGAGCAGGAAATGGTCTGAAAAATAGGAGGAGCTTGAAGTGGTGTAGAAAAACATGAAGATCCTGAAAAGGTGTGAAAAATATGAAGAGCTTCAAATGGTGTGAAATATATGAGGAGCTTGAATCGGTCTGAAAAATAGGAGGAGCATGAAATCTTGTTGAAAAACATGAAGAGCCTGAAAACGTGTGAAAATTATGAAGAGCTTCAAAAGGTGTGAAATATATGAAGAGCTTCAAAAGGTATCAAAAATGAGATGAGCATGAAATGGTCTGAAAGATAGGAGGGGCATGAAGCGGTGTTGAAAAACATGAAGAGCCTGAAAAGGTGTGAGAAATATGAAGATCTTCAAAATGTGTCAAAAATTTGAGGAGCATGAAATGGTCTGAAAAATAGGAGGAGCAAGAAGTGATGTTTGAAAACATGAAGAGCCTGAAAAGATGTGAAAAATATGAAGAGCATCAAAAGATGTGAAAAATATGAGGAGCATGAACCGGTCTGAAAAATAGGAGGAGCATGAAGCGGTTTTGAAAAGCATGAAGAGTCTGAAAAGGTGTGGAAAATATTAAGAGCTTCATAAGGTGTCAAAAATATTAGGAGCATGAAACTGTCTGAAAAATAGGAGGAGCATGAAGTGGTGTTGAAAAACGTGAAGAGCCTAAAAATGTGTGAAAAATATGAAGAGCTTCAAAATGTGAAAAATATGAGGAGCATGAAACGGTCTGAAAAATAGGAGGAGCATGAAACGGTGTTCGAAAACATGAAGAGCATGAAAATTTGTGAAAAATATGAAGACCTTCAAAACGTGTCAAAAATGAGATGAGCATGAAACGGTCTGAAAAAAAGGAGGTGCATGAAGCGGTCTTGAAAAACATGAAGAGCCTGAGAAAGTGTGAACAATATGAAGAGCTTCTAAAGGTGTGAAAAATATGAAGAGCTTCAAAAGGTGTCAAAAATGAGATGAGCATGAAACGGCCTGAAAAATAGGAGGAGCATGAAGTGGTGTTGAAAAATATGATGAGCCTGAAAAAGTGGGAAATATATGAAGAGCTTCAAAAGGTGTCAGAAATATGAGGAGCATGAAACGGTCTGAAAAAAAGGAGGAGCATGAAGTGGTGTTGAAAAATATGATGAGCCTGAAAAAGTGGGAAATATATGAAGAGCTTCAAAAGGTGTCAAAAATATGAGGAGCATGAAACGGTCTGAAAAATAGGAGGAGCATGAAGCGGTGTTGAAAACCATGAAGAGCCTGAAAAGGTGTGACAAATATGAAGAGCTTCAAAAGGTGTCAAAAATATAAGGAGCATGAAACGGCCTGAAAAATAGGAGGAGCATGAAGTGGTTTTGAAAAATATGATGAGCCTGAAAAAGTGGGAAATATATGAAGAGCTTCAAAAGGTGTCAAAAATATGAGGAGCATGAAACGGTCTGAAAAATAGGAGGAGCATGAAGTGGTGTTGAAAAATATGATGAGCCTGAAAAAGTGGGAAATATATGAAGAGCTTCAAAAGGTGTCAAAAATATGAGGAGCATGAAACGGTCTCAAAAATAGGAGGAGCATGAATCGGTGTTGAAAAACATGAAGAGCCTGAAAAGGTGTGAAAAAAATGAAGAGCTTCAAAAGGTGTCAAAAATATGAGGAGCATGAAACGGTCTCAAAAATAGGAGGAGCATGAATCGGTGTGAAAAACATGAAGAGCATGAAAAGGTGTGAAAAATATGAAGAGCTTCAAAAGGTGTCAAAAATATGAGGAGCATGAAACGGTCTGAAAAATAGGAGGAACATGAATCTGTGCTCAAATACATGAAGTGCCTGAGAAGGTGCGAAAAATATGCAGAGCTTCAAAAGGTGGGAAAAATATGAGGACCATGAAACGATCTCAAAAATAGGAGGAGCATGAAGCGGTGTTAAAAAACATGAAGAGCCTGAAAAGGTGTGACAAATATAAAGAGCTTCAAGATTTGTGAAAAATATGAGGAGCATGAAACGGTCTGAAAAATAAGAGGAGCATGAAATGGTGTTGAAAAACAGGAAGAGCCTGAAAATGCGAGAAAAATATGAAGAGCTTCAAAAGGTTTCAAAAATATGAGGAGCATGAAACTTTCTGAAAAAGAGGAGGAGCATGAACCGGTGTTGAAAAATATGAAGAGCCTGAAAAGGTGTGAAAAATATGAAGAGGTTTAAAAGGTGTCAAAAATATGAGGAGCATGAAACATTCTGAAAAATAGGAGGATCATGAAACCGTGTTCAAAAACATGAAGAGCCTGAAAAGGTGTGAAAAATATGAAGAGCCTTAAAAAATGTCAAAAATATGAGGAGTATGAAACCGTCTGAAAAATAGCAGGAGCATGAAGCGGTGTTGAAAAACATGAAGAGCCTGAAAAGGTGTGAAAAATATGAAGAGCGTCAAAAGGTGTGAAAAATATGAAGAGCTTCAAAAGGTGTCAAAAATATGAGGAGAATGAAACGGTCTGAAAAATAGGCGGAGCATGAAACGGTGTTCAAAAACATGAAGAGCCTAAAAAGGTGTGAAAAATATGAAGAGCGTCAAAACGTGTCAAAATATGAGGAGCATGAAACGGTCAGAAAAATAGGAGGAGCAAGAAGCGGTGTTGAAAAACAAGAAGAGCCTGAAAATGTGTGAAAAATATGAAGAGCCTGAAAAGGTGTGAAAAATATGAAGAGCTTCAAAAGGTGTCAAAATTATGAGGAGCATGAAACGGTCTGAAAAATAGGAAGAGCATGAAGCTGTGTTCAACAACATGAAGAGACAGAAAAGGTGCGAAAAATATGAAGAGCCTGAAAAGGTGTGAAAAATATGAAGAGCTTCAAAAGGTGTCAAAAATTAGATGAGCATGAAACGGTCTGAAAAATAGGAGGAGCATTAAACGGCGTGGAGAAACATGAAGAGCCAGAAAAGGTGTGGAAAAATAGGAGGAGCTTCAAAATGTGTCAAATATATGAGGAGAAGGAAACGGTCTGAAAAATAGGAGGAGCATGAAGCTGTGTTGACAAACATGAAGAGCCTGAAAAGGTGTGTAAAATATGAAGAGCTTCAACAGGTGTCAAATATATGAGGAGCATGAATGGTCTGAAAAATAGGAGGAGCATGAAGCGGTGTTCAAAAACATGAAGAGCCTGAAAAGGTGTGAAAAATATGAAGAGCTTCAAAAGTTGTCATATATATGAGGAGCATGAAACGGTCTGAAAAATAGGAGGAGCATGAAGCGATATTCAAAAACATGAAGAGCCAGAAAAGGTGTGAAAAATATGAAGAGCTTCAAAAGGTGTCAAAAATATAAGGAGCAGGAAACGGTCTGAAAAATAGGAGGAGCATGAAATGGTGATAAAGAACATGAGGAGCCTGAAAAGGTGTGAAGTATATGAAGAGCTTCAAAAGGTGTCAACAATATGAGGGGCATGAAACGGTCTGAAAAATAGGAGGAGCATGAAATGGTGTTAAAAACATGAAGAGCTTCAAAAGGTGTGAAACATATAAAGAGCTTTAAATGGTGTCAAAAATATGAGGAGCAGGAAACTGTCTGAAAAATAAGAGGAGCATGAAAAGGTGTTAAAAAACATGAAGAGCTTCAAACCGTGTGAAACATATGAGGAGCGGGAAACGATCAGAAAAATAGGAGGAGCATGAAACGGTGTTAAAAAACATGAAGAGCTTCAAAAGGTGTGAAACATATGAAGAGCTTCAAAAGGTGTCAAAAATATGAGGAGCATGAAACGGTATGAAAAATAGGAGGAGCATGAAGTGGTGTTGAAAAACAAGAAGAGCCTGAAAAGGTGTGAAAAATATGAAGAGCTTCAAAAGGTGTCAAAATATGAGGAGCATGAAACTGTCTGAAATATAGGAGGAGCATGAAAAGGTGTTAAAAAACATGAAGAGCTTCAAAACGTGTGAAACATATGAGGAGCGGGAAACGATCAGAAAAATAGGAGGAGCATGAAACGGTGTTAAAAAACATGAAGAGCTTCAAAAGGTGTGAAACATATGAAGAGCTTCAAAAGGTGTCAAAAATATGAGGAGCATGAAACGGTATGAAAAATAGGAGGAGCATGAAGCGGTGTTGAAAAACAAGAAGAGCCTGAAAAGGTGTGAAAAATATGAAGAGCTTCAAAAGGTGGCAAAAATATGAGGAGCATGAAACGGTCTGAAAAAGAGGAGGAGCATGAAATGGTGTTGAAAAACATGAAGAGACTGAAAAGGTGTGAAAAATATGAAGACCTTCAAAAGGTGTCAAAAATATGAGGAGCATGAAACGGTCTGAAAAATAGGAGTAGCATGAAACGGTGTTGAAATACATGAAGAGCCTGAACAGGTGTGAAATATATGAAGAGCTTCAAAAGGTTTCAAAAATATGAGGAGCATGTAACGGTCTGAAAATTACGAGGAGCATGAAGTTGGGTTGAAAAACATGAAGAACCTGAAAAGGTGTGAAAAATAGGAAGAGCTTCAAAAGGTGTCAAAAATATGAGGAGCATGAAACGGTCTGAAAAATAGGAGGAGCATGAAGCGGTGTAGAAAAACATGAAGAGCCTGAAAATGTGTGAAAAATATGAAGAGTTTCAAAAGGTGTCAAAAATATGAGGAGAATGAAACGGTCTGAAATATCGGAGGAGCAAGAAAAGGAGTTCAAAAACATGAAGAGCCTGAAAAGGTGTGAAAAATATGAAGAGCCTCAAAATGTGTCATATATATGAGCAGCATGAAACGGTCTGAAAAATAGGAGGAGCATGAAGCGGTATTCAAAAACATGAAGAGCCTGAAAAGCTGTGAAATTATGTCAAGCTTCAAAAGGTGTGAAAAATATGAGGAGCAGGAAACGGTCTGAAAAATAGTAGGAGCATGAAGCGGTGTTAAAGAACATGAAGAGCCTGAAAAGGTGTGAAGTATATGAAGAGCTTCAAAAGGTGTCAAAAATATGAGGGGCATGAAACGGTCTGAAAAATAGGAGGAGCATGAAACGGTGTTAAAAAACATGAAGAGCTACAAAAGGTGTGAAACATATAAAGAGCTTCAAAAGGTGTCAAAAATACGAGGAGCAGGAAACGGTCTGAAAAATAGGAGGAGCATGAAGTGGTGTAGAAAAACATGAAGACCGTGAAAAGGTGTGAAAAATATGAAGAGCTTCAAAAGGTGTCAAAATATGAGGAGCATGAAACTGTCTGAAATATAGGAGGAGGATGAAAAGGTGTTAAAAAACATGAAGAGATTCAAAAGGTGTGAAACATATGAGAAACGGGAAACGATCAGAAAAATAGGAGGAGCATGAAGCCGGGTTGAAAAACATGAAGAGCATGAAAACGTGTGAAAATTCTGAAGAGCTTCAAAAGGTGTGAAATATATGAAGAGCTTCAAAAGGTGTCAAAAATGAGATGAGCATGAAATGGTCTGAAAGATAGGAGGAGCATGAAGCGGTGTTGAAAAACATGAAGAGCCTGAAAAGGTGTGGAAAATATGAAGAGCTTCAAATGGTGTGAAATACATGAGGAGCTTGAAACGGTCTGAAAAATAGTAGGAGCAAGAAGCGGTGTTGAAAAACATGAAGAGCCTGAAAATGTGTGAAAAATATGAAGAGCTTCAAAAGGTTTGAAAAATATGAAGAGTTTCAAAAGCTGTCAAATGAGATGAGCATGAAACGGTCTGAAAAATAGCAGGAGCATGAAGCGGTGTTCAAAATCATGAAGAGCCTGAAAAGGGGTGAAAAATATGAAGAGCTTCAAAAGGTGTCAATAATAAGACGTGCATGAAACAGTCTGAAAAATAGGAGGAGCATGAAACGGTCTGAAATATAGGAGGAGCATGAATCTGTGCTCAAATACATGAAGCGCCTGAGAAGTTGCGAAAAATATGAAGAGCTTCAAAAGGTGTGAAAAATATGAGGAGCATGAAACGTTCTGAAAAATAGGAGGAGCATGAAACGGTGTTCAAAAATATGAAGAGCCTGGAAATGGTGTGAAAAATATGAGAGCCCCAAAACGTGTTAAAAATATGAGGAGCATGAAACGGTCTGAAACATACGAGGAGCATGAAGTGGCGTTCAAAAACATAAAGAGCCTGAAAAGGTGTGAAATATATGAAGAGCTTCAAAAAGTGTAAAAAATTTGAGCAGCATGAAAAATAGGAGGAGCATGAAGTGGAGCTGAAAAACATGAAGTGCCTGAAAAGGTGTGCAAAATATGAAGAGCTTCAAAAGGTGTAAAAAACGAGATGAGCATGAAACGGTCTGAAAAATAGGAGGAGCATGAACTGGTGCTGAAAAACATGAAGAGCCTGAAAAGGTGTGAAAAATATGAAGAGCTTCAAAAGGTGTGAAAAATATGAGGAGCATGAAACGGTCTGAAAAATAGGAGGAGCATGAAATGGTGCTGAAAAACATGAAGAGCCTGAAAAGGTGTGAAAAATATGAAGAGCTTCAAAAAGTGTCAAATATATGAGGAGAAAGAAACGGTCTGAAAAAAAGGAGGAGCATGAAGTGGTGTTCAAATCATGAAGAGCCTGAAAAGGTGTGAAAAATATGAAGAGCTTCAAAAGTTGTGAAATATATTAGGAGCATGAATCGATTTGAAAAATAGGACGAGCATGAAACGGTGTTCAAAAACATGAAGAGCCTGAAAACGTGTGAAAAATATGAAGAGCTTCAAAAGGTGTCAAAAATATGAGGAGCATGAAATGGCCTCAAAAATAGGAGGAGTATGAATCGCTGATGAAAAACATGGAGAGCCTGAAAAGGTGTGAAAAATATGAAGAGCTTCAAAACGTGTCAAAAATATGAGGAGCATGAAACGGTCTCAAGAATAGGAGGAGCATGAAACGGTCTGAAAAATATGAGGGCATGAAACTGTGTTGAAAAACATGAACAGCCTGAAATGGTGTGAAATATATGAAGAGTTTCAAAAGGTTTCAAAAATATGAGGAGCATGAAACGGTCTGAAAAATAGGAGGAGCATGAAGCCGTTTTGAAAAACATGAAGAGCCTGAAAAGGTATGGGAAATATGAAGAGCTTCAAAAGGTGTGAAATACATGAGGAGCATGAAACGGTCTGAAAAATAGGAGGAGCATGAAGCTGTGTTCAAAAACATGAAGAGACTGAAAAGGTGCGAAAAATATGAAGAGCCTGAAAAGGTGTGAAAAATATGAAGAGCTTCAAAAAGTGTCAAATATAAGAGGATCATGAAACGGTCTGAAAAATAGGAGCAACATGAAACGGTCTGAAAAATAAGAGGAGCATGAAATGGTGTTGAAAAACAGGAAGAGCCTGAAAATGTGAGAAAAATATGAACAGCTTCAAAAGGTTTCAAAAATATGAGGAGCATGAAACTTTCTGAAAAAGAGGAGGAGCATGAACCGGTGTTGAAAAACATGAAGAGCCTGAAAAGGTGTGAAAAATATGAAGAGGTTTAAAAGGTGTCAAAAATATGAGGAGCATGAAACTTTCTGAAAAATAGGAGGATCATGAAACCGTGTTCAAAAACATGAAGAGCCTGAAAAGGTGTGAAAAATATGAAGAGCCTTAAAAAATGTCAAAAATATGAGGAGTATGAAATGGTCTGTAAAATAGCAGGAGCATGAAGCGGTGTTGAAAAACATGAAGAGCCTGAAAAGGTGTGAAAAACATGAAGAGCTTCAAAAGGTGTGAAAAATATGAAGAGCTTCAAAAGGTGTCAAAAATATGAGGAGAATGAAACGGTCTGAAAAATAGGCGGAGCATGAAACGGTGTTCAAAAACATGAAGAGCCTGAAAAGGTGTGAAAAATATGAAGAGCTTCAAAACGTGTCAAATTATGTGGAGCATGAAACGGTCTGAAAAATAGGAGGAGCAAGAAGCGGTGTTGAAAAACATGAAGAGCCTGAAAATGTGTGAACAATATGAAGAGCTTCAAAAGGTGTGAAAAATATGAAGAGCTTCAAAAGCTGTCAAATTAGATGAGCATGAAACGGTCTGAAAAATAGCAGGAGCATGAAGCGGTGTTCAAAAACATGAAGAGCCTGAAAAGGGGTGAAAAATGTGAAGAGCTTAAAAAGGTGTCAAAATTATGAGGAGCATGAAACGGTCTGAAAAATAGGAGGAGCATTAAATGGTGTGGAAAAACATGAAGAGCCTGAAAAGGTGTGGAAAAATAGGAAGAGCTTCAAAATGTGTCAAATATATGAGGAGAATGAAACGGTCTGAAAAATAGGAGGAGCATGAAACGGTCTGAAAAATAGGAAGAGCATGAAACGGTCTGAAAAATAGGAGGATCATGAAGCGGTGTTGAAAATCGTGAAGAGCCTGAAATGGTGTGAAAAATGTGAAGAGCTTCAACAGGTGTCAAAAACTTGAGGAGAATGAAACGGTCTGAAAAATAGGAGGAGCATGAAGCTGTGTTCAAAAACATGATGAGCCAGACAAAGTGTGAAAAATATGAAGAGCTTCAAAAAGTGTCAAAAATATGAGGAGCAAGAAACGGTCTGAAAAATAGGAGTAGCATGAAACGATCTGAAAAATAGGAGGAGCATGAAGCTGTGTTGAAAAACATGAAGAGCCTGAAAAGGTGTGAAAAATATGAAGAGCTTCAAAAGGTGTAAAAAATGAGAGCAGCATGAAACGGTCTGAAAAATAGGAGGAGCATGAAGTGGAGCTGAAAAACATGAAGTGCCTGAAAAGGTGTGCAAAATATGAAGAGCTTCAAAAGGTGTAAAAAATGAGATGAGCATAAAACGGTCTGAAAAATAAGAGGAGCATGAACTTGTGCTGAACAACATGAAGAGCCTGAAAAGGTGTGAAAAAATATGAAGAGCTTTAAAAGGTGTGAAAAATATGACTAGCATGAAACTTTCTGAAAAATTGGAGGAGCATGAAGCTGTGTTCAAAAACATGAAGAGCCAGAAAAGGTGTGAAAAATATGAAGAGCTTCAAAAAGTGTCAAAAATATGAGGAGCAAGAAACGGTTGGAAAATAGGAGGAGCATGAAACGATCTGAAAAATAGGAGGAGCATGAAGCTGTGTTCAAAAACATGAAGAGCCTGAAAAGGTGTGAAAAATATGAAGAGCTTCAAAAGGTGTAAAATATTTGAGCAGCATGAAACGGTCTGAAAAATAGGAGGAGCATGAAGTGGAGCTGAAAAACATGAAGTGCCTGAAAAGGTGTGCAATATATGAAGAGCTTCAAAAGGTGTAAAAAATGAGATGAGCATGAAACGGTCTGAAAAATAGGAGGACATTAAATGGTGCTGAAAAACATGAAGAGCCTGAAAAGGTGTAAAAAATATGAAGAGCTTCAAAAGGTGTGAAAAATATGAGGAGAAAGAAACGATCTGAAAAATAGGAGGAGCATAGATCAGTGTTCAAAAACATGAAGAGCCTGAAAAGGTGTGAAAAATATGAAGAGCTTCAAAAAGTGTCAAATATATGAGGAGAAAGAAACGGTCTGAAAAAAAGGAGGAGCATGAAGTGGTGTTCAAAAACATGAAGAGCCTGAAAAGGTGTGAAAAATATGAAGAGCTTCAAAAGCTGTCAAAAATGAGATGAGCATGAAACGGTCTGAAAAAAAGCAGGAGCATGAAGCGTTGTTGAAAATCTTGAAGAGCTTGAAAAGGTGTGCAAAATATGAAGAGCTTCAAAAGGTGTAAAAAATGAGATGAGCATAAAACGGTCTGAAAAATAAGAGGAGCATGAACTTGTGCTGAACAACATGAAGAGCCTGAAAAGGTGTGAAAAATATGAAGAGCTTTAAAAGGTGTGAAAAATATGACGAGCATGAAACTTTCTGAAAAATTGGAGGAGCATGAAGCTGTGTTCAAAAACATGAAGAGCCAGAAAAGGTGTGAAAAATATGAAGAGCTTCAAAAAGTGTCAAAAATATGAGGAGCAAGAAACGGTTGGAAAATAGGAGGAGCATGAAACGATCTGAAAAATAGGAGGAGCATGAAGCTGTGTTCAAAAACATGAAGAGCCTGAAAAGGTGTGAAAAATATGAAGAGCTTCAAAAGGTGTAAACAATTTGACCAGCATGAAACGGTCTGAAAAATAGGAGGAGCATGAAGTGGAGCTGAAAAACCTGAAGAGCCTGAAAAGGTGTGAAAAATATGAAGAGCTTCAAAAGGTGTGAAAAATATGAGGAGCATGAAACGGTCTGAAAAATAGGAGGAGCATGGATCGGTGTTCAAAAACATGAAGAGCCTGAAAGGTTGTGAAAAATATGAAGAGCTTCAAAAAGTGTCAAATATATGAGGAGAAAGAAACGGTCTGAAAAAAAGGAGGAGCATGAAGCGGTGTTCAAAAACATGAAGAGCCTGAAAAGGTGTGGAAAAATAGGAAGAGCTTGAAAATGTGTCAAATATATGAGGAGAAGGAAACGGTCTGAAAAATAGGAGGAGCATGAAACGGTCTGAAAAATAGGAAGAGCATGAAACGGACTGAAAAATAGGAGGATCATGAAGCGGTGTTGAAAATCGTGAAGAGCCTGAAATGGTGTGAAAAATGTGAAGAGCTTCAACAGGTGTCAAAAACTTGAGGAGAATGAAACGGTCTGAAAAAGAGGAGGAGCATGAAGCTGTGTTGAAAAACATGAATAGCCAGACAAAGTGTGAAAAATATGAAGAGCTTCAAAAAGTGTCAAAAATATGAGGAGCAAGAAACGGTCTGAAAAACAGGAGTAGCATGAAACGATCTGAAAAATAAGAGGAGCATGAAGCTGTGTTGAAAACCATGAAGAGCCTGAAAAGGTGTGAAAAATATGAAGAGCTTCTAAAGGTGTCAAAAATATGAGGAGCATGAAACGGTCTGAAAAATAGGACGAGTATGAAACGGTGTTCAAAAATATGAAGAGCCTGGAATGGTGTGAAAAATATGAAGAGCCCAAAACGTGTCAAAAATATGAGGAGCATGAAACGTTCTGAACAATAGGAGGAGCATGAAACGGTGTTCAAAAATATGAGGAGCCTGGAAATGGTGTGAAAAATATGAGAGCCCCAAAACGTGTCAAAAATATGAGGAGCATGAAACGGTCTGAAACATACGAGGAGCATGAAGTGGCGTTCAAAAACATAAAGAGCCTGAAAAGGTGTGAAATATATGAAGAGCTTCAAAAGGTGTAAAATATTTGAGCAGCATGAAACGGTCTGAAAAATAGGAGGAGCATGAAGTGGGGCTGAAAAACATGAAGTGCCTGAAAAGCTGTGCAATATATGAAGAGCTTCAAAAGGTGTAAAAAATGAGATGAGCATGAAACGGTCTGAAAAATAGGAGGACATTAAATGGTGCTGAAAAACATGAAGAGCCTGAAAAGGTGTAAAAAATATGAAGAGCTTCAAAAGGTGTGAAAAATATGAGGAGAAAGAAACGATCTGAAAAATAGGAGGAGCATGGATCAGTGTTCAAAAACATGAAGAGCCTGAAAAGTTGTGAAAAATATGAAGAGCTTCAAAAAGTGTCAAATATATGAGGAGAAAGAAACGGTCTGAAAAAAAGGAGGAGCACGAAGTGGTGTTCAAAAACATGAAGAGCCTGAAAAGGTGTGAAAAATATGAAGAGCTTCAAAAGCTGTCAAAAATGAGATGAGCATGAAACGGTCTGAAAAAAAGCAGGAGCATGAAGCGTTGTTGAAAATCTTGAAGAGCTTAAAAGGTGTGAAAAATATGAAGAGCTTCAAAAGGTTTCAAAAATATGAGGATCATGAAACGGTCTGAAAAATAGGAGCAACATGAAACGGTCTTAAAAATAAGAGGAGCATGAAATGGTTTTGAAAAACATGAAGAGCCTGAAAAGGTGTGAAAAATATGAAGACGTTTAAAAGGTGTCAAAAATATGAGGAGCATGAAACTTTCTGAAAAATAGGAGGATCATGAAGCGGTGTTGAAAAACATGAAGAGCCTGAAAAGGTGTGAAAAATATGAAGAGCTTCAAAAGGTGTGAAAAATATGAAGAGCTTCAAAATGTGTCAAAAATATGAGGAGAATGAAACGGTCTGAAAAATAGGCGGAGCATGAAACGGTGTTCAAAAACATGAAGAGCCTGAAAAGGTGTGAAAAATATGAAGAGCTTCAAAACGTGTCAAAATATGAGGAGCATGAAACGGTCTGAAAAATAGGAGGAGCAAGAAGCGGTGTTGAAAAACATGAAGAGCCTGAAAATGTGTGAAAAATATGAAGAGCTTCAAAAGGTTTGAAAAATATGAAGAGCTTCAAAAGCTGTCAAATGAGATGAGCATGAAACGGTCTGAAAAATAGCAGGAGCATGAAGCGGTGTTCAAAATCATGAAGAGCCTGAAAAGGGGTGAAAAATATGAAGAGCTTCAAAAGGTGTCAATAATAAGACGTGCATGAAACAGTCTGAAAAATAGGAGGCGCATGAAACGGTCTGAAATATAGGAGGAGCATGAATCTGTGCTCGAATACATGAAGCACCTGAGAAGGTGCGAAAAATATGAAGAGCTTCAAAAGGTGTGAAAAATATGAGGAGCATGAAACGTTCTGAAATATAGGAGGAGCATGAAACGGTGTTCAAAAATATGAAGAGCCTGGAAATGGTGTGAAAAATATGAGAGCCACAAAACGTGTTAAAAATATGAGGAGCATGAAACGGTCTGAAACATGCGAGGAGCATGAAGTGGCGTTCAAAAACATAAAGAGCCTGAAAAGGTGTGAAATATATGAAGAGCCTCAAAAGGCGTGAAAAATATGAAGAGCTTCAAAAGCTGTCAAATGAGATGAGCATGAAACGGTCTGAAAAATAGGAGGAGCATGGATCGGTGTTCAAAAACATGAAGAGCCTGAAAAGGTGTGAAAAATATGAAGAGCTTCAAAAAGTGTCAAATATATGAGGAGAAAGAAACGGTCTGAAAAAAAGGAGGAGAATGAAGCGGTGTTCAAAAACATGAAGAGCCTGAAAAGGTGTGAAAAATATGAAGAGCTTCAAAAGCAGTCAAAAATGAGATGAGCATGAAACGGTCTGAAAAAAAGGAGGAGCAGGAAGCGTTGTTGAAAATCTTGAAGAGCTTGAAAAAGTGTGAAAAATATGAAGAGGTTTAAAAGGTGTCAAAATATGAGGAGCATGAAACTTTCTGAAAAATAGGAGGATCATGAAACCGTGTTCAAAAACATGAAGAGCCTGAAAAGGTGTGAAAAATATGAAGAGCCTTAAAAAATGTCAAAAATATGAGGAGTATGAAACGGTCTGAAAAATAGCAGGAGCATGAAGCGGTGTTGAAAAACATGAACAGCCTGAAAAGGTGTGAACAATATGAAGAGCTTCAAAAGGTGTGAAAAATATGAAGAGCTTCAAAAGGTGTCAAAAATATGAGGAGAATGAAACGGTCTGAAAAATAGGCGGAGCATGAAATGGTGTTCAAAAACATGAAGAGCCTGAAAAGGTGTGAAAAATATGAAGAGCTTCAAAACGTGTCAAAAATATGAGGAGCATGAAACGGTCTGAAAAATAGGAGGAGCAAGAAGGGGTGTTGAAAAACATGAAGAGCCTGAAAATGTGTGAAAAATATGAAGAGCTTCAAAAGATGTGAAAAATATGAAGAGCTTCAAAAGGTGTCAAAAATGAGATGAGCATGAAACGGTCTGAAAAATAGGAGGAGCATTAAGCTGTGTTGAAAATCATAACGAGCCTGAAAAGGTGTGAAAAATATGAAGAGCTTCAAAAATGTGAAAAATATGAAGAGCTTCAAAAGGTGTCAAAAATATGAGGAACATGAAATGGTCTGAAAAATAAGAGGAGCATAAAACGGTCTGAATAATAGGAGGAGCGAGAAACGGTGTGGAAAAACATGAAGAGCCTGAAAAGGTGTGAAAAATATGTAGAGCCTCAAAAGATGTGAAATACATGAGGAGCATGAAACTGTCTGATAAATAGGAGGAGCATGAAGCGGTGTTCAAAAAAATGAAGAGAAAGAAAGGTGTGAAAAATATGAAGAGCTTCAAAAGGTGTCAAAAATATGAAGAGCATGAAACAGTCTGAAAATTAGGAGGAGCATGAAGCGGTTTTGAAAGACATGAAGAGCTTGAAAAGGTTTTAAAAATATGAAGATCTTCAAAACGTATCAAAAATATGAGAAGCATTAAACGGTCTGAACAATAGGAGGAGTAAGAAGCGGTGTTGAAAAACATAAAGAGCATGAAAACGTATGAAGAATATGAAGAGCTTCAAAAGGTGTGAAAAATATGAAGAGCTTCATAAGGTGTCCAAAATGAGATGACCATGAAACGGTCTGAAAAATAGGAGGAGCAGGAAGTGGTGTTGAAAAACATGAAGAGCCTGAAAAGGTGTGAAATATATGAAGAGCTTCAAAAGGTGTCAAAAATATGAGGAGCATGAAACGGTCTGAAAAATAGGAGGAGCATGAAGCAGTGTTGCAATATAAGAAAAGCCTGAAAAGGTGTGAAAAATATGAAGAGCTTCAATAGGTGTCAAAAATATGAGGAGCAAGAAACGGTCTGAAAAATAGGAGGAGCATGAAGCGGTGTTAAAAAACATGAAGAGCCTGAAAAGTTGTGAAAAATATGAAGAGATTCAAAAGGGGTCAAAAATATGAGGAGCATGAAACGGTCTGAAAAATAGGAGGAGCATGAAGCGGTGTTGAAAAACATGAAGAGTCTGAAAAAGTGTGAAAAATATGAAGAGTTTCAAAAGGTGTGAAAAATATGAAGAGCTTCAAAAGTTGTCAAAAATGAGATGAGCATGAAACGGTCTGAAAAATAGGAGGAACATGAAGTGGTGTTGAAAAACATGAAGAGCCTGAAAAGGTGTGAAAAATATGAAGAGCTTCAAAAGGTGTGAAATACATGAGGAGCATTAAACTCTCTGAAATATAGTAGGAGCATGAAGTGGTGTTCAAAAATATGAACAGCCTGAAAAGGTGTGAAAAATATGAACAGCTTCAAAAGATGTCAAAAATATGAGGAGCATGAAGTGGTCCGAAAAATAGGATGAGCATGAAGCGGTGTTAAGAGCCTGAAAAGGTGGGAAATATATAAAGAGCTTGAAAAGGTGTCAAAAATATGAGGAGCATGAAACGGTGTGAAAAATAGGAGAAGCATGAAATGATGTTGAGAAACCTGAAGAGACTGAAAAGGTGTGAAAAATATGAAGAGCTACAAAAGATGTGAAATATATGAGGAGCATGAAATGATCTGAAAAATAGGAGGAGCATGAAATGGTGTTGAAAAACATGAAGAGCCTGAAAAGGTTTGAAAATTATGAAGACCTTCAAATTGTGTCAAAAAAAAGGAGGAGCATGAAATGGTGTTCAAAAACATGAAGAGCCTGAAAAGATGTGAAAAATATTAAGATCTTCAAAAGGTGTCAAAAACATGAGGAGCATGAAACGATCTGAAAAATAGGAGGAACATGAAGCACGGTTGAAAAACATGAAGAGCCTGAAAAGGTGTGAAAAATATGAAGAGCGTAAAAAGGTGTGAAATACATGAGGTGCATTAAACGGTCTGAAAATAGTAGAAGCATGAAGTGGTGTTCAAAAAAATGGAGAGCCTGAAAAGGTGTGAAAAATATGAAGAGCGTCAAAAGGTGTCAAAAATATGAGGAGCATGAAACGATCTGAAAAATATGAGGAGCATGAAGCGGTGTTGAAAAACATGAAGAGCCTGAAAAGGTGTGAAAAATATGAAGAGAATTAAAGGTGTCAAAAATATGAGGAGCATGAAACGGTCTGAAAAAAAGGAGGAGTATGAAGCGGTGTTGAAAACATGAAAAGCCTGAAAATGTGTGAAAAATATGAAGAGCTTCCAAAGGTGTGAAAAATATGATTAGCTTCGAAATGTGTCAATAATGAGAGGAGCATGAAACGGTGTGAAAAATAGGAGGAGCTTGAAGCGGTGTGCAAAAAGATGAAGAGCCTGAAAATGTGTGAAATATATGAAGAGCTTCAAAAGGTGTCAAATATATGAGGAGCATGAAACGGTCTGAAAATTAGGAGGAGCATGAAACGGTGATCAAAAACATGAAAAGTCTGAAAAGGTGTGAAAAATATGAAGATCTTCAGAAGGTGTCAAATATATGAGGAGCATGAAACGATCTGAAATATAGGAGGAGCATGAAACGGTGTTGAAAAACATGAAGAGCCTGAAAAGGTGTGAAAAATATGAAGAGCGTAAAAAGGTGTGAAATACATGAGGAGCATTAAACGGTCTGAAAATAGTAGAAGCATGAAGTGGTGTTCAAAAACATGAAGAGCCTGAAAAGGTGTGAAAAATATGAAGAGCGTCAAAAGGTGTCAAAAATATGAGGAGCATGAAACGATCTGAAAAATATGAGTAGCATGAAGCGGTGTTCAAAAACATGAGAAGCCTGAAAAGGTGTGAAAAATATGAAGAGCGTCAAAAGGTGTCAAAAATATGAGGAGGATGAAACGATCTGAAAAATATGACGAGCATGAAGCGGTGTTCAAAAACATGACGAGCCTCAAAAGGTGTGAAAAATATGAGGAGCTTCAAAGCTGACAGAAATATGTGGAGCATGAAACGATCTAAAAAATAGGAGGAGCATGAAAGGGTTTTCAAATATATGAAGAGCCTGAAAAGGTGTGAAAAATAGGAAGAGCTTCAAAAGGTGTGAAATACATGAGGAGCATGAAACGGTCTGAAAAATAGGAGGAGCATGAAGCTGTGTTCAAAAACATGAGAGCTTGAAAAGGTGTGAAAAATATGAAGAGCTTTAAAAGGTGTGAAAAATATGAAGAGCTTCAAAAGGTGTTAAAAATATGAGGAGCATGAAACGGTCTGAAAAATAGGAGGAGCATGAAACGGTCTTCAAAAACATGAAGAGCCTGAAAAGGTGTGAAAAATATGAAGAGCTTCAAAAGGTGTGAAAAATATGAAGAGCATGAAACGGTCTGAAAAATAGGAGGAGCATGAAACGGTGTTGAAAAACATGAAGAGACTGAAAACGTGTGAAAAATACGAAGAGCTTTAAAAGGTATGAAAGATATGAAGATCCTCACAAGGTGTCAAAAATATGAGGAGCATGAAACGGTCTGAAAAATAGGAGGAGCATGAAGCGGTGTTGAAAAACATGCAAAGCCTGAAAAGGTGTGAAAAATATGATGAGCTTCAAAAGGTGTCAAAAATATGAGGAGCATGAAACGGTCTGAAAAATAGGAGTCGCAAGAAGCGGTGTTCAAAAACATGAAGAGCCTGAAAACGTGTGAAAAATATAAAGAGCTTCAAAAGCTGTGAAAAATATGAAGAGCTTCAAAAGGTGTCAAAAATGTGAGGAGCATGAAACGATCTGAAAAATAGGAGTCGCAAGAAGCGGTGTTCAAAAACATGAAGAGCCTGAAAACGTGTGAAAAATATGAAGAGCTTCAAAAGTTGTGAAAAATATGAAGAGCTTCAAACCGTGTCAAAAATGAGATGAGTATGAAACGGTCTGAAAAATAGGAGGAGCAAGAAGCGTTTTTGAAAAACATGAAGAGACTGAAAAGGTGTGAAAAATATGAAAAGCTTCAAAAGATGTCAAAAATATGAGGAGCATGAAATGGTCTGAAATATAGCAGGGGCATGAAGCGGTGTTCAAAATCATGAAGAGCCTGAAAAGGTGAGAAAAATCTGAAGAGCTTCAAAAGGTGTCAAAAATATAAGGAGCATGAAACGGTCTGAAAAATAGGAGGAGCATGAAGCGGTGTTCAAAAACATGAAAAGCCTGAAAAGGTGTGAAAAATATGAAGAGCTTCAAAAGGTGTGAAATATATGAGGAGCATGAAACTCTCTGAAAAATAGGAGGAGCATGAAGTGTTGTTCAAAAACATGAAGAGCCTGAAAAGTTGTGAAAAATCTGAAAAGCTGCAAAAGGTGTCAAAAATTAGATGAGCATGAAACGGTCTGAAAAATAGGAGGACCATGAAGTGGTGTTCAAAAAATGAAGAGCCTGAAAAGGTGTGATTTATATGAAGAGTTTCAAAAGCTGTCAAAAATACGAGGAGCATGAAACGGTCTGAAAAATAGGAGGAGCATGAAGCGGTGTTGAAATACATGAAAAGCCTGAAAAGGTGTGAAAAATATGAAGAGCTTCAAAAGGTGTCAAAAATTAGAGGAGCAAGAAAAGGTCTGAAAAATAGGAGGAGCATGAAGTGGTGTTCAAAACATGAAGAGCCGGAAAAGGTGTGAAAAATATGAAGAGCTTCAAAATGTGTCAAAAATATGAGGAGCATGAAACGGTCTGCAAAACACGAGGAGCATGAAGTGGTTTTGAAAAACATGAAGAGCGTGAAAACGTGTGATAAATATGAACAGCTTCAAAAGGTGTCAAAAATATGAGGAGCATGAAACGGTCTGAAAATTCGGAGGAGCAAGAAACGGTGTTCAAAAACATGAAGAGCCTGAAAAGGTGTGAAAAATATGAAGAGCCTAAAAACGTGTCAAAAATATGAGGAGAATGAAACGGTCTGAAAAAATGAGGAGCATGAAGTGGTGTTGAAAAAAATGAAAAGATGAAAACATGTGAAAAATATGAAGAGCTTCAAAAATGTGAAAAATATGAAGAGCTTCAAAATGTGTCAAAATATGAGGAGCATGAAACGGCCTGAAAAATAGGAGGAGCATGAAACGGTCTGAAAAATAGGAGGAGCCAGAATCGGTGTTGAAAACATGAAGAGCATGAAAAGGTGTGAAAAATATGAAGAGCTTCAAAAGGTATCAAAAATATGAGGAGCATGAAACGTTCTGAAAAATAGGAGGAGCATAAAGCGGTTTTGAAAAACATGAAGAGCCTGAAAACGTGTGACATATATGAAACCTTCAAAACGTGTCAAATATGAGGAGCATGAAACGGTCTGAAAAATAGGAGGAGAATGAAGCCGTGTTGAAAAACATGAAGAGCCTGAAAAGGTGTGAAATATATGAAACCTTCAAAACGTGTCAAATATGAGGAGCATGAAACGGTCTGAAAAATAGGAGGAGCATGAAGCCGTGTTCAAAAACATGAACAGCCTGAAAAGGTGTGAAAAAAATGAAGAGCTTCAAAAGCTGTCAAAAATATGAGGAGTATGAAAGGGTCTGAAAAATAGGAGGAGCATGAAGCCGTGTTCAAAAACATGAAGAGCCTGAAAAGGTGTGAAAAAAATGAAGAGCTTCAAAAGCTGTCAAAAATATGAGGCGTATGAAAGGGTCTGAAACCTAGGAGGAGCATGAAATGCTGTTGAAAAACATGAAGAGCTGAAAAGGTCTGAAAAATAGGAAGAGCTTCAAAAGGTGTGAAATATATGAGGGGCATGAAACGGTCTGAAAAATAGGAGAAGCATGAAGCTGTGTTCAAAAACATGCGAACCAGAAAAGGTGTGAAAAATATGAAGAACTTCAAAAGGTGTGAAATATATGCGGAGCATGAAACGGTCTGAAATATAGGAGGATCATGAAGCGGTGTTCAAAACCTGAAGAGACTGAAAAGGTGTGAAAAATATGAAGAGCTTCAAAAGGTGTGAAAAATATGAGGAGCATGAAACGGTCTGAAAAATAGGAGGAGGATGAAGCGGTGTTCAAAAACATGAAGAGCCTGAAAGTGTGTGAAAAATATGAAGAGCTTCTAAAGGTGTCAAAAATATTAGGAGCAGGAACGGTCTGAAAAATAGGAGGAGCATGAAATGGTGTTCAAAAACATGAAGAGCCTGGAAAAATGTGAAAATTATGAAGAGCTTCAAAAGGTGTGTAATATATGAGGAACATGAAACGGTCTAAAAAATAGGAGGAGCATGAAGCGGTGTTGAAAAACATGAAGAGCCAGTAAAGGAGTGAAATAAATGAAGAGCTTCAAAAGGTGTGAGAAATATGAAGAGCTTCAACAGGTGTCAAAAATGAGATGAGCATGAAATGATCTGAAAAACAGGAGGAGCATGAAGTGGTGTTGTAAATATGAAGAGCCTGAAAAGTTATGAAATATATGAAGAGCTTCAAAAGGTGTAAAAAATATGAGGAGTATGAAACGGTCTGAAAACGAGGAGGAGCATGAAGGGGTGTTCAAAAACATGAAGAGCCTGAAAAGCTGTGAAAAATATGAAGAGCTACAAAAGATGTCAAAAATATGAGGAGCATGAAACGGTCTGAAAAACAGGAGGAGAATGAAGCACTGTTGAAAAATATGAAGAGCCTGAAACGGTGATAAAAAAATGAAGAGTTTCAAAACGTGTCAAAAATATGAGGAGCATGAAACGGTCTGAAATAGGAAGAGCATGAAATGGTGTTTAGAAACATGAAGAGCCTGAAAAGGTTTGAAAAATATGAAGAGTTTCAAAAGGTGTCAAAATTATGGGGAGCATTAAACGTTCTAAACATAGGAGGAGCATGAAGTGGTGTTGAAAAATATGAAGAGCTGAAAAGGTGTGAAAAAATATGAAGAGCTCCAAAAGGTGTGAAAAATATGAGGAGCGTGGAACGTTCTGAAAAATAGGAGGAGCATGAAACGATGTTCAAAAACCTGAAGAGCCTGAAAAGCTGTAAAATATATGAAGAGCTTCAAAATGTATCAAAAATATGAGGAGCATGAAACTGTCTGAAAAATATGAAGAGTTTCAATAGTTGTCAAAATATGAGGAGCATGAAATGGTGTTCAAAAACATGAAGAGCCTGAAAAGGTGTTAAAATATGAAGAGCTTCAAAAGGTGTCAAAAATATGAGGAGCATGAAACGGTCTGAAAAATAGGAGGAGCATGAAGTGGTGTTCAAAAACATGAAGAGCCTTAAAAGGTGTGAAAAATATGAAGAGCTTTAAAGGTGTGAAAATTATGAGGAGCATGAAACCGTCTGAAGATAGGAGGAGCATGACACGGTGTTGAAAAACATGAAGAGCCTTAAAATGTGTGAAAAATATGAAGAGTTTAAAAGTGTGAAAAATATGAGGAGCATGAAACCGTCTGAAAAATATGAGGAGCATGACACGGTGTTGAAAAACATGAAGATCATGAGGAGGTGTGAAAAATATGAAGAGATTCAAAAGCTGTCAAAAATATGAGGAGCCTGAAACGGTCTGAGAAATAGGAGGAGCTTGAAGTGGTGTTGAAAAAGATGAAGAGCCTGAAAAGGTGTGAAAAATATGAAGAGCTTCAAAAGCTGTCAAAAATATGAGGATCATGAAATGATCTGAAAAATATGAGGAACATGAAACGGCCTGAAAAATAGGAGGAGCATGAAACGGTGTTCAGAAACATGAAGAGCCTGAAAAGGTGTGAAAAATATGAAGAGTTTAAAAAGGTGTCAAAAATATGAGGAGCATGAAACGGTCTGAAAAATAGGAGGAGCATGAAGCGGTTTTCAAAAACATGAACAGCTTGAAAAGGTGTGAAAAATATGAAGAGTTTCAGAAGGTGTCAAAAATATGAGGAGCATGAAACGGTCTGAAAAATAGGAGGAGCATGAAGCGGTGTTCTAAAACATGAAGAGCCTGAAAAAGTGTGAAAAATATGAAGAGATTCAAAAGGTGTCAAAAATACGAGGAGCATGAAACGGTCAGAAGAAGTGGAGGAGCATGAAGCAGTGTTCAAAAACATGAAGAGCTAGAAAAGGTGTGAAATATATGAAGAGCTTAAAAGGTGTCAAAAATAGGAAGAGAATGAAACTGTCTGAAATAAAGGAGGAGCATGAAGCGGTGTTGAAAAACATGAAGAGCCTGAAAAGATGTGAAAAATATGAAGAGCTTCAAAAGGTTTGAAATATATGAGGAGCATAAAACGGTCTGAAAAATAGGAGAAGCATGATGCTGTGTTCAAAAACATGAGAACCAGAAAAGGTGTGAAAAATATGAAGAGCTTCAAAAGGTGTGAAATATATGCGGAGCATGAAACGGTTCTGAAAAATAGGAGGATCATGAAGCGGTGTTCAAAACATGAAGAGACTGAAAAGGTGTGAAAAATATGAAGAGCATCAAAAGGTGTCAAAATTATGAGGAGCATTAAACGTTCTAAACATAGGAGGAGGATGAAGTGGTGTGGAAAAATATGAAGAGCCAGAAAAAGTGTGAAAAATATGAAGAGCCGCAAAAGGTGTCAAAATTATGAGGAGCATTAGACGTTCTAAACATAGGAGGAGCATTAAGTGGTGTTTAAAAATATGAAGAGACAGAAAAGGTGTGAAAAATATGAAGAGCTGCAAAAGGTGTGAAAAATATGAGGAGCATGGAACGTTCTGAAAAATAGGATCATGAAACGATGTTCAAAAACCTGAAGAGCCTGGAAATCTGTGAAATATATGAAGAGCTTGAAAAGGTGTCAAAAATATGAGGAGCAGGAAATGGTTGAAAAATATGAAGAGTTTCAATAGTAGTCAAAATATGAGGAGCATGAAATGGTGTTCAAAAACATGAAGAGCCTGAAAAGGTGTGATAAATATGAAGAGCTTTAAAGGTGTGAAAATTATGAGGAGCATGAAACCGTCTGAAAAATATGAGGAGCATGACACGGTGTTGAAAAACATGAAGAGCCTTAAAATGTGAGAAAAATATGAAGAGATTTAAAGGTGTGAAAAATATGAGGAGCATGAAACCGTCAGAAAAATAGGAGGAGCATGACACGGTGTTGAAAAATATGAAGAGCATGAAAAGGTGTGAAAAATAGGAAGAGATTCAAAAGCTGTCAAAAATATGAGGAGCCTGAAACGTTCTGAAAAATAGCAGAAGCATGAAGTGGTGTTGAAAAACACGAAGAGCCTGAAAAGGTGTGAAAAATATGAAGAGCTTCAAAAGGTGTCAACAATATGAGGAGCATGAACCAGTCTGAGAAATAGGAGGAGCATGGTGGTGCTGAAAAACATGAAGAACCTAAAAAAGTGTGAAATATATGAAGACCTTCAAAAGGTGTGAAAAATATTAGGACCTTCAAAAGCTGTCAAAAATGAGATGAGCATGAAGCGATCTGAAAAATAGGAGGAGCATGAGGTACCTTTGAAAAACATGAAGAGCCTGAAAAACTGTGAAATATATGAAGAGCTTCAAAAGGTGTGAAAAATATGAATAGCTTCAAAAGGTGACAAAATATGAGGAGAATGAAACGGTCTGAAAAATAGGAGGAGCAGGAAGCGGTGTTTAAAAACATAAAGAGCCTGAAAAGGTGTGAAAAATATGAAGAGCTTGAAAATGTGTCAAAAATATGAGTAACCTGAAACGGTCTGAAAAATAAGAGGAGCTTGAAATGGTGTTCAAAAACATGAAGAGCCTGAAAAGGTGTGAAAAATATGAAGAGCTTCAAAAGGTGTGAAATACAATAGGAGCATGAAACGGTCTGAAAAGTAGGAGGAGCATGAAGCAGTGTTGAAAAACATGAAGAGCCTGAAAAGGTGTGAAAAATATGAAGAGCTTCAAAATGTGTGAAATACATTAGGAGCAAGAAACGGTCTGTAAAATAGGAGAATCATGAAACGGTGTTGAAATACATGAAGAGCCTGAAAAGGTGTGAAATATATGAAGAGCTTCAAAAGGTGTGAAAAATATGAGGGGCATGAAACGGTCTGAAATATAGGAGAGGCTGAAACTTTGTGGAAATACATGAAGACCCTAAAAATGTGTGAAAAATATGAAGAGCTTCAAAAGGAGTGAAATACATGAGGAGCATGAAACGGTCTGAAAAATAGGAAGAGCATGAAGTGGTGTTGAAAAACATGAAGAGCCTGAAAAGGTGTGAAAAATATGAAGAGCTTCAAAAGGTGTGAAAAATATGAGGAGCATGAAACGGTCTGAAAAATAAGAGGAGCATGAAGCCGTGTTGAAAAACATGTAGAGCCTGAAAAGGTGTGAAAAATATGAAGAGCTTCAAAAGGTGTGAAAATTATGAGGAGCATGAAACCGTCTGAAAAATATGAGGAGCATGACACGGTGTTGAAAAACATGAAGAGCCTTAAAATGTGAGAAAAATATGAAGAGATTTAAAGGTGTGAAAAATATGAGGAGCATGAAACCGTCAGAAAAATAGGAGGAGCATGACACGGTGTTGAAAAATATGAAGAGCATGAAAAGGTGTGAAAAATAGGAAGAGATTCAAAAGCTGCCAAAAATATGAGGAGCCTGAAACGTTCTGAAAAATAGCAGAAGCATGAAGTGGTGTTGAAAAAGACGAAGAGCCTGAAAAGGTGTGAAAAATATGAAGAGCTTCAAAAGGAGTCAAAAATATGAGGAGCATGAAAAGGTCTGAAAAATAGGAGGAGCATGAAGCGGTGTTCAAAAACATGAAGAGCCTGAAAAGTTGTGAAAAATTTGAAGAGCTTCAAAAGGTGTGAAATACATGAGGAGCATGAAACGGTCTGAAAAAAAGTAGGAGCATGAAGCGGTGTTCAAAAACTTGAAGAGTCTGAAAAGATGTGAAATATATGAAGAGCTTCAAAAGGTGTCTAAAATATGAGGAGCATGAAACGGTCTGCAATATAGGAGGAGCAAGTAGCGGTGTTCAAAAACATGAAGAGCCTGAAAAGGTGTGAAAAATATGAAGAGCTTCAAAAGGTGTGTAATATATGAGGAGCATGAAACGGTCTAAAAAATAGGAGGAGGTGAAGCGGTGTTGAAAAACGTGAAAAGCCTGTAAAGGAGTGTAATAAATGAAGAGCTTCAAAAGGTGTGAGAAATATGAAGAGCTTCAACAGGTGTCAAAAATGAGATGAACATGAAATGGTCTGAAAAACAGGAGGAGCATGATGTGGTGTTGATAAACATGAAGAGACTGAAAAGTTGTGAAATATATGAAGAGCTTCAAAAGGTGTCAAAAATATGAGTAGTATGAAACGGTCTGAAAAAGAAGAGGAGCATGAAGCGGCGTTCAAAAACATGAAGAGCCTGAAAAGGTGTGAAAAATTTGAAGAGCTTCAAAATGTGTGAAATACATGAGGAGCATGAAACGGTCTGAAAAAAAGGAGGAGCATGAAGCGGTGTTCAAAACCTTTAAGAATCTGAAAAGGTGTGAAATATATGAAGAGCTTCAAAAGCTGTCAAAAATATGAGGAGCATGAAACGGTCTGAAAAATTGGAGGAGCATGAAGTGGTGTAAAAAAACATGAAGAGCCTGAAAAGGTGTGAAAAATTCGAAGAGCTTCAAAAGGTGTGAAATACATGAGGAGCAGGAAACTGTCTGAAAAATTGGAGGAGCATGAAACGGTGTTCAAAAACATGAAGAGCCTGAAAAGGTGTGAAAAATATGAAGAGCTTCAAAAGGTGTGAAAGACATGAGGAGCATAAAACGATCTGAAAAATGGGAGGCGCATGAAACCGTGTTCAAAAACATTAAGAGCCTGAAAAGGTGTGAAAAATATGAAGAGATGCAAGAGGTGTGAAATACATGAGGAGCATGAAACGGTCTGAAAAATAGGAGGAGCATGAAGTGGTGTTCAAAAACATGAAGAGCCTGAAAAAGTGTGAAAAATATTAAGAGCTTCAAATGGTGTGAAATATAAGACGAGCATGAAGCGGTGTGGAAAAACATGAAGAGCCCCAAAACGTGTGAAAAATATGAAGAGCTTCATAAGGTGTGAAAAATATGAAGAGCTTCAAAAGGTGTCAAAAATGAAATAAGCATGAAACGGTCTGAAAAATAGGAGGACCATGAATAGGTGTTCAAAAACATGAAGAGCCTGAACATGTGTGAAACATATGAAGAGCTTCCAAAGGTGTCAAAAATGAAATGAGCATGAAACGGCCTGAAAAATAGGAGGAGCATGAAGCGGTGTTTAAAAACATGAAGAGCCTGAAATGATGTGAAAAATATGAAGAGCTTCAAAAGATGTCAAAAGTATGAGGAGCATGAAACGGTCTGAAAAATAGGAGGAGAATGAAACGGTGTTCAAAAATATGAAGAGCCTGAAAAGGTGTGAAAAATTTAAAGAGCTTCACAAGGTGTCAAATACATGAGATGCATGAAACGGTATGAAAAATAGGAGGAGCAAGAAGTGGTGTTCAAAAACATCAAGAGTCTGAAAAGGTGTGAAATATATGAAGAGCTTCAAAAGGTGTCAAAATTATGAGCAGCATGAAACGGTCTGAAAAATAGGAGGAGCATGAAGCGATGTTCAAAAACATGAAGAGCCTGAAAAGGTGTGGAAAATTTGAAGAGCTTCAAAAGGTGTGAAATATATGAGGAGCATGAAACGGTCTGAAAAATACGAGGAGCATGAAGCGGTGTTCAAAAACATGAAGAGTCTAAAATGTGTGATATATATGAAGAGCTTCAAAAAGTGTCAAAAATATGAGGAGCATGAAAAGGTCTGAAAAATAGGAGGAGCATGAAGCGGTGTTGAAAAATATGAAGAGCCTCAAAAGGTGTGAAAAATATGAAGAGATTCAAAAGGTGTTAAAAATATGAAGAGCTTCACAAAGTGCCAAAAATATGATGAGCATGAAATGGTCTGAAAAGAAGGAGGAGCATGAAATGGTGTTGAAAAACATGAAGAGCCTAAAAAGGTGTAAAATATATGAAGAGATTCAAAAGGTGTCAAAAATATGAGAAGCATGAAACGGTTTGGGAAATAGGACGAGCATGAAGTGGTGTTGAAATACATGAAGAGCCTGAAAAGATGTGAAATATATGAAGAGCTTCAAAATGTGTCAACAATATGAGGAGCATGAACCGGTCTGAGAAATAGGAGGAGCATGAAGTGGTGCTGAAAAACATGAAGAACCTAAAAAAGTGTGAAATATATGAAGAGCTTCAAAAGGTGTGAAAAATATTAGGACCTTCAAAAGCTGTCAAAAATGAGATGAGCATGAAGCGATCTGAAAAATAGGAGGAGCATGAGGTACCTTTGAAAAACATGAAGAGCCTGAAAAACTGTGAAATATATGAAGAGCTTCAAAAGGTGTGAAAAATATGAATGGCTTCAAAAGGTGACAAAATATGAGGAGAATGAAACGGTCTGAAAAATAGTAGGAGCATAAAACGGTGTTCAAAACATGAGGAGCCTGAAAAGGTGTGAAAAATATGAAGAGCTTCAAAAGGTTTCAAAAATATGAGGAGCATGAAACGGTCTGAAAAATAGTAGGAGCATGAAGCGGTGTTCAAAAACATGAAGAGCCTGAAAAAGTGTGAAAAATATGAAGAGCTTCAAAAGGTGTGAAATACATGAAGAGCAAGAAACGGTCTGAAAATAGGAGGAGCATGAAACGGAGTTCAAAAACATGAAGAGCCTGAAAAGGTGCGAAAAATATGAAGAGCTTCAAAAGGTGTGAAAAATATGAGGAGCATGAAACGGTCTGAAAAATAAGAGGAGCATGAAGCCGTGTTGAAAAACATGTAGAGCCTGAAAAGGTGTGAAAAATATGAAGAGCTTCAAAAGGTGTGAAAATTATGAGGAGCATGAAACCGTCTGAAAAATATGAGGAGCATGACACGGTGTTGAAAAACATGAAGAGCCTTAAAATGTGAGAAAAATATGAAGAGATTTAAAGGTGTGAAAAATATGAGGAGCATGAAACCGTCAGAAAAATAGGAGGAGCATGACACGGTGTTGAAAAATATGAAGAGCATGAAAAGGTGTGAAAAATAGGAAGAGATTCAAAAGCTGCCAAAAATATGAGGAGCCTGAAACGTTCTGAAAAATAGCAGAAGCATGAAGTGGTGTTGAAAAAGACGAAGAGCCTGAAAAGGTGTGAAAAATATGAAGAGCTTCAAAAGGAGTCAAAAATATGAGGAGCATGAAAAGGTCTGAAAAATAGGAGGAGCATGAAGCGGTGTTCAAAAACATGAAGAGCCTGAAAAGTTGTGAAAAATTTGAAGAGCTTCAAAAGGTGTGAAATACATGAGGAGCATGAAACGGTCTGAAAAAAAGTAGGAGCATGAAGCGGTGTTCAAAAACTTGAAGAGTCTGAAAAGATGTGAAATATATGAAGAGCTTCAAAAGGTGTCTAAAATATGAGGAGCATGAAACGGTCTGCAATATAGGAGGAGCAAGTAGCGGTGTTCAAAAACATGAAGAGCCTGAAAAGGTGTGAAAAATATGAAGAGCTTCAAAAGGTGTGTAATATATGAGGAGCATGAAACGGTCTAAAAAATAGGAGGAGGTGAAGCGGTGTTGAAAAACGTGAAGAGCCTGTAAAGGAGTGTAATAAATGAAGAGCTTCAAAAGGTGTGAGAAATATGAAGAGCTTCAACAGGTGTCAAAAATGAGATGAACATGAAATGGTCTGAAAAACAAGAGGAGCATGAAGTGGTGTTGATAAACATGAAGAGACTGAAAAGTTGTGAAATATATGAAGAGCTTCAAAAGGTGTCAAAAATATGAGTAGTATGAAACGGTCTGAAAAAGAAGAGGAGCATGAAGCGGCGTTCAAAAACATGAAGAGCCTGAAAAGGTGTGAAAAATTTGAAGAGCTTCAAAATGTGTGAAATACATGAGGAGCATGAAACGGTCTGAAAAAAAGGAGGAGCATGAAGCGGTGTTCAAAACCTTTAAGAATCTGAAAAGGTGTGAAATATATGAAGAGCTTCAAAAGCTGTCAAAAATATGAGGAGCATGAAACGGTCTGAAAAATTGGAGGAGCATGAAGTGGTGTAAAAAAACATGAAGAGCCTGAAAAGGTGTGAAAAATTCGAAGAGCTTCAAAAGGTGTGAAATACATGAGGAGCAGGAAACTGTCTGAAAAATTGGAGGAGCATGAAACGGTGTTCAAAAACATGAAGAGCCTGAAAAGGTGTGAAAAATATGAAGAGCTTCAAAAGGTGTGAAAGACATGAGGAGCATAAAACGATCTGAAAAATGGGAGGCGCATGAAACCGTGTTCAAAAACATTAAGAGCCTGAAAAGGTGTGAAAAATATGAAGAGATGCAAGAGGTGTGAAATACATGAGGAGCATGAAACGGTCTGAAAAATAGGAGGAGCATGAAGTGGTGTTCAAAAACATGAAGAGCCTGAAAAAGTGTGAAAAATATTAAGAGCTTCAAATGGTGTGAAATATAAGACGAGCATGAAGCGGTGTGGAAAAACATGAAGAGCCCCAAAATGTGTGAAAAATATGAAGAGCTTCAAAAGGTGTGAAAAATATGAAGAGCTTCAAAAGGTGTCAAAAATGAAATAAGCATGAAACGGTCTGAAAAATAGGAGGACCATGAATAGGTGTTCAAAAACATGAAGAGCCTGAACATGTGTGAAACATATGAAGAGCTTCCAAAGGTGTCAAAAATGAAATGAGCATGAAACGGCCTGAAAAATAGGAGGAGCATGAAGCGGTGTTTAAAAACATGAAGAGCCTGAAATGATGTGAAAAATATGAAGAGCTTCAAAAGATGTCAAAAGTATGAGGAGCATGAAACGGTCTGAAAAATAGGAGGAGAATGAAACGGTGTTCAAAAATATGAAGAGCCTGAAAAGGTGTGAAAAATTTAAAGAGCTTCACAAGGTGTCAAATACATGAGATGCATGAAACGGTATGAAAAATAGGAGGAGCAAGAAGTGGTGTTCAAAAACATCAAGAGTCTGAAAAGGTGTGAAATATATGAAGAGCTTCAAAAGGTGTCAAAATTATGAGCAGCATGAAACGGTCTGAAAAATAGGAGGAGCATGAAGCGATGTTCAAAAACATGAAGAGCCTGAAAATGTGTGGAAAATTTGAAGAGCTTCAAAAGGTGTGAAATATATGAGGAGCATGAAACGGTCTGAAAAATACGAGGAGCATGAAGCGGTGTTCAAAAACATGAAGAGTCTAAAAAGGTGTGATATATATGAAGAGCTTCAAAAAGTGTCAAAAATATGAGGAGCATGAAAAGGTCTGAAAAATAGGAGGAGCATGAAGCGGTGTTGAAAAATATGAAGAGCCTCAAAAGGTGTGAAAAATATGAAGAGATTCAAAAGGTGTTAAAAATATGAAGAGCTTCACAAAGTGCCAAAAATATGATGAGCATGAAATGGTCTGAAAAGAAGGAGGAGCATGAAATGGTGTTGAAAAACATGAAGAGCCTAAAAAGGTGTAAAATATATGAAGAGATTCAAAAGGTGTCAAAAATATGAGAAGCATGAAACGGTTTGGGAAATAGGACGAGCATGAAGTGGTGTTGAAATACATGAAGAGCCTGAAAAGATGTGAAATATATGAAGAGCTTCAAAATGTGTCAACAATATGAGGAGCATGAACCGGTCTGAGAAATAGGAGGAGCATGAAGTGGTGCTGAAAAACATGAAGAACCTAAAAAAGTGTGAAATATATGAAGAGCTTCAAAAGGTGTGAAAAATATTAGGACCTTCAAAAGCTGTCAAAAATGAGATGAGCATGAAGCGATCTGAAAAATAGGAGGAGCATGAGGTACCTTTGAAAAACATGAAGAGCCTGAAAAACTGTGAAATATATGAAGAGCTTCAAAAGGTGTGAAAAATATGAATGGCTTCAAAAGGTGACAAAATATGAGGAGAATGAAACGGTCTGAAAAATAGTAGGAGCATAAAACGGTGTTCAAAACATGAGGAGCCTGAAAAGGTGTGAAAAATATGAAGAGCTTCAAAAGGTTTCAAAAATATGAGGAGCATGAAACGGTCTGAAAAATAGTAGGAGCATGAAGCGGTGTTCAAAAACATGAAGAGCCTGAAAAGGTGTGAAAAATATGAAGAGCTTCAAAAGGTGTGAAATACATGAAGAGCAAGAAACGGTCTGAAAATAGGAGGAGCATGAAACGGAGTTCAAAAACATGAAGAGCCTGAAAAGGTGCGAAAAATATGAAGAGCTTCAAAAGGTGTCAAAAATATGAGGAGCATGAAACGGTCTAAAAAAAAGGAGGAGCATGAAGCCGTGTTCAAAAACATGAAGATCGTGAAATGGTGTGAAAAATATGAAGAGCTTCAAAATGTGTGAAATACATTAGGAGCATGAAACGGTCTGTAAAATAGAAGAAGCAAGAAACGATGTTGAAATACATGAAGAGCCTGAAAAGTTGTGAAATATATGAAGAGCTTCAAAATGTGTGAAAAATATGAGGAGCAAGAAACGGACTGAAAAATAGGAGAGGCTGAAAAGTTGTGGAAATACATGAAGAGCCGAAAAAGCTGTGAGAATTATGAAGAGCTTCAAAACTTGAGAAATACATGAGGAGCATGAAACGGGCTGAAAAATAGGAGAAGCATGAAGTGGTGTGGAAAAACATGAAGAGCCTGAAAAGGTGTGAAAAATATGAAGAGCTTCAAAACTTGAGAAATACATGAGGAGCATGAAACTCTCTGAAAAATAGAAGGAGCATGAAGCGGTGTTCAAAAACATGAAGAGCCTGAAAAGGTGTGAAAATATGAAGAGCTTCAAAAGGTGTGAAAAATATGAAGAGCTTCAAAAGGTGTCAAAAATTAGATGAGTATGAAACGGTCTGAAAATTTGGAGGAGCAAGAAGTAGTGTTGAAAAAAGTGAAGAGCCTGAAAAGGTGTGAAAAATATGAAAAGCTTCAAAAGGTGTCAAAAATATGAGAAGCATGAAACGGTCTAAAAAATAGGAGGAGCATGAAGCGGTGTTGAAAAACATGAAGAGGCAGAGAACTTGTGAAAAATATGAAGAGCTTCAAAAGGTGTCAAAAATGAGATGAGCATGAAACGGTCTGAAAAATAGGAGGAGCATGAAGCGGTGATCAAAAACATGAAGAGCCTGAAAAGGTGTGAAAAATATGAAGAGCTTCAAAAGGTGTCAAAAATATGAGGAGCATGAAACGGTCTGAAACATAGGAGGAGCAAGAAACGGTGATCAAAAACATGAACAGCCTGAAAAGGTGTGAAAAATATGACGAGCTTCAAAAGGTGTGAAAACATGAGGAGCATGAAACGGGCTGAAAAATAGGAGAAGCATGAAGTGGTGTTGAAAAACATGAAGAGCCTGAAAAAGTGTGAAAAATGTGAAGAGCTTCAGAAGGTGTGAAAAATATGAAGAGCTTCAACAGGGGTCAAAAATTAGATGAGCATGAAACAGGCCGAAAAATTGGAGGAGCAAGAAGTAATGTTGAAAAAATTGAAGAGCCTGAAAAGGTGTGAAAAATATGAAAAGCTTCAAAAAGTGTCAAAAATATGAGGAGCATGAAACGGGCTGAAAAATAGGTGGAGCATGAAGCGGTGTTGAAAAATATGAAGAGCCTGGAAAGGTGTGCAAAATATGAAGAGCTTCAAAAGGTGTGAAATATATGAAGAGCTTCAAAAGGTGTCAAAAATGAGATGAGCATGAAACAATCTGAAAAATAGGAGAAGCATGAAGCAGTGTTGAAAAACATCAAGAGCCTGAAAAGGTGTGAAAAATATGAAGAGCTTCAAAAGGTGTAAAAAATATGAGGAGCATGAAAAGGTCTGAAATAGAGAAGCAGCATGAAACAGTGTTGAAAAACATGAAGAGCCTCAAAAGGTGTGAAAAATATGAAGAGCGTCAAAATGTGTCAAAAATATGAACAGCATGAAACGGTCTTAAAAATAGTAGGATCATGAAGCGGTGTTCAAAATGATGAAGAGCCTGAAAACTTGTGAAAAATATGAAGAGCTTCAAAAGGTGTCAAAATTACGAGGAGCATGAAACGGTCTGAAAAATAGGAGCATGAAACGGTGATAAAAAACATGAAGAGCCTGAAAAGGTGTGAAAAATATGAAGAGCTTCAAAATGTGTGAAATTCATGAGGAGCATGAAATGGTCTGAAAAATAGGAGAAGAATGAAGTGATGTGGAAAAACATGAAGAGCCTGTAAAGGTGTGAAAAATATGAAGAGCTTCAAGAGGTGTCAAAATATGAAGAGCATGAAATGGTCTGAAAAATAGGAGGATCATGAAGCGGTGTTCAAAAACATGAAGAGCCTGTAAAGGTGTGAAAAATATGAAGAGCTTCAAAAGGTGTGAAAAGTATGAGGAGCATGAAACGGTCTGAAAAATAGAAGCGGCATGAAATGGTGTTCAAAAACATGAAGAGACTGAAAAGGTGTGAAAATTATGAAGAGCTTCAAAAGGTGTGAAATACATGAGGAGCATGAAACGGTCTGAAAAATAGGAGAAGCAAGAAGTGGTGTTGAAAAACATGAAGAGCCTGAAAAGGTGTGAAAAATATGAAGAGCTTCAAAAGGTGTGAAATACATGAGGAGCATGAAACAGGACGAAAAATAGGAGAAGCATGAAGTGGTGTGGAAAAACATGAAGAGCCTAAAAAGTTGTGAGAAATATGAAGAGGTTCAAAAGATGTGAAATACATGAGGAGCATAAAACTCTCTGAAAAATAGGAGGAGCATGAAGCGGTGTTCAAAAATATGAAGAGCCTAAAAAGTTGTGAGAAATATGAAGAGCTTCAAAAGATGTCAAAAATGAGATGAGCATGAAACGGTCTGAAAAATAGGAGGATCATGTAACGGTGTTGAAAAACATGAAGAGCCTGAAAAGGTGTGAAATATATGAACAGCTTCTAACAGTGTCAAAAATATGAGGAGAATGAAAGCGTCTGAAAAATAGGAGGAGCAAGAAGCTGTGTTGAAAAACATGAAGAGCCTGAAAAGGTGTGAAAAATATGAAGAGCTTCTAAAGGTGAGAAAAATATGAGGAGCATGAATCGGTCTGAAAAATAGGAAGAGCATGAAGTGGTGTTGAAAAACATGAAGAGCCTGAAGGTGTGGAAAATATGAAGAGCTTCAAAAGGTGTCAAAAATATGAGGATCAAGAAACGTTCTGAAAAAAAGGAGGAGCATGAACCAGTTTTCAAAAACATGAAGAGCCTGAAAAGGTGTGAAAAATATGAAAAGCTTCAAAAGGTGTGAAATACATGAGGAGCATGAAACGGGCTGAAAAATAGGAGAAGCATGAAGTGGTGTGGAAAACATGAAGAGCCTGAAAATGTGTGAAATATATGAAGAGCTTCAAAAGGTGTGAAATACATGAGGAGCATGAAACTCTCTGAAAAATAAGAGGACCATGAAGCGGAGTTCAAAAACATGAAGAGCCTGAAAAGGTGTGAAAAATATGAAGAGCTTCAAAAGGTGTCAAAAATATGAGGAGCATGAAACGGTCTGAAAAATAGGAGGAGCATGAAGCGGTGTTCAAAAACATGAAGAGCCTGAAAAGTTGTGAAAAATATGAAGAGCTTCAAAAGGTGTCAAAAATATGAGAAGCATGAAACGATCTGAAAAATAGGCGGAGCATGAAGCGGTGTTGAAAAACATGAAGAGCCTGAAAAGGTGTGAAAAATATGAAGAGCTTCAAAATGTGTGAAATACATGAGGAGCATGAAACTCTCTGAAAAATAGGAGGAGCATGAAGCGGTGTTCAAAAACATGAAGAGCCTGAAAAGATGTGAAAAATATGAAAAGCTTCAAAAGGTGTTAAAAATGAGATGAGAATGAAACGGTCTGAAAAATAGGAGGATCAAGAAACGGTGTTGAAAAACATGAAGAGCCTGAAAACGTGTGAAAAATATGAAGAGCTACAAAAGGTGTCAAAAATGAGATGAGCATGAAACGGTCTGAAAAATAGAGGGAGCGAGAAGCTGTGTTCAAAAATATGAAGAGCCTGAAAAGGTGTGAACAATATGAAGAGCTTCAAAAGGTGTGAAAAATATGAGGAGCATGAAACGGTCTGAAAAATAGAAGTGGCATGAAATGGTGTTCAAAAACATGAAGAGCTGAAAAGGTGGGAAAAATATGAAGAGCTTCAAAAGGTGTGAAATACATGAGGAGCATGAAACGGTCTGAAATTAGGAGAAACATGAAGTGCTGTTGACAAACATGAAGAGCCTGAAAAGTTGTGAAAAATATGAAGAGCTTCAAAAGGTGTCAAACATATGAAGAGCATGAAACCGTCTGAAAAATAGGAGGATCATGAACCAGTGTTCAAAAACATGAAGAGCCTGAAAATGTGTGAAAAATATTCAGAGCTTCAAAATGTGTCAAATATATGAGGAGCATGAAATGGTCTGAAAAATAGGAGGAGGATGAAACGGTGATTAAAAATATGAAGAGCCTGAAAAGGTGTGAAAAATATGAAGAGCTTCAAAAGGTGTGAAATACATGAGGAGCATGAAACAGGCCGAAAAATAGGAGAAGCATGAAGTGGTGTGGAAAAACATGAAGAGCCAGAAAAGTGTGAAAAATATGAAGGGCTTCTAAAGGTGTCAAAAATATGAGGAGCATGAAGGTCTGAAAAATAGGAGGAGAATGAAGTGGTGTTGAAAAACATGAAGAGCCAGAAAAGTGTGAAAAGTATGAAGAGCTTCAAAAGGTGTCAAAAATGAAATGAGCATGAAATGGTCTGAAAAATAGGAGGAGCATGAAACGGTGTTGAAAAACATGAAGAGCTTGAAAAGGTGTGAAAAATATGAAGAGCTTCAAAAGGTGTCAAAAATGAAATGAGCATGAAACGGTCTAAAAAATAAAAGGAGCATGAAGCGGTGTTCAAAAACATGAAGAGCCTGAAAAGTTGTGAAAAATATGAAGAGCTTCAAAAGGTGTCAAAAATATGAGGAGGATGAAACGGTCTGAAAAATAAGAGGAGCATGAAGCGGTGTTGAAAAACCTGAAGAGCATGAAATGTTGTGAAAAATATGAAAAGCTTCTAAAGGTGTTAAAGATGAGATGAGCATGTAACGGTCTGAAAAATAGGAGGATCAAGAAACGGTGTTGAAAAACATGAAGAGCCAGAAAACGTGTGAAAAATATGAAGAGCTACAAAAGGTGTCAAAAATGAGATGAGCATGAAACGATTTGAAAAATAGGAGGAGCGAGAAACGGTGTTCAAAAACATGAAGAGCCTGAAAAGTTGTGAAAAATATGAAGAGCTTCAAAAGGTGTTAAAAAATATGAGGAGCCTGATATGGTCTGAAAAATAGGAGAAGCATGAAGCGGTGTTCAAAAACATGAAGAGCCTGAAAAGTTGTCAAAAATATGAAAAGCTTCAAAAGGTGTCAAAAATGAGATGAGCATGAAACAATCTGAAAAATAGGAGAAGCATGAAGCAGTGTTGAAAAACATCAAGAGCCTGAAAAGGTGTGAAAAATATGAAGAGCTTCAAAAGGTGTTAAAAAATATGAGGAGCCTGATATGGTCTAAAAAATAGGAGAAGCATGAAGCGGTGTTCAAAAACATGAAGAGCCTGAAAAGTTGTCAAAAATATGAAAAGCTTCAAAAGGTGTCAAAAATGAGATGAGCATGAAACAATCTGAAAAATAGGAGAAGCATGAAGCAGTGTTGAAAAACATCAAGAGCCTGAAAAGGTGTGAAAAACATGAAGAGCCTGAAAAGGTGTGAAAAATATGAAGTGCTTCAAAAGGTTTCAAAAATATGAGGAGCATGAAACGGTCTGAAAAATAGTAGGAGCATAAAACGGTGTTCAAAACATGAGGAGCCTGAAAAGGTGTGAAAAATATGAAGAGCTTCAAAAGGTGTCAAAAATATGAAGAGCTTCAAAGGGGGTGAAAAATATGAAGAGCTTCAAAAGCTGTCAAAAATGAGATGAGCATGAAACGGTCTGAAATATAGGAGGAGCATGAAGTGGTGTTGAAAAAAAAGAAGAGCCTGTAAAGGTGTGAAATATATGAAGAGCTTCAAAAGGTGTCAAAATATGTGGAGAATGAAGCGGTCTGAAAAATAGGAGGATCAAGAAACGGTGTTGAAAAACATGAAGAGCCTGAAAACGTGTAAAATATGAAGAGCTACAAAAGGTGTCAAAAATGAGATGAGCATGAAACGGTCTGAAAAATAGGAGGAGAGAGAAGCGGTGTTCAAAAACATGAAGAGCCTGAAAAGGGGTGAAAAATATGAAGAGATTCAAAAGGTGTGAAAAATATGAGGAGCATGAAACGGTCTGAAAAATAGAAGCAGCATGAAACTGTGTTGAAAAAAAATGAAGAGCTTGAAAATATGTGAAATATATGAAGAGCTTCAAAAGGTGTCAAAAATGAGATGAGCATGAAAAGGTCTGAAAAATAAAGGAGCATGAAATGGTGATCAAAACGTGAAGAGCCTGAAAAGGTGTGAAAAATATGAAGAGCTTCAAAAGGTGTGAAATACATGAGGAGCATGAAACGGTCTGAAAAAGAGGAGGAGCATGAAGCGGTGTTGAAAAACATGAGGAGCCTGAGAACTTGTGAAAAATATGTAGAGCTTCAAAAGGTGTCAAAAATGAGATGAGCATGAAACGGTCTGAAATATAGGAGGAGCATGAAGTGGTGTTGAAAAAAATAAAGAGCCTGAAAAGGTGTGAAATATATGAAGAGCTTCAAAAGGTGTCAAAAATTCGAGGAGCATGAAACGGTCAGAAGAAGAGGAGGAGCATGAAGCAGTATTCAAAAACATGAAGAGCTAGAAAAGGTGTGAAATATATGAAGAGCTTAAAAGGTGTCAAAAATAGGAACAGAATGAAACTGTCTGAAATAAAGGAGGAGCATGAAGCAGTGTTGAAAAACATGAAGAGCCTGAAAAGGTGTGAAAAATATGAAGAGCTTCAAAAGGTGTCAAAATATGAGGAGCAAGAAACCTTCTGAAAAATAGGAGGAACATGAAACGGTCTGAAAAATAGGAGGAGCATGAATCGGTGTTGAAAACATGAAGAGCATGAAAAGGTGTCAAAAATATGAAGAGCTTCAAAATGTGTCAAAAATATGAGGAGCAAGAAACCGTCTGAAAAATAGGAGAAACATGAAGCGGTGTTGAAATACATGAAGAGCATGAAAAGGTGTCAAAAATATGAAGAGCTTCAAAGGGGGTGAAAAATATGAAGAGCTTCAAAAGCTGTCAAAAATGAGATGAGCATGAAACGGTCTGAAATATAGGAGGAGCATGAAGTGGTGTTGAAAAAAAAGAAGAGCCTGTAAAGGTGTGAAATATATGAAGAGCTTCAAAAGGTGTCAAAATATGTGGAGAATGAAGCGGTCTGAAAAATAGGAGGATCAAGAAACGGTGTTGAAAAACATGAAGAGCCTGAAAACGTGTAAAATATGAAGAGCTACAAAAGGTGTCAAAAATGAGATGAGCATGAAACGGTCTGAAAAATAGGAGGAGAGAGAAGCGGTGTTCAAAAACATGAAGAGCCTGAAAAGGGGTGAAAAATATGAAGAGATTCAAAAGGTGTGAAAAATATGAGGAGCATGAAACTGTCTGAAAAATAGAAGCAGCATGAAACTGTGTTGAAAAAAAATGAAGAGCTTGAAAATGTGTGAAATATATGAAGAGCTTCAAAAGGTGTCAAAAATGAGATGAGCATGAAAAGGTCTGAAAAATAAAGGAGCATGAAATGGTGATCAAAACGTGAAGAGCCTGAAAAGGTGTGAAAAATATGAAGAGCTTCAAAAGGTGTGAAATATATGAGGAGCATGAAACGGTCTGAAAAAGAGGAGGAGCATGAAGCGGTGTTGAAAAACATGAGGAGCCTGAGAACTTGTGAAAAATATGTAGAGCTTCAAAAGGTGTTAAAAATGAGATAAGCATGAAACGGTCTGAAATATAGGAGGAGCATGAAGTGGTGTTGAAAAAAATAAAGAGCCTGAAAAGGTGTGAAACATATGAAGAGCTTCAAAATGTATCAAAAATATGAGGAGCATGAAACGGTCTGAAAAATAGGAGGAGCATGAAGTGGTGTTGAAAAACATGAAGAGTCTGAAAAGGTGTGAAAGATATGAAGAGTTTCTAAAGATGTCAAAAATATGAGGAGCATGAAACGGTCTGAAAAATAGGAGGAGCATGAAGTGGTGTTGAAAAACATGAAGAGGCTGAAAGGGTGTGAAAATTATGAAGAGCTTCAAAAGGTGTCAAAAATATGAGGAGCATGAAACGGTCTGAAAAATAGGAGGAGCAAGAAACGGTGATCAAAAACATGAAGAGCCTGAAAAGGTGTGAAAAATATGACGAGCTTCAAAAGGTGTGAAAAACACGAGGAGCATGAAACGGGCTGAAAAATAGGAGAAGCATGAAGTGGTGTTGAAAAACATGAAGAGCCTGAAAAAGTGTGAAAAATATGAAGAGCTTCAGAAGGTGTGAAAAATATGAAGAGCTTCAACATGTGTCAAAAATTAGATGAGCATGAAACGGTCTAAAAAATTGAAGGAGCAAGAAGTAGTGTTGAAAAAAATGAAGAGCCTGAAAAGGTGTGAAAAATATAAAGAGCTTCAAAAGGTGTCAAAAATGAAATGAGCATGAAACGGTCTGAAAAATGAGAGGAGCAGGAAGTGGTGTTCAAAAACATGAAGAGCCTGAAAAGATATGACAAATATGAAGAGCTTCAAAAGGTGTCAAAAATATGAGGAGCATGAAACGATCTGAAAAATAGGAGGAGCATGAAGCGGTGTTCAAAAACATGAAGAGCCTGAAAAGTTGTGAAAAATATGAAGAGCTTCAAAAGGTGTCAAAAATATGAGGAGCATGAAACGGTCTGAAAAATAGGAGGAGCATGAAGAGGTGTTCAAAAACATGAAGAGCCTGAAAAGGCGTGAAAAATATGAAGAGCTTCAAAAGGTGTGAAAACTATGAGGAGAATGAAACTGTCTGAAATATAGGAGGAGCATGAACCGGTGTTCAAAAATGAAGAGCCTGAAAAGGTGTGAAAAATTTAAAGAGCTTCATAAGGTGTCAAGAATATGAGGAGCACGAAACGGTCTGAAAAATATGAGGAGCATGAAGCGGTGTTCAAAAACATGAAGAGCCCGAAAACGTGTGGAAAATATGAAGAGCTTCAAAAGGTGTGAAAAATATGAAGAGCTTCAAAAGGGGTCAAAAATGAGATGAGCATGAAACGGTCTGACAAATAGGACGAGCATGAAGTGGTGTTGAAAAAAAAGAAGAGCCTGAAAAGGTGTGAAATATATGAAGAGCTTCAAAAGGTGTCAAAAATATGAAGAGAATGAAACGGCTGAAAAATAGGAGGAGCATGAAGGGGTGTTCAAAAATATGAAGAGCCTGAAAAGGTGTGAAAAATATGAAGAGCTTCAAAAGGTGTCAAAAATATGAGGAGCATGAAACGGTCTGAAAAATTGGAGGAGCATGAAATTCTGATCAAACACATGAAGAGCCTGAAAAGTTTTGAAAAATATAAAGAGCTTCAAAAGGTGTGAAATACATTTGGACATGAAACGGTCTGAAAAATAGGAGGAGCATGAGGCGGTTTTCAAATAAATGAAGAGCCTGAAAAGTGTGAAAAATATGAAGACCTTCAAAAGGTGTGAAAAATATGAAGAGCTTCAAAAGGAGTCAAAAATGACATGAGTCTGAAACGGTTTGAAAAATAGGACGAGCATGAAGTGGTGTTCAAAACATGAAGAGCCTGAAAATGTGTGAAAAATATGAAGAGCTTCAAAACCTGTCAAAAATATGAGGAGCATGAAACGGTCTGAAAAATAGGAGGAGGATGAAGCGGTGTTCAAAAACATGAAGAGCCTGAAATGGTTTGAAAAATATGAAGAGCTTCAAAAGATTTCAAATATATGAGGAGCATGAAACGGTCTGTAAAATAGGAGGAGCATGAAACAGTGATCAAAAACATGAAGAGCCTGAAAATGTGTGAAAAATATGAAGAGCTTCAAAAGGTGTGAAATACATGAGGAGCATGAAACGGGCTGAAAAATAGGAGAAGCATGAAGTGGTGTGGAAAAACATGAAGAGCCTGAAAAGGTGTGAAATATAAGAAGAGCTTCAAAAGGTGTCAAAAATATGAGGAGAATGAAACGGTCTAAAAATAGGAGGAGAATGAAGTGGTGTTGAAAAACATGAAGAGCCTGAAATGGTGTGAAATATATGAAGAGCTTCAAAATGTGTGAAAAATATGAGGAGCTTCAAAAAGTGTCAAAAATATGAGGAGCAAGAAACGGTCTGAAAAATACGAGGAGCATGAAGAGGTGCTGAAAAAAATGGAGAGCCTGAAAAGGTGTGAAAAATATGAAGAGCTTCTAAAGGTGTGAAAAATATGAGGAGCATGAAAAGGTCTGAAAAATAGGAGAAGCATGAAGTGGTGTTGAAAAACAGGAAGAGCCTGAAAAGTGTGAAAAATATGAAGAGCTTTAAAAAGTGTCAAAAATATTAGGAGCATGAAACGGTCTGAAAATTAGGAGGAGCATGAAGCGGTGTTGAAAAACCTGAAGAGCCTGAAAACGTGTGAAAAAATATGAAGAGCTTCAAAAGGTGTGAAAAATATGAAGAGCTTCAAAAGGTGTCAAAAATGAGATGAGCATGAAAAGGTCTGAAAAATAGGAGGACATGAAGTGGTGTTAAAAACATGAAGAGCCTGAAGAGGTGTGAAATATATGAAGAGCTTTAAAAGGTGTCAAAAATATGAGGAGCCTGAAACGGTCTGAATATTAGGAGGAGCATGAAGCGGTGTTGAAAAACATGAAGAGCCTGAAAGCGTGTGAAAAATATGAAGAGCTTCAAAATGTGTCAAAAATTTGAGGAGCAAGAGACCGTCTGAAAAACAGGAGGAGCATGAAGCGGTGTTGAAAAACATGAAGAGCATGAAAAGATGCCCAAAATATGAAGAACTTCAAATGGTGTTAAAAATATGAGGAGCATAAAACGTTCTGAAGTATAGGAGGAGCATGAAGCGGTGTTGAAAAACATGAAGAGCATGAAAAGGTGCCAAAAATATGAAGAGCTTCAAAAGGTATCAAAAATGGGAGCAGCATGAAACGGTCGGAAAAATAGGAGGAGCATGAAGCGGTGTTGAAAAACATGAAGATCCTGAAAAGGTATGAAAAATATGAAGAGCTTCAAAAGGTGTGAAATATATGAAGAGCATGAAACGGTCTGAAAAATAGGAGGAGCATGAAGCTGTGTTCAAATACATGAGAACTAGAAAAGGTGTGAAAAATATGAAGAGCTTCAAAAGGTGTGAAATATATGCGGAGCATGAAACGGCCTGAAAAATAGGAGGAGCATGAAAGGGTCTGAAAAATAGGAGGAGCATAAATCGGTTTTGAAAACATGAAGAGCATGAAAAGGTGTGAAAAATATGAAGAGCTTCAAAAGGTATCAAAAATATGAGGAGCATGAAACGTTCTGAAAAATAGGAGAAGCATGAAGCGGTTTTGAAAAACATGAAGAGCCTGAAAAGGTGTGAAATATATGAAGAGCTTCAAAAGGTGTCAAAAATATGAGGAGCAAGAAACGGTCTGAAAAATATGAGGAGCATGACGTGGTGTTGAAAAACATGAAGAGCATCAAAAGGTGTCAAAAATATGAAGAGCTTCGAATGGTGTCAAAAATATTATGAGCATGAAACGATCTGAAAAATAGGAGGAGCATGAAGCGGTGTTGAAAAACATGAAGAGCTTGAACAGGTGTCAAAAATATGAAGAGCTTCAAAAGGTGTCAAAATTATGAGGAGCATGAAACGGTCTGAAACATAGGAGGTGCATAAAGCACTGTTGAAAAACATGAAGAGCCTGAAAAGATGTGAAATATATGAAGAGCTTCAAAACTTCTCAAATATGAGGAGCATGAAACGGTCTGAAAAATAAGAGGAGATGCAGTGGTGTTCAAAAACATGAAGAGCCTGACAATGTGTGAAAAATACGAAGAGCTTTAAAACGTGTCAAAATATGAGGAGCATGAAACGGCCTGAAAAATAGGAGGAGCATGAAACGGTATGAAAAATAGGAGGAGCATGAATTGGTGTTCAAAAACATGAAGAGATTGAAAAGGTGTGAAATATATGAAGAGCTTCAAAAGGTGTCAAAAATAGGAGGAGAATGAAACTGTCTGAAATAAAGGAGGAGCATGAAGCGGTGTTGAAAACCATGAAGAGCCTGAAAAGGTGTGAAAAATATGAAGAGCTTCAAAAGGTGTCAAAAATATGAGGAGCATGAAACGGTCTGAAAAATAGGAGGAGCATGAAGGGGTGTTCAAAAATATGAAGAGCCTGAAAAGGTGTGAAAAATATGAAGAGCTTCAAAAGGTGTCAAAAATATGAGGAGCATGAAACGGTCTGAAACATAGGAGGAGCAACAAGGGGTGTTGAAAAACATGAAGAGCCTGAAAAAGTGTGAAAAATATGAAGAGCTTCAAAAGATGTGGAAAAATATGAAGAGCTTCAAAAGGTGTCAAAAATATGAGGAGCATGAAACCGTCTGAAAAATAGGAGGAGCATGAAGCGGTGTTGAAAAACATGAAGAGCCTGAAAAGGTGTGAAAAATATGAAGAGCTTCAAAAGGTGTCAAAAATATGAGAAGCATGAAACAGTCTGAACAATAGGAGGATTATTAAACGGTGTCACAAAACATGAAGAGCCTGAAAAGGTGTGAAAAATATGAAGAGCTTCAAAAGGTGTGAAAAATATGAAGAGCTTCAAAAAGTGTGAAATACATGAGGAGGATTAAACGGTTTGAAAAATAGGAGGAGCATAAAGAGGTGCTGAAAAACATGAAGAGCCTGAAAAGGTGTGAAAAATATGAAGAGCTTCAAAAGGTGTGAAAAATATGAGGTACATTAAACGGTCTGAAAAAAGGGGGAGCATGAAGCGGTGTTGAAAAACATGAAGAGCATGAAAACGTGTGAAAAATATGAAGAGCTTCAAAAGGTGTCAAAATTATGAGGAGTATGAAACGGTCTGAACATAGGAGGAGCATGAACCCATGTTCAAAACATGAAGAGCCTGAAATGGTGTGAAAAGTATGAAGAGCTTCAAAAAGTGTCAAAAATATGAGGAGCATGAAACTCTCTGAAAAATAGGAGGAGCATGAAGCGATGTTGAAAAACATGAAGAGCCTGAAAACGTGTGAAAAATATGAAGAGCTTCAAAAGGTGTGAAAAATATGAAGAGCTTCAAAAGGAGTCAAAAATGACATGAGTCTGAAACGGTTTGAAAAATAGGACGAGCATGAAGTGGTGTTCAAAACATGAAGAGCCTGAAAATGTGTGAAAAATATGAAGAGCTTCAAAACCTGTCAAAAATATGAGGAGCATGAAACGGTCTGAAAAATAGGAGGAGCATGAAGCGGTGTTCAAAAACATGAAGAGCCTGAAAAGGTTTGAAAAATATGAAGAGCTTCAAAAGATTTCAAATATATGAGGAGCATGAAACGGTCTGTAAAATAGGAGGAGCATGAAACAGTGATCAAAAACATGAAGAGCCTGAAAATGTGTGAAAAATATGAAGAGCTTCAAAAGGTGTGAAATACATGAGGAGCACGAAACGGGCTGAAAAATAGGAGAAGCATGAAGTGGTGTGGAAAAACATGAAGAGCCTGATAAGTTGTGAAAAATATGAAGATCTTCAAAAGGTGTGAAATACATGAGGAGCATGAAACTCTCTGAAAAATAGAAGGAGCATGAAGTGGTGTTCAAAAACATGAAGAGCCTGAAAAGGTTTGAAAAATATGAAGAGCTTCAAAAGGTGTGAAAAATATGAAGAGCTTCAAAAGGTGTCAAAAATTAGATGAGCATGAAACGGTCTGAAAAATAGGAGGAGCATGAAGTGATGTTGAAAAAAATGAAGAGCCTGAAAAGGTTTGAAAAATATAAAAAGCTTCAAAAGGTGTCAAAAATATGAGGAGCATGAAACTGTCTCAAAAATAGGAGGAGCATGAAGCGGTGTTCAAAAACAAGAAGAGCCTGAAAAGGTGTGAAAAATATGAAGAGCTTCAAAAGGTGTCAAAAATATGAGGAGCATGAAACGGTTTTGAGAAATATGAATAGCCTGAATATATGTGAAAAATATGAAGAGCATAAAAATATGTGAAAAATATGAGGAGCATGAAACGGTTTTGAGAAACATGAGTAGCCTGAAAATATGTGAAAAATATGAAGAGCATAAAAATATGTGAAAAATATGAGGAGCATGAAACTGTGTTCAAAACATGAAGAGCCTGAAAAGGTGTGAAAAATATGAAGATCTTCAGAAGGTGTCAAAATTGAAGGCATTTCCCCTGAAATCAGGAACAAGACAAGGGTGCCCACTCTCACCACTACTATTCAACATAGTGTTGGAAGTTCTGGCCACAGCAATCAGAGCAGAAAAAGAAGTAAAAAGAATCCAGATAGGAAAAGAAGCAGTAAAATTCTCACTGTTTGCAGATGACATGATCCTCTACATAGAAAACCCTAAAGACTCTACCAGAAAATTACTAGAACTAATCAATGAATATAGTAAAGTTGCAGGATATAAAATTAACACACAGAAATCCCTTGCATTCCTATATACTAACAATGAAAAAACAGACAGAGAAATTAAGGAAACAATACCATTCACCATTGCAACAAAAAGAATAAAATACTTAGGAGTATATCTACCTAAAGAAACAAAGGACCTATACATAGAAAACTATAAAACACTGATGAAAGAAATCAAAGAGGACACAAACAAATGGAGAAACATACCGTGTTCATGGATTGGAAGAATTAATATTGTCAAAATGGCTATTCTACCCAAAGCAGTCTATAGATTCAATGCAATCCCTATCAAGCTACCAACGGTATTTTTCACAGAACTAGACCAAAGAATTTCACAATTTGTATGGAAATACAAAAAACCTCGCATAGCCAAAGTAATCTTGAGAAAGAAGAATGGAGCTGGAGGAATCAACCTGCCTGACTTCAGACTCTACTACAAAGCCACAGTCATCAAGACAGTATGGTACTGGCACAAAGACAGAAATATAGATCAATGGAACAGAATAGAAAGCCCAGAGATAAATCCACGAACCTATGGACACCTTATCTTTGACAAAGGAGGCAAGGATATACAATGGAAAAAAGACAACCTCTTTAACAAGTGGTGCTGGGAAAACTGGTCAACCACTTGTAAAAGAATGAAACTAGAACACTTTCTAACACCATACACAAAAATAAACTCAAAATGGATTAAAGATCTAAATGTAAGACCAGAAACTATAAAACTCCTAGAGGAGAACATAGGCAAAACACTCTCCGACAGAAATCAAAGCAAGATCCTCTATGACCCACCTCCCAGAATATTGGAAATATAAGCAAAACTAAACAAATGGGACCTAATGAAACTTAAAAGCTTTTGCACTACAAAGGAAACTATAAGTAAGGTGAAAAGGCAGCCCTCAGATTGGGAGAAAATAATAGCAAATGAAGAAACAGACAAAGGATTAATCTCAAAAATATACAAGCAACTCCTGCAGCTCAATTCCAGAAAAATAAATGACCCAATCAAAAAATGGGCCAAAGAACTAAACAGACATTTCTCCAAAGAAGACATACAGATGGCTAACAAACACATGAAAAGATGCTCAACATCACTCATTATTAGAGAAATACAAATCAAAACCACAATGAGGTACCATTACACGCCAGTCAGGATGGCTGCTATCCAAAAGTCTACAAGCAATAAATGCTGGAGAGGGTGTGGAGAAAAGGGAACCCTCTTACACTGTTGGTGGGAATGCAAACTAGTACAGCCGCTATGGAAAACAGTGTGGAGATTTCTTAAAAAACTGGAAATAGAACTGCCATATGACCCAGCAATCCCACTTCTGGGCATACACACTGAGGAAACCAGAACTGAAAGAGACACGTGCACCCCAGTGTTCATCGCAGCACTGTTTATAATAGCCAGGACATGGAAGCAACCTAGATGCCCATCAGCAGATGAATGGATAAGGAAGCTGTGGTACATATACACCATGGAATATTACTCAGCCATTAAAAAGAATTCATTTGAACCAGTCCTAATGAGATGGATGAAGCTGAAGCCCATTATACAGAGTGAAGTAAGCCAGAAAGATAAAGAACATTACAGCATACTGACACATGTATATGGAATTTAGAAAGGTGATAACGATAACCCTATATGCAGAACAGAAAAAGAGACACAGAAATACAGAACAGACTTTTGAACTTTGTGGGAGAATGTGAGGGTGGGATATTTCAAAAGAACAGCATGTATCCTATCTATGGTGAAACAGATCACCAGCCCAGGTGGGATGAACGAGACAAGTGCTCCGGCCTGGTGCACTGGGAAGACCCAGAGGAATCGGGGGGAGAGGGAGGTGGGAGGGGGGATCGGGATTGGGAATACATGTAAATCCATGGCTGATTCATATCAATGTATGACAAAACCGACTGGAAAAAAAAATATGAGAAGCATGAAACAGTCTGAAAAATAGGAGGAGCGAGAAACGGTGTTCAAAAACATGAAGAGCCTGAAGAGGTTTGAAAAATATGAAGAGCTTCAAAAGGTGTCAAAAATATGAGGAGCATGAAACGGTCTTAAAAATAGGAGGAGGATGAAGCGGTGTTCAAAAACATGAAGAGCCTGAAAAGGTGTGAAAATTAGGAAAAGCCTCAAAACGTGTCAAAAATATGAGGAGCATGAAACGGTCTGAAAAATTGCAGGAGCATGAAGCTGTGTTGAAAAACATGAATAGTCTGAAAACGTGTGAAAATATGAAGAGGTTCAAAAGTTCTGAAAAATATGAAGAGCTTCAAAAGGGGTCAAAAATTAGATGAGCATGACGGTCTGAAAAATAGGAGGAGCATTAAGCGGTGTTGAAGAACATGAAGGCCTGAAAACATGTGAAAAATATGAAGAGATTCAGAAGGTGTGAAAAATATGAAGAGCTTCAAAAGGTGTCAAAAATTAGAAGAGCATGAAACGGTCTGAAAAATAGGAGGAGCATGAAGTGGTGTTGAAAAAAATGAAGAGCCTGAAAAGGTTTGAAAAATATGAAAAGCTTCAAAAGGTGTCAAAATATGGGGAGCATGAAACTGTCTCAAAAATAGGAGGAGCATGAAGCGGTGTTCAAAAACAAGAAGAGCCTGAAAAGGTGTGAAAAATATGAGGAGCTTCAAAAGGTGTGAAATACATGTGGAGCATTAAACGGTCTGAAAAATAGGAGGAGCATGAAGCGGTGTTGAAAAACATGAAGAGCTTGAAAAGGTGTGAAAAATATGAAGAGTTTCTAAAGGTGTCAAAAATATGAGGAGCATGACACGGTCTGAAAAATGGGAGGAGCATGAAGCGGTGCTGAAAAACATGAAGAGACTTAAAACGTGTGAAAAATATGAAGAGTTTCAAAAGGTGTGAAAAGTATGAAGAGCTTCAAAAGGTGTCAAAAATTAGATGAGCATGAAACGGTCTGAAAAATAGGAGGAGCATGAAGCGGTGTTGAAAAACATGAAGAGCCTGAAAAGTTGTGAAAAATATGAAGAACTTCAAAAGGGGTCAAAAATATGAGGTGCCTGAAACGGTCTGAAAAATAGGAGGAGCATGAATAGGTGTTCAAAAACATGAAGAGCCTGAAAAATAGTGAAAAATATGAAGAGCTTCAAAAGTTGTCAAAAATATGAGGAGCATGAAACGGTCTGAAAAATAGGAGGAGCACGAAAAGGTCTGAAAAACAGGAGGAGCAAGAAACAGTGTTGAAAAACATGAAGAGTCTGAAAAGGCGTAAAAAATATGAAGAGCTTCAAAAGGTGTCAAAAAAAAGAGGAGCAGGGAACGGTCTGAAATGTAGGAGGAGCATGAAGCAGTCCTGAAAAACATGAAGAGCCTGAAAAGGTGTGAAAAACATGAAGAGCTTCAAAGGTGTCAAAGATATGAGGAGCATGAAACGGTCTGAAAAATAGGAGGAGCATGAGACGGCGTTCAAAAACATGAAGAGCCTGAAAAGGTGTGAAAAATATGAAGAGCTTCAAAAGGTGTCAAAAATATGAGGAGCATGAAACGATATGAAAAATAGGAGGAGCATGAAGCGGTGTTCAAAAATATGAAGAGCCTGAAAAGGTGTGAAAAATATGAAGTGTTTCAAAACGTGTCAAAAATATGAGGAGCATGAAAAGTTCTGAAAAATAGGAGGAGCATGAAGCGGTTTTCAAAAACCTGAGGAGCCTGAAAAGGTATGATAAATATGAAGAGTTTCAAAACGTCTCAAAAACATGAGGAGCAGGAAACCGTATGAAAATAGGAGGAGCATGAAGCGGTGTTCAAAAACATGAAGAGCCTGAAAAGGTGTGAAAAATATGAAGAGCTTCAAAAGGTGTGAAAAATATGAGGAGCATGAAACGGTCTGAAAAATAGAAGTGGCATGAAATGGTGTTCAAAAACATGAAGAGCTGAAAAGGTGGGAAAAATATGAAGAGCTTCAAAAGGTGTGAAATACATGAGGAGCATGAAACGGTCTGAAATTAGGAGAAACATGAAGTGCTGTTGACAAACATGAAGAGCCTGAAAAGTTGTGAAAAATATGAAGAGCTTCAAAAGGTGTCAAACATATGAAGAGCATGAAACCGTCTGAAAAATAGGAGGATTATGAACCAGTGTTCAAAAACATGAAGAGCCTGAAAATGTGTGAAAAATATTCAGAGCTTCAAAATGTGTCAAATATATGAGGAGCATGAAATGGTCTGAAAAATAGGAGGAGGATGAAACGGTGATTAAAAACATGAAGAGCCTGAAAAGGTGTGAAAAATATGAAGAGCTTCAAAAGGTGTGAAATACATTAGGAGCATGAAACAGGCCGAAAAATAGGAGAAGCATGAAGTGGTGTGGAAAAACATGAAGAGCCAGAAAAGTGTGAAAAATATGAAGGGCTTCTAAAGGTGTCAAAAATATGAGGAGCATGAAGGTCTGAAAAATAGGAGGAGCATGAAGTGGTGTTGAAAAACATGAAGAGCCAGAAAAGTGTGAAAAATATGAAGAGCTTCAAAAGGTGTCAAAAATATGAGGAGCATGAAAAGTTCTGAAAAATAGGAGGAGCATGAAGCGGTGTTGAAAAACATGAAGAGCCTGAAAACGTGTGAAAAAATATGAAAAGCTTCAAAAGGTGTGAAGAATATGAAGAGTTTCAAAAGGTGTCAAAAATGAGATGAGCATGAAATGGTCTGAAAAATAGGAGGAGCATGAAACGGTGTTGAAAAACATGAAGAGCTTGAAAAGGTGTGAAAAATATGAAGAGCTTCAAAAGGTGTCAAAAATGAAATGAGCATGAAACGGTCTAAAAAATAAGAGGAGCATGAAGCGGTGTTCAAAAACATGGAGAGCCTGAAAAGATATGACAAATATGAAGAGCTTCAAAAGGTGTCAAAAATATGAGGAGCATGAAACGGTCTGAAAAATATGAGGAGCATGAAGCGGTGTTCAAAAACATGAAGAGCCTGAAAAGTTGTGAAAAATATGAAGAGCTTCAAAAGGTGTCAAAAATATGAGGAGCATGAAACGGTCTGAAAAATAAGAGGAGCATGAAGCGGTGTTGAAAAACCTGAAGAGCATGAAATGTTGTGAAAAATATGAAAAGCTTCTAAAGGTGTTAAAGATGAGATGAGCATGTAACGGTCTGAAAAATAGGAGGATCAAGAAACGGTGTTGAAAAACATGAAGAGCCAGAAAACGTGTGAAAAATATGAAGAGCTACAAAAGGTGTCAAAAATGAGATGAGCATGAAACGGTTTGAAAAATAGGAGGAGCGAAAAACGGTGTTCAAAAACATGAAGAGCCTGAAAAGTTGTGAAAAATATGAAGAGCTTCAAAAGGTGTCAAAAATATGAGGAGCATGAAACGGTCTGAAAAATAGGAGGAGCATGAAGAGGTGTTCAAAAAAATGAAGAGCCTGAAAAGCCGTGAAAAATATGAAGAGCTTCAAAAGGTGTTAAAAAATATGAGGAGCCTGATATGGTCTGAAAAATAGGAGGAGCATGAAGCGGTGTTCAAAAACATGAAGAGCCTGAAAAGTTGTCAAAAATATGAAAAGCTTCAAAAGGTGTCAAAAATGAGATGAGCATGAAACAATCTGAAAAATAGGAGAAGCATGAAGCAGTGTTGAAAAACATCAAGAGCCTGAAAAGGTGTGAAAAATATGAAGAGCTTCAAAAGGTGTCAAAAATATGAGGAGCATGAAACGGTCTGAAAAATAGGAGGAGCATGAAGCGGTGTTTAATTACATGAAGAGCTTGAAAAGTTGTGAAAAATATGAAGAGCTTCAAAAGGTGTGAAAACTATGAGAAGAATGAAACGGTCTGAAATATAGGAGGAGCATGAAGCGGTGTTCAAAAACATGAAGAGCCTGAAAAGGTGTGAAAAATATGAAGAGCTTCATAAGGTGTCAAGAATATGAGGAGCACGAAACGGTCTGAAAAATTTGAGGAGCATGAAGCGGTGTTCAAAAACATGAAGAGCCTGAAAACGTGTGGAAAATATGAAGAGCTTCAAAAGGTGTGAAAAATATGAAGAGCTTCAAAAGGTGTCAAAAATATGAGGAGCATGAAACGGTCTGAGAAATAGGAGGAGCATGAAATGCTGATCAAACACATGAAGGGCCTGAAAAGTTTTGAAAAATATAAAGAGCTTCAAAATGTGTGAAATACATTTGGACATGAAACGGTCTGAAAAATAGGAGGAGCATGAGGCGGTTTTCAAATACATGAAGAGCCTGAAAAGTGTGAAAAACATGAAGTGCTTCAAAAGGTGTCAAAAACATGAGGAGCATGAAACGGGCTGTAAAATAGGAGGAGAATGAAGCTGTGTTGAAAAACAAGAAGAGCCTGAAAAGGTGTGAAATATATGAATAGCTTCAAAAGGTGTAACAAATATGAGGACCATGAAACAGTTTGAAAAATAGGAATAGCATGAAACGGTGTTCAAAAACATGAAGAGCCTGAAAAGGTGTGAAAAATATGAAGATCTTCAAAACGTGTCAAATATATGACGAGCATGAAACGGTCTGAAAAATAGGAGGAGCATTAAGCGTTGTTGAAAAACGTGAAGAGCCTGAAAACGTGTGAAAAATATGAAGAGCTTCTAAAGGTGTCAAAAATATGAGGAGCATGAAGGTCTGAAAAATAGGAGGAGCATGAAGTGGTGTTGAAAAACATGAAGAGCCTGAAAAGTGTGAAAAACATGAAGAGCTTCAAAAGGTGTCAAAAATATGAGGAGCATGAAACGGTCTGAAAAACAGGAGGAGCATGAAGCGGTGTTGAAAAACATGAAGAGCCTGAAAACGTGTGAAAAAATATGAAGAGCTTCAAAAGGTGTGAAGAATATGAAGAGCTTCAAAAAGTGTCAAATATGAGATAAGCGTGAAACGGTCTGAAAAAAAGGAGGAGCATGAAGTGGTGTTGAAAAAAAAAGGAGAGCCTGAAAAGGTGTGAAATATATGAAGAGCTTCAAAAGGTGTCAAAAATATGAAGAGCATGAAACGGTCTGAAATATAGGAGGAGCATGAAGCGGTGTTGAAAAACATGAAGAGCGTGAAAAGGTGTGAAAAATATGAAGAGCTTCAAAAGGTGTCAAAAATATGAGGAGCATGAAACGGTCTGAATAATAGGAGGAGCATGAAGCGCTGTTGAAAAACATGAAGAGCCTGAAAAGGTGTGAAAAATATGAAGAGCTTCAAAAGGTGTGAAAAATATGAAGAGATTCAAAAGGTGTCAAAAATGCCCTGCGCATGAAACGGTTTGAAAAATAGGAGGAGCATGAAGTCTTGTTGAAAAAAAAGAAGAGCCTGAAAAGGTGTGAAATATATGAAGAGCTTCAAAAGGTGTCAAAAATATGAGGGGCACGAAACGGTCTGAAAAATAGGAGGAGCATGAAACGGTGTTGAAAAACATGAAGAGCCTGAAAAGGTGTGAAAAATATGAAGAGCTTCAAAAGGTGTCAAAAATGAAATGAGCATGAAACGGTCTAAAAAATAAGAGGAGCATGAAGCGGTGTTCAAAAACATGGAGAGCCTGAAAAGATATGACAAATATGAAGAGCTTCAAAATGTATCAAAAATATGAGGAGCATGAAACGGTCTGAAAAATAGGAGGAGCATGAAGCGGTGTTCAAAAACATGAAGAGCCTGAAAAATTGTGAAAAATATGAAGAGCTTCAAAAGGTGTCAAAAATATGAGGAGCATGAAACGGTCTGAAAAATAAGAGGAGCATGAAGCGGTGTTGAAAAACCTGAAGAGCATGAAATGTTGTGAAAAATATGAAAAGCTTCTAAAGGTGTTAAAGATGAGATGAGCATGTAACGGTCTGAAAAATAGGAGGATCAAGAAACGGTGTTGAAAAACATGAAGAGCCAGAAAACGTGTGAAAAATATGAAGAGCTACAAAAGGTGTCAAAAATGAGATGAGCATGAAACGGTTTGAAAAATAGGAGGAGCGAGAAACGGTGTTCAAAAACATGAAGAGCCTGAAAAGGTGTGAAAAATATGAAGAGCTTCAAAAGGTTTCAAAAATATGAGGAGCATGAAACGGTCTGAAAAATAGTAGGAGCATAAAACGGTGTTCAAAACATGAGGAGCCTGAAAAGGTGTGAAAAATATGAAGAGCTTCAAAAGGTGTCAAAAATATGAAGAGCTTCAAAGGGGGTGAAAAATATGAAGAGCTTCAAAAGCTGTCAAAAATGAGATGAGCATGAAACGGTCTGAAATATAGGAGGAGCATGAAGTGGGGTTGAAAAAAAAGAAGAGCCTGTAAAGGTGTGAAATATATGAAGAGCTTCAAAAGGTGTCAAAATATGTGGAGAATGAAGCGGTCTGAAAAATAGGAGGATCAAGAAACGGTGTTGAAAAACATGAAGAGCCTGAAAACGTGTAAAATATGAAGAGCTACAAAAGGTGTCAAAAATGAGATGAGCATGAAACGGTCTGAAAAATAGGAGGAGAGAGAAGCGGTGTTCAAAAATATGAAGAGCCTGAAAAGGGGTGAAAAATATGAAGAGATTCAAAAGGTGTGAAAAATATGAGGAGCATGAAACGGTCTGAAAAATAGAAGCAGCATGAAACTGTGTTGAAAAAAAATGAAGAGCTTGAAAATGTGTGAAATATATGAAGAGCTTCAAAAGGTGTCAAAAATGAGATGAGCATGAAAAGGTCTGAAAAATAAAGGAGCATGAAATGGTGATCAAAACGTGAAGAGCCTGAAAAGGTGTGAAAAATATGAAGAGCTTCAAAAGGTGTGAAATACATGAGGAGCATGAAACGGTCTGAAAAAGAGGAGGAGCATGAAGCGGTGTTGAAAAACATGAGGAGCCTGAGAACTTGTGAAAAATATGTAGAGCTTCAAAAGTTGTCAAAAAATGATGAGCATGAAACGGTCTGAAATATAGGAGGAGCATGAAGTGGTGTTGAAAAAAATAAAGAGCCTGAAAAGGTGTGAAATATATGAAGAGCTTCAAAAGGTGTCAAAAATTCGAGGAGCATGAAACGGTCAGAAGAAGAGGAGGAGCATGAAGCAGTATTCAAAAACATGAAGAGCTAGAAAAGGTGTGAAATATATGAAGAGCTTAAAAGGTGTCAAAAATAGGAACAGAATGAAACTGTCTGAAATAAAGGAGGAGCATGAAGCAGTGTTGAAAAACATGAAGAGTCTGAAAAGGTGTGAAAGATATGAAGAGTTTCTAAAGATGTCAAAAATATGAGGAGCATGAAACGGTCTGAAAAATAGGAGGAGCATGAAGTGGTGTTGAAAAACATGAAGAGGCTGAAAGGGTGTGAAAATTATGAAGAGCTTCAAAAGGTGTCAAAAATATGAGGAGCATGAAATGGTGTGAAAAATAGGAGGAGCAAGAAACGGTGATCAAAAACATGAAGAGCCTGAAAAGGTGTGAAAAATATGACGAGCTTCAAAAGGTGTGAAAAACACGAGGAGAATGAAACGGGCTGAAAAATAGGAGAAGCATGAAGTGGTGTTGAAAAACATGAAGAGACTGAAAAAGTGTGAAAAATATGAAGAGCTTCAGAAGGTGTGAAAAATATGAAGAGCTTCAACATGTGTCAAAAATTAGATGAGCATGAAACGGTCTGAAAAATTGAAGGAGCAAGAAGTAGTGTTGAAAAAAATGAAGAGCCTGAAAAGGTGTGAAAAATATAAAGAGCTTCAAAAGGTGTCAAAAATGAAATGAGCATGAAGCGGTCTGAAAAATAGGAGGATCAAGAAACGGTGTTCAAAAACATGAAGAGCCTGAAAAGATATGACAAATATGAAGAGCTTCAAAAGGTGTCAAAAATATGAGGAGCATGAAACGGTCTGAAAAATAGGAGGAGCATGAAGCGGTGTTCAAAAACATGAAGAGCCTGAAAAGTTGTGAAAAATATGAAGAGCTTCAAAAGGTGTCAAAAATATGAGGAGCATGAAACGGTCTGAAAAATAGGAGGAGCATGAAGAGGTGTTCAAAAACATGAAGAGCCTGAAAAGGCGTGAAAAATATGAAGAGCTATAAAAGGTGTTAAAACATATGAGGAGCATGATACGGTCTGAAAAATAGGAGGAGCATGAATCGGTGTTCAAAAACATGAAGAGCCTGAAAAGTTGTCAAAAATATGAAAAGCTTCAATAGGTGTCAAAAATGAGATGAGCATGAAACGATCTGAAAAATAGGAGAAGCATGAAGCGGTGTTGAAAAACATGAAGAGTCTGAAAAGGTGTGAAAAATATGAAGAGCTTCAAAAGGTGTGAAAACTATGAGGAGAATGAAACTGTCTGAAATATAGGAGGAGCATGAATCGGTGTTCAAAAATAAAGAGCCTGAAAAGGTGTGAAAAATTTAAAGAGTTTCATAAGGTGTCAAGAATATGAGGAGCACGAAACGGTCTGAAAAATATGAGGAGCATGAAGCGGTGTTCAAAAACATGAAGAGCCTGAAAACGTGTGGAAAATATGAAGAGCTTCAAAAGGTGTGAAAAATATGAAGAGCTTAAAAAGGGGTCAAAAATGAGATGAGCATGAAACGGTCTGACAAATAGGACGAGCATGAAGTGGTGTTGACAAAAAAGAAGAGCCTGAAAAGGTGTGAAATATATGAAGAGCTTCAAAAGGTGTCAAAAATATGAAGAGAATGAAACGGCTGAAAAATAGGAGGAGCATGAAGGGGTGTTGAAAAATATGAAGAGCCTGAAAAGGTGTGAAAAATATGAAGAGCTTCAAAAGGTGTCAAAATTATGAGGAGCATGAAATGGTCTGAAAAATAGGAGGAGCATGAAATGCTGATCAAACACATGAAGAGCCTGAAAAGTTTTGAAAAATAAAAAGAGCTTCAAAAGGTGTGAAATACATTTGGACATGAAACGGTCTGAAAAATAGGAGGAGCATGAGGCGGTTTTCAAATAAATGAAGAGCCTGAAAAGTGTGAAAAATATGAAGACCTTCAAAAGGTGTCAAAAATATGAGGAGCATGAAGCGGTCTGTAAAATAGGAGGAGAATGAAGCTGTGTTGAAAAACAAGAAGAGCCTGAAAAGGTGTGAAATATATGAAAAGCTTCAAAATGTGTAACAAATATGAGGACCATGAAACAGTTTGAAAAATAGGAATAGCATGAAACGGTGTTCAAAAACATGAATAGCCTGAAAAGGTGTGAAAAATATGAAGAGTTTCAAAAGGTGCCAAAAATATGTGGAGCATGAAACGGTCTGAAAAATAGGAGGAGCATGAAACGGTGATCAAAAACATGAAGAGCCTGAAAACGTGTGAAAAATATGAAGAGTTTCAAAAGGTGTGAAAAATATGAAGAGCTTCAAAAGGTGTCAAAAAGTAGATGAGCATGAAACGGTCTGAAAAATAGCAGCAGCATGAAGAGGTGTTGAAAAACATGAAGAGCCTGAAAACGTGTGAAAAATATGAAGACTTTCAAAAGGTGTGAAAAATATGAAGAGCTTCAAAAGGTGTCAAAAAGTAGATGAGCACGAAACGGTCTGAAAAATAGGAGGAGCATGAAGTGGTGTGGAAAAAAATGAAGAGCCTGAAAAGGTGTGAAAAATATGGAAAGCTTCAAAAGGTGTCAAAAATATGAGGAGCATGAAACGGTCTCAAAAAATAGGAGGAGCATGAAGCGGTGTTCAAAAACATAAAGAGCCTGAAGAGGTTTGAAAAATATGAAGAGCTTCAAAAGGTGTCAAGAATATGAGGAGCATGAAACGGTCTGAAAAAAAGGAGGAGCATGAAGCGGTGTTCAAAAACATAAAGAGCCTGAAGAGGTTTGAAAAATATGAAGAGCTTCAAAATGTGTCAAGAATATGAGGAGCATGAAACGGTCTTAAAAATAGGAGGAGGATGAAGCGGTGTTCAAAAACATGAAGAGCCTGAAAAGGTGTGAAAATTAGGAAAAGCCTCAAAACGTGTCAAAAATATGAGGAGCATGAAACTGTCTGAAAAATTGCAGGAGCATGAAGCGGTGTTGAAAAACATGAATAGTCTGAAAACGTGTGAAAATATGAAGAGGTTCAAAAGTTCTGAAAAATATGAAGAGCTTCAAAAGGGGTCAAAAATTAGATGAGCATGACGGTCTGAAAAATAGGAGGAGCATGAAGCACTGTTGAAAATCATGAAGAGTCTGAAAAGGTGTGAAAAAATAAGAAAAGCTTCAAAAGATGTGAAAAATATGAAGAGCTTCAAAAAGTGTGAAATACATGAGGAGGATTAAACGGTCTGAAAAATAGGAGGAGCATTAAGCGGTGTTGAAGAACATGAAGGCCTGAAAACATGTGAAAAATATGAAGAGATTCAGAAGGTGTGAAAAATATGAAGAGCTTCAAAAGGTGTCAAAAATTAGAAGAGCATGAAACGGTCTGAAAAATAGGAGGAGCATGAAGTGGTTTGAAAAAAATGAAGAGCCTGAAAAGGTTTGAAAAATATGAAAAGCTTCAAAAGGTGTCAAAATATGGGGAGCATGAAACTGTCTCAAAAATAGGAGGAGCATGAAGCGGTGTTCAAAAACAAGAAGAGCCTGAAAAGGTGTGAAAAATATGAGGAGCTTCAAAAGGTGTGAAATACATGTGGAGCATTAAACGGTCTGAAAAACAGGAGGAGCATGAAGCGGTGTGCAAAAACAAGAAGAGCCTGAAAAGGTGTGAAAAATATGAGGAGATTCAAAAGGTTTGAAATACATGTGGAGCATTAAACGGTCTGAAAAATAGGAGGAGCATGAAGCGGTGTTCAAAAACAAGAAGAGCCTGAAAAGGTGTGAAATATATGAGGAGCTTCAAAAGGTGTGAAATACATGTGGAGCATTAAACGGTCTGAAAAATAGGAGGAGCATGAAACGGTGATAAAAAATGAAGAGCGTTTTGATTTGCATTTCTCTAATAATGAGTGATGTTGAGCATCTTTTCATGTGTTTGTTAGCCATCTGTATGTCTTCTTTGGAGAAATGTCTGTTTAGTTCTTTGGCCCATTTTTTGATTGGGTCATTTATTTTTCTGGAATTGAGCTGCAGGAGTTGCTTGTATATTTTTGAGATTAATCCTTTGTCTGTTTCTTCATTTGCTATTATTTTCTCCCAATCTGAGGGCTGCCTTTTCACCTTACTTATAGTTTCCTTTGTAGTGCAAAAGCTTTTAAGTTTCATTAGGTCCCATTTGTTTAGTTTTGCTTATATTTCCAATATTCTGGGAGGTGGGTCATAGAGGATCTTGCTTTGATTTCTGTCGGAGAGTGTTTTGCCTATGTTCTCCTCTAGGAGTTTTATAATTTCTGGTCTTACATTTAGATCTTTAATCCATTTTGAGTTTATTTTTGTGTATGGTGTTAGAAAGTGTTCTAGTTTCATTCTTTTACAAGTGGTTGACCAGTTTTCCCAGCACCACTTGTTAAAGAGGTTGTCTTTTTTCCATTGTATATCCTTGCCTCCTTTGTCAAAGATAAGGTGTCCATAGGTTCGTGGATTTATCTCTGGGCTTTCTATTCTGTTCCATTGATCTATATTTCTGTCTTTGTGCCAGTACCATACTGTCTTGATGACTGTGGCTTTGTAGTAGAGTCTGAAGTCAGGCAGGTTGATTCCTCCAGCTCCATTCTTCTTTCTCAAGATTACTTTGGCTATTCGAGGTTTTTTGTATTTCCATACAAATTGTGAAATTCTTTGGTCTAGTTCTGTGAAAAATACCGTTGGTAGCTTGATAGGGATTGCATTGAATCTATAGACTGCTTTGGGTAGAATAGCCATTTTGACAATATTAATTCTTCCAATCCATGAACACGGTATGTTTCTCCATCTGTTTGTGTCCTCTTTGATTTCTTTCATCAGTGTTTTATAGTTTTCTATGTATAGGTCCTTTGTTTCTTTAGGTAGATATACTCCTAAGTATTTTATTCTTTTTGTTGCAATGGTGAATGGTATTGTTTCCTTAATTTCTCTGTCTGTTTTTTCATTGTTAGTATATAGGAATGCAAGGGATTTCTGTGTGTTAATTTTATATCCTGCAACTTTACTATATTCATTGATTAGCTCTAGTAATTTTCTGGTAGAGTCTTTAGGGTTTTCTATGTAGAGGATCATGTCATCTGCAAACAGTGAGAGTTTTTGAAATGGTGTGAAAAATATGAAGAGCTTCAAAATGTGTCAAATATAAGAGGAGCATGAAACAGTGTTCAAAAACATGAAGAGCCTGAAAAGCGGTGAAAAATATGAAGAGCTTAAAACGGTGTCAAATATAGGAGGAACATGAAACAGTGTTCAAATCATGAAGAGCCTGAAAAGGTGTGAAAAATATGAAGAGCTTCAAAAGGTGCCAAAAATATGTGGAGCATGAAACGGTCTGAAAAATAGGAGGAGCATGAAGCGGTGTTCAAAAACATGAAGAGCCTGAAAAGCGGTGAAAAATATGAAGAGCTTCAAAAGGTTTCAAAAAGATGAGGAACATGAAACGGTGTTGAAAAACATGAAGACCCTGAAAAGGTGTGAAAAGTATGAGGAGCTTGAAAAAGTGTCAAAAATATGAGGAGCATGAAACGGTCAAAAAAATAGGAGGAGCATGAAGCGGTGTTGAAAAATATTAAGAGCCTGAAAAGGTGTGAAAAATATGAAGAGCTTCAAAATGTGTTCAAAAATATGAGGAGCATGAAACGGTCTAAAAAATAGGAGGAGCATGAAGCGGTGTTGAAAAAAAAAAAAGCCTGAAAAGGTGTGAAAAATATGAAGAGCTTCAAAATGTGTCAAAAATATGAGGGGCATGAAACGGTCTGAAAAATAGGAGGAGCAGGAAACGTAGTTCAAAAACATGAAGGGCTTGAAATGATGTGAAAAATATGAAGACTTTCAAAAGCTGTGAAAAATATGAAGATCATGAAACGATCTGAAAAATAGGAGGAGCATGAAGCGGTTTTGAAAAACATGAAGAGCCTGAAAAGGTGTGAAATATATGAAGAGCTTCAAAGGGTGTCAAAAATATGAGGAGCATGAAACGGTCTGAAAAATAGGAGGAGCATGAAATGTTGTTCAAAAACATGAAGGGCTTGAAATGATGTGAAAAATATGAAGACTTTCAAAAGGTGTCAAAATTATGAAGGGCATGAAACGGTCTGAAAAATAGGACGAGCATCAAACGGTGTTGAAAAATATGAAGAGCCTGAATAGGTGTGAAAAATATGAAGAGCTTCAAAAGTGTCACAAATAGGAGGAGCATGAAACGGTTTTCAAAAACATGAAGAGCCAGTAAAGGTGTGAAAAATATGAATAGCTTCCAAATGTGACAAAAATAAGATGAGCATGAAACGGTCTGAAAAATAGGAGGAGCATGAAGCGGTGTTGAAAAACATGAAGAGCCTGAAAAGGTGTGAAATATATGAAGAGGTTCAAAAGGTGTCAAAAATGCGAGGAGCATGAAACGACTGAAATATAGGAGGAGCATGAACTGGTGTTGAAAAACATTAATAGCCTGAAAAGGTGTGAAATATATGAAGAGTTTCAAAAGGTGTGTAAAATATGAAGAGCTTCAATAGGTTGAAAAATATGAAGAGCTTCAAAAGATGTGAAACACATGAAGAGCTTCAAAAGGTGTCAAAAATGAGAGGAGCATGAAACGGTCTGAAAAAAAGGAGGAGCATGAAGTGGTGTTGAAAATCATGAAGTGCCTGAAAATGTGTAAAAAATATGAAGAGCTTGAAAAGGTGTCAAGAATATGAGGAGCATGAAACGGTCTAAAAAATAAATGGAGCATGAAACGGTGTTAAAAAACATCAAGAGCCTGAAAACGTGTGAAAAATATGAAGAGCTTCAAAAGGTGTGTAAAAAATGAAGAGCTTCAATAGGTTGAAAAATGTGAAGAGCTTCAAAAGATGTGAAAAACATGAAGAGCTTCAAAAGGTGTCAAAAATGAGAGGAGCATGAAAAGGTGTTAAAGAACATGAAGAGCCTGAAAAGGGGTGAAAAATATGAAGAGCTTCAAAAGGTGTCAAAAGTACGAGGAGCATGAAATGGTCAGAAAAATAAGAGGAGCATGAAGCGGTGTTGAAAAACATGAAGAGCCTGAAACTGTGTGAAATATATGAAGAGCTTCAAAAGGTATCAAAAATATGAGGAGCATGAAAAGTTCTAAAATATAGGAGGAGCATGAAGCGGTGTTGAAAAACATGAAGAGCCTGAAAAGAGTGAAATATATGAAGAGTTTCAAAAGGTGTCAAAAATATGAGGAGATTGAAATGGTGTGACAAATTGGAGGAGCATGAATTGGTGTTGAAAAACATGAAGAGCGTGAAATGGTGTGAAAAATATGAAGATCTTCAAAATGTGTCAAATATAGGAGGAGCATGAAACAGTGTTCAAAAACATGAAGATCCTAAACAGGTGTGAAAAATATGAAGCGCTTCAAAAGGTGCCAAAAATATGAGGAGCATGAAACTGTCTGAAAAATAGGAGGATCATGAAGCGGTGTTCAAAAACATGAAGAGCCTGAAAATGTGTGTAAAATATGAAGAGCTTCAATATGTTGAAAAATATGAAGAGCTTCAAAAGATGTGAAAAACATGAAGAGCTTTAAAAGGTGTCAAAAATGAGAGGAGCATGAAACGGTCTGAAAAATAGGAGGAGCATTAAGTGGTGTTGAAAAATGGAAGAGCCTGAAAAGGTGTGAAAAATATGAAGACTTTCAAAAGGTGTCAAAAATATGAGGAGCATGAAACAGTCTGAAAAATAGGAGGAGCATGAAGCGGTGTTGGAAAACATTAAGAGCCTGAAAAGGTGTGAAAAATATGAAGAGCTTTAAAAGGTGTCAAAAATATGAGGAGCATGAAACGGTCTGAAAAATAAGAGGAGCATGAAGCCGTGTTGAAAAACATGAAGAGCCTGAAAAGGTGTGAAATATATGAAGAGCTTCAAAGGGTGTGAAAAATATGAGGAGCATGAAACGTTCTGAAAAATAGGAGGAGCATGAAACGTTGTTCAAAAACATGAAGAGCCTGAAAAGGTGTGAAAAATATGAAGACTTTCAAAAGGTATCAAAAATATCAGGAACATGAAACGGTCTGAAAAATAGGAGGAGCATGAATCGGTGTTGAAAAACATGAAGAGCCAGAAAAGGTGTGAAAAATATGAAGAGCTTCAAAAGGTGTCAAATATATGAGGGGCATGAAACGGTCTGAAAAATAGGAGGAGCATGAAACGTTGTTGAATTACTTGAAGAGCCTGAAAAGGTGTTAAAAATATGAAGACTTTCAAAAGGTTTCAAAAAAATGAGGAGCGTGAAACGGTCTGAAAAATAGGATTAGCATGAAACGGTGTTCAGAAACTTGAAAAGCCTGAGAAGGTGTGAAAAATATGAAGAGCTTAAAAAGCTATCAAAAATATGAGGAGCATGAAATGGTGTTGAAAAACATGAAGAGCCTGAAAAGGTGTGAAAAATATGAAGAGCTTCAAAAGGTGTCAAAAATATGAGGAGCATGAAACGGTCTGAAAAATAAGAGGAGGATCAAATGGTCTGAAAATTAAGAGGAGCATGAAACGGTGTTGAAAAACATGAAGAGCCTGAAAAGGTGTGAAAAATATGAAGAGCTTCAAAAGGTGTGAAAAGTATGAGTAGCATGAAACGGTCTGAAAAATAGGAGGAGCATGAAGCAGTGTTGAAAAACACGAAGAGCCTGAAAAGCTGTGAAAAATACGAAGAGCCATAAAAGGTGTGAAAAATATGAGGAGCATGAAACGGTCTGAAAAATAGGAGGAGCATGAAGCGGTTTTGAAAAACATGAGGAGCCTGAAAAGGTGTGAAAAAAATGAAGAGCTTCAAACGGTGTCAAAAATATGAGGAACATGAAACGGTCTGAAAAATAGGAGTAGCATGAAGCAGTATTGAAAAGCATGCAGAGCCTTAAAAGGTGTGAAAAATATGAAGAGCTTCAAAAGGTGTCAAAAATATGAGAAGCATGAAACTATCTCCAAAAATTAAGGAGCAGGAAATGGTGTTCAAAAACATGAAGAGCCTGAAAAGTTGTGAAAAACATGAAGAGCTTCAAAAGGTGTCAAAAATATGAGGAGCATGAAACAGTCTGAAAAATAGGAGGAGCATGAAGCGGTGTTGAACAACATGAAGAGCCTGAAAATGTGTGAAAAATATCAAAAGCTTCAAAAGGTGTCAAAATTATGAGGAGCATGAAATGGTCTGAAAAATAGGAGGAGCATCAAGTGGTGTTGAAAAAAATGAAGAGCCTGAAAAGATGTTCAAAAATATGAAGAGGCTGAAAAGTTTTGAAAAATATGAAGAGCTTAAAAAAGTGTAAAAAATATAAAGAGCTTCAAAATGTGTGAAAAATATGAAGAGCTTCAAAAGGTGTCAAAAATGAGAGGAGCATGAAACGGTCTGAAAATAGGAGGAACATGAAGCGGTGTTGAAAAACATGAAGAGCCTGAAAAGGTGTGAAAAATATGAAGAGCTTCTAAAGGTTTCAAAAAGATGAGGAGCATGAAAAGGTGTTCAAAAACATGATGAGCCTGAAAAGGTGTGAAAAATATGAAGAGCTTCAAAATGTGTCAAAAATATGAGGAGCATGAAACAGTCAGACAAATAGGAGGAGCTTGAAGCGTTGTTGAAAAACATGAAGAGCCTAAAAAGGTGTGAAAAATGTGAAGAACTTCAAAAGGTGTGAAAAATATGAGGAGCATGATATGGTCTGAAAAATAGGAGGAGCATGAAGCGCTGTTAAAAAACATGAAGAGCCAGAAAAGGTGTGAAAAATATAAAGAGCTTCAAAAGGCGTCAAAAATATGAGGATCATGAAACGGTCTGAAATATAGGAGGAGTATGAAACGGTGTTGAAAAACATAAAGAGCATGAAAAGGTGTGAAAAATATGAAGAGCTTCAAAAGGTTTCAAAATTATTAGTCGCATGAAACGGGTAAAAAAAATAGGAGGAGCATGAGACGGTGTTGAAAAACATGAAGATCCTGAAAAGGTGTGAAATATATGAAGAGCTTCAAAAGGTTTCAAAAAAAGGAGGAGCATGAGACGGTGTTGAAAAACATGAAGAGCATGAAAAGGTGTGAAAAATATGAAGAGGTTCAAAAGTTATCAAAAATATGAGGAGCATGAAAGCGACTGAAAATAGGAGGAGCATGAAACTTTGTATGTATACATGAAGAGCATGAAAAGGTGTGAAAAATTTGAAGAGCTGCAAAAGGTGTCAAAAATATGAGGAGCATGTAACGGTGTTGAAAAACATGAAGAGGATTAAAAGTGTGAAAAATATGAAGAGTTTCAAAAGGTGTCAAAAATATGAGGAGCATGGAACGGTCTCAAAAATAGTAGGAGCATGAGATGGTGTTGAAAAACATGAAGAACCTGAAAAGGCTGGAAATATATGAAGAGCTGTCAAGGTGTCAAAAATATGAGGAGCATGAAACGGTCTGAAAAATAGGAGGAGCATGAAACGGTGTTGAAAAACATGAAGAGCATGATAAGTGTTAAAAATATAAAGAGCTTCAAAAGGTGCCAAAATTTGAGGAGCATGAAACGTTCTGAAAAATAGGAGGAGCATGAAACGGTCTGAAAAATAGGAGGAGCATGAAACCATGTTGAAAAACATGAAGAGCCTAAAAATGTGTGAGAAATATGAATAGCTTCAAAAAGTGTCAAAAATATTAGGAGCATGAAACGGTCTGAAATATAGGAGGAGCATGAAGCGGTATTCAAATACATGAAGAGCATGAAAAGGTGTGCAAAATATTAAGAGCTTCAAAAGGAGTCAAATATACGCGGAACATGAAACGGTGTTAAAAAACATAAAAACAATTTAAAGTGTGAAAAATATAAAGAGCTTCAAAAGCTGTCAAAATTATGAGGAGCAAGAAACGGTCTGAAAAATAGAAGGAGCATGACACGGTGTTGAAAAACATGAAAAGAATGAAAAGGTGTGAAAAATATGAAGAGCTTCAAAAGGTGTCAAAAATATGAGAAGCATGAAACAGTCTGAACAATAGGAGGATTTTTAAACGGTGTCACAAAACATGAAGAGCCTGAAAAGGTGTGAAAAATATGAAGAGCTTCAAAAGGTGTGAAAAATATGAAGAGCTTCAAAAAGTGTGAAATACATGAGGAGGATTAAACGGTTTGAAAAATAGGAGGAGCATGAAGAGGTGCTGAAAAACATGAAGAGCCTGAAAAGGTGTGAAAAATATGAAGAGCTTCAAAAGGTGTGAAAAATATGAAGAGTTTCAAAAGGTGTCAAAAATTAGATGAGCATGAAACGGCCTGAAAAATAGGAGGAGCATGAAGCGGTGTTGAAAAACATGAAGAGCCTGAAAAGGTGTGAAAAATATGAAGAGCTTCAAAAGGTGTGAAAAATATGAGGTGCATTAAACGGTCTGAAAAAAGAGGGAGCATGAAGCGGTGTTGAAAAACATGAAGAGCATGAAAAAGTGTGAAAAATATGAAGAGCTTCAAAAGGTGTCAAAATTATGAGGAGTATGAAACGGTCTGAACATAGGAGGAGCATGAAGCCATGTTCAAAACATGAAGAGCCTGAAATGGTGTGAAAAGTATGAAGAGCTTCAAAAAGTGTCAAAAATATGAGGAGCAATAAACTGTCTGAAAATAGGAGGAGCATGAAGCGGTGTTGAAAAACATGAAGAGCCTGAAAAGGTGTGAAAAATATGAAGAGCTTCAAAAGGTGTGAAAAATATGAAGAGCTTCAAAAGGAGTCAAAAATGACATGAGTCTGAAACGGTTTGAAAAATAGGACGAGCATGAAGTGGTGTTCAAAACATGAAGAGCCTGAAAATGTGTGAAAAATATGAAGAGCTTCAAAACCTGTCAAAAATATGAGGAGCATGAAACGGTCTGAAAAATAGGAGGAGCATGAAGTGGTGTTCAAAAACATGAAGAGCCTGAAAACGTTTGAAAAATATGAAGAGCTTCAAAAGATTTCAAATATATGAGGAGCATGAAACGGTCTGTAAAATAGGAGGAGCATGAAACAGTGATCAAAAACATGAAGAGCCTGAAAATCTGTGAAAAATATGCAGAGCTTCAAAAGGTGTGAAATACATGAGGAGCATGAAATGGGCTGAAAAATAGGAGAAGCATGAAGTGGTGTGGAAAAACATGAAGAGCCTGAAAAGGTGTGAAAAATATGAAGATCTTCAAAAGGTGTGAAATACATGAGGAGCATGAAACTCTCTGAAAAATAGAAGGAGCATGAAGTGGTGTTCAAAAACATGAAGAGCCTAAACGGTTTGAAAAATATGAAGAGCTTCAAAAGGTGTGAAAAATATGAAGAGCTTCAAAAGGTGTCAAAAATTAGATGAGCATGAAACGGTCTGAAAAATAGGAGGAGCATGAAGTGATGTTGAAAAAAACGAAGAGCCTGAAAAGGTTTGAAAAATATGAAAAGCTTCAAAAGGTGTCAAAAATATGAGGAGCATGAAACTGTCTCAAAAATAGGAGGAGCATGAAGCGGTGTTCAAAAACAAGAAGAGCCTGAAAAGGTGTGAAAAATATGAAGAGCTTCAAAAGGTGTCAAAAATATGAGGAGCATGAAACGGTTTTGAGAAATATGAATAGCCTGAAAATATGTGAAAAATATGAAGAGCATAAAAATATGTGAAAAATATGAGGAGCATGAAACTGTGTTCAAAACATGAAGAGCCTGAAAAGTTGTGAAAAATATGAAGATCTTCAGAAGTTGTCAAAATTGAAGGCATTTCCCCTGAAATCAGGAACAAGACAAGGATGCCCACTCTCACCACTACTATTCAACATAGTGTTGGAAGTTCTGGCCACAGCAATCAGAGCAGAAAAAGAAGTAAAAGGAATCCAAATAGGAAAAGAAGAAGTAAAACTCTCACTGTTTGCAGATGACATGATCCTCTACATAGAAAACCCTAAAGACTCTACCAGAAAATTACTAGAACTAATCAATGAATATAGTAAAGTTGCAGGATATAAAATTAACACACAGAAATCCCTTGCATTCCTATATACTAACAATGAAAAAACAGACAGAGAAATTAAGGAAACAATACCATTCACCATTGCAACAAAAAGAATAAAATACTTAGGAGTATATCTACCTAAAGAAACAAAGGACCTATACATAGAAAACTATAAAACACTGATGAAAGAAATCAAAGAGGACACAAACAGATGGAGAAACATACCGTGTTCATGGATTGGAAGAATTAATATTGTCAAAATGGCTATTCTACCCAAAGCAGTCTATAGATTCAATGCAATCCCTATCAAGCTACCAATGGTATTTTTCACAGAACTAGACCAAAGAATTTCACAATTTGTATGGAAATACAAAAAACCTCGAATAGCCAAAGTAATCTTGAGAAAGAAGAATGGAGCTGGAGGAATCAACCTGCCTGACTTCAGACTCTACTACAAAGCCACAGTCATCAAGACAGTATGGTACTGGCACAAAGACAGAAATATAGATCAATGGAACAGAATAGAAAGCCCAGAGATAAATCCACGAACCTATGGACACCTTATCTTTGACAAAGGAGGCAAGGATATACAATGGAAAAAAGACAACCTCTTTAACAAGTGGTGCTGGGAAAACTGGTCAACCACTTGTAAAAGAATGAAACTAGAACACTTTCTAACACCATACACAAAAATAAACTCAAAATGGATTAAAGATCTAAATGTAAGACCAGAAACTATAAAACTCCTAGAGGAGAACATAGGCAAAACACTCTCCGACAGAAATCAAAGCAAGATCCTCTATGACCCACCTCCCAGAATATTGGAAATATAAGCAAAACTAAACAAATGGGACCTAATGAAACTTAAAAGCTTTTGCACTACAAAGGAAACTATAAGTAAGGTGAAAAGACAGCCCTCAGATTGGGAGAAAATAATAGCAAATGAAGAAACAGACAAAGGATTAATCTCAAAAATATACAAGCAACTCCTGCAGCTCAATTCCAGAAAAATAAATGACCCAATCAAAAAATGGGCCAAAGAACTAAACAGACATTTCTCCAAAGAAGACATACAGATGGCTAACAAACACATGAAAAGATGCTCAACATCACTCATTATTAGAGAAATACAAATCAAAACCACAATGAGGTACCATTACACGCCAGTCAGGATGGCTGCTATCCAAAAGTCTACAAGCAATAAATGCTGGAGAGGGTGTGGAGAAAAGGGAACCCTCTTACACTGTTGGTGGGAATGCAAACTAGTACAGCCGCTATGGAAAACAGTGTGGAGATTTCTTAAAAAACTGGAAATAGAACTGCCATATGACCCAGCAATCCCACTTCTGGGCATACACACTGAGGAAACCAGAACTGAAAGAGACACGTGCACCCCAGTGTTCATCGCAGCACTGTTTATAATAGCCAGGACATGGAAGCAACCTAGATGCCCATCAGCAGATGAATGGATAAGGAAGCTGTGGTACATATACACCATGGAATATTACTCAGCCATTAAAAAGAATTCATTTGAACCAGTCCTAATGAGATGGATGAAGCTGAAGCCCATTATACAGAGTGAAGTAAGCCAGAAAGATAAAGAACATTACAGCATACTGACACATGTATATGGAATTTAGAAAGGTGATAACGATAACCCTATATGCAGAACAGAAAAAGAGACACAGAAATACAGAACAGACTTTTGAACTTTGTGGGAGAATGTGAGGGTGGGATATTTCAAAAGAACAGCATGTATCCTATCTATGGTGAAACAGATCACCAGCCCAGGTGGGATGAACGAGACAAGTGCTCCGGCCTGGTGCACTGGGAAGACCCAGAGGAATCGGGGGGAGAGGGAGGTGGGAGGGGGGATCGGGATTGGGAATACATGTAAATCCATGGCTGATTCATATCAATGTATGACAAAACCCACTGGAAAAAAAAATATGAGAAGCATGCAACAGTCTGAAAAATAGGAGGAGCATGAAACGGTGATCAAAAACATGAAGAGCCTGAAAACGTGTGAAAAATATGAAGAGTTTCAAAAGGTGTGAAAAATATGAAGAGCTTCAAAAGGTGTCAAAAAGTAGATGAGCATGAAACGGTCTGAAAAATAGCAGCAGCATGAAGAGGTGTTGAAAAACATGAAGAGCCTGAAAACGTGTGAAAAATATGAAGACTTTCAAAAGGTGTGAAAAATATGAAGAGCTTCAAAAGGTGTCAAAAAGTAGATGAGCACGAAACGGTCTGAAAAATAGGAGGAGCATGAAGTGGTGTGGAAAAAAATGAAGAGCCTGAAAAGGTGTGAAAAATATGGAAAGCTTCAAAAGGTGTCAAAAATATGAGGAGCATGAAACGGTCTCAAAAAATAGGAGGAGCATGAAGCGGTGTTCAAAAACATAAAGAGCCTGAAGAGGTTTGAAAAATATGAAGAGCTTCAAAAGGTGTCAAGAATATGAGGAGCATGAAACGGTCTGAAAAAAAGGAGGAGCATGAAGCGGTGTTCAAAAACATAAAGAGCCTGAAGAGGTTTGAAAAATATGAAGAGCTTCAAAAGGTGTCAAGAATATGAGGAGCATGAAACGGTCTTAAAAATAGGAGGAGGATGAAGCGGTGTTCAAAAACATGAAGAGCCTGAAAAGGTGTGAAAATTAGGAAAAGCCTCAAAACGTGTCAAAAATATGAGGAGCATGAAACGGTCTGAAAAATTGCAGGAGCATGAAGCGGTGTTGAAAAACATGAATAGTCTGAAAACTTGTGAAAATATGAAAAGGTTCAAAAGTTCTGAAAAATATGAAGAGCTTCAAAAGGGGACAAAAATTAGATGAGCATGACGGTCTGAAAAATAAGAGGAGCATGAAGCACTGTTGAAAATCATGAAGAGTCTGAAAAGGTGTGAAAAATATGAAAAGCTTCAAAAGATGTGAAAAATATGAAGAGCTTCAAAAAGTGTGAAATACATGAGGAGGATTAAACGGTCTGAAAAATAGGAGGAGCATTAAGCGGTGTTGAAGAACAAGAAGGCCTGAAAACATGTGAAAAATATGAAGAGATTCAGAAGGTGTGAAAAATATGAAGAGCTTCAAAAGGTGTCAAAAATTAGAAGAGCATGAAACGGTCTGAAAAATAGGAGGAGCATGAAGTGGTGTTGAAAAAAATGAAGAGCCTGAAAAGGTTTGAAAAATATGAAAAGCTTCAAAAGGTGTCAAAATATGGGGAGCATGAAACTGTCTCAAAAATAGGAGGAGCATGAAGCGGTGTTCAAAAACAAGAAGAGCCTGAAAAGGTGTGAAAAAAATGAGGAGCTTCAAAAGGTGTGAAATACATGTGGAGCATTAAACGGTCTGAAAAATAGGAGGAGCATGTAGCGGTGTTGAAAAACATGAAGAGCTTGAAAAGGTGTGAAAAATATGAAGAGTTTCTAAAGGTGTCAAAAATATGAGGAGCATGAAACGGTCTGAAAAATAGGAGGAGCATGAACTGGTGTTGAAAAACATGGAGAGCCTGAAAAGGTTTGAAATATATGAAGAGCTTCAAAAGGTGTGAAAAATATGAGGAGCATGACACGGTCTGAAAAATAGGAGGAGCATGAAGCGGTGTTGAAAAACATGAAGAGACTTAAAACGTGTGAAAAATATAAAGAGTTTCAAAAGGTGTGAAAAATATGAGGAGCATGAAACGGTCTGAAAAATAGGAGGAGCATGAAGCGGTGTTGAAAAATATGAAGAGCCTGAAAAGGTGTGAAAAATATGAAGAGCTTCAAAAGGTGTGAAAAATATGAAGAGCTTCAAAAGATGGGAAAAATATGAAGAGCTTCAAAAGGTGTCAAAAATGAGATGAGCATGAAACGGTCTGAAAAATATGAGCAGCACGAAGCGGTGTAGAAAAACATGAAGAGCCTGAAAAGGTGTGAAAAATATGAAGAGCTTCAAAAGGTGTGAAAAATATGAAGAGCTTCAAAAGGTGTCAAAATTGAGAGGAGCATGAATCGGTCTGAAAAATAGGAGGAGCATGAAGCGGTGTTGAAAAACGGTAGAGCCTGAAAAGGTGTGAAAAATATGAAGACTTCAAAATTGTCAAAAATATGAGGGGCATGAAACGGTCTGAAAAATAAGAGGAGCATGAAAAGTCGTTCAAAACATGAAGAGCCTGAAAAGGTGTGAAAAATATGAAGAGCTTCAAAAGGTTTCAAAATTATTAGTCACATGAAACGGGTAAAAAAAATAGGAGGAGCATGAGACGGTGTTGAAAAACATGAAGATCCTGAAAAGGTGTGAAATATATGAAGAGCTTCAAAAGGTTTCAAAAAAAGGAGGAGCATGAGACGGTGTTGAAAAACATGAAGAGCATGAAAAGGTGTGAAAAATATGAAGAGGTTCAAAAGTTATCAAAAATATGAGGAGCATGAAAGGGTCTGAAAATAGGAGGAGCATGAAACTTTGTATGTATACATGAAGAGCATGAAAAGGTGTGAAAAATTTGAAGAGCTGCAAAAGGTGTCAAAAATATGAGGAGCATGTAACGGTGTTGAAAAACATGAAGAGCATTAAAAGTGTGAAAAATATGAAAAGCTTCAAAAGGTGTCAAAAATATGAGGAGCATGAAACGGTCTGAAAAATAGTAGGAGCATGAGATGGTGTTGAAAAACCTGAAGAACCTGAAAAGGTTGGAAATATATGAAGAGCTTTCAAGGTGTCAAAAATATGAGGAGCATGAAACGGTCTGAAAAATAGGAGAAACATGAAACGGTGTTGAAAAACATGAAGAGCATGATAAGTGTTAAAAATATAAAGAGCTTCAAAAGGTGCCAAAATTTGAGGAGCATGAAACGGTCTGAAAAATAGGAGGAGCATGAAACCATGTTTAAAAGCATGAAGAGCCTGAAAAGGTGTGAAAAATATGAATAGCTTCAAAAAGTGTCAAAAATATGAGGAGCATGAAACGGTCTGAAATATAGGAGGAGCATGAAGCGGTATTCAAATACATGAAGAGCCTGAAAAGGTGTGCAAAATATTAAGAGCTTCAAAAGGAGTCAAATATACGAGGAGCATGAAACGGTGTTGAAAAACATGAAGAGCATGAAAAGATGTGAAAAATATAAAGAGTTTCAAAAGGTGTCAAAAATATGAGAAGCATGCAACTGTCTGAAAAATAGGAGGAGCATTAAACAGTGTTCAAAAACATGAAGAGCCTGAAAAGGTGTGAAATATATCAAGAGTTCAAAAGGTGTCAAAAATATGAGGAGCATGAAACGGTGTTCAAATACATGAAAAGCCTGAAAAGGTGCGAAATATATGAAGAGCTTCAAAAGGTGTCAAATATATGAGGAGCATGAAACGGTGTTGAAAAACATGAGGAGCATTAAAAGTGTGAAAAATATAAACAGCTTCAAAAGCTGTCAAAAATATGAGGAGCAAGAAATGGTCTGAAAAAGAGGAGGAGCATGAAACGGTGTTGAAAAACATGAAGAGAATGAAAAGGTGTGAAAAATATGAAGAGCTTCAAAAGGTGTCAAAAATATGAGGAGCATGAAACGGTCTTAAAAATAGGAGAAGCATGAGACGGTGTAAAAACATGAAGAACCTGAAAACGTTGGAAAAATATGACAAGCTTCAAAGGTGTCAAAAATATGAGGAACATGAAACTGTCAGAAAAATATGAGGAACATGAAACGGTCTAAAAAATAGGACGAGCATGAAACGGTGTTGAAAATCATGAAGAGCGTGAAAAGGTGTGCAAATAAGAAGAGCTTCAGAAGGTGTCAATAATATGAGGAGCATGAAAGGGTCTGAAAAACAGGAGGAGCATGAAATGGTGTTGAACACATGAATTGCTTGAAAAGGTATGAAAAATATGAAGAGCTTCAAAAGATGTTAAAAATATGAGGAGCATGAAAGGGTCATAAACATTGGAGGAGCATGAAACGGTGTTGAAAAACATGAAGAGCTTCAAAGAGTGTGAAAAATATGAAGAGCTTCAAAAGCTGTCATAAATATGAGGAGCATGAGACGGTCTGAAAAATATGCGGAGCATGAAATGGTCTGAAAAATGGGAGGAGCATGAAACGTTGTATCAAAACATGAAGAGCATGAAAAGGTGTGAAAAATATGAAGAGCTTCAAAAGGTGTGAAAAAATGAGGAGCATGAAACGGTCTGAAAAATCGGAGGAGCAAGAAGTGGTGTTGAAAAACATGAAGAGCCTGAAAAGTTGTGAAAAATATGAAGAGCTTCAAAAAGTGTCAAAAATATGAGGAGCATGAAACGGTCTGAAATAAAGGAGGAGCATGAAGCGGTGTTGAAAAACATGAAGATCCTGAAAAGGTGTGAAATATATGAAGAGTTTCAAAGGGTGTCAAATATATGAGGACCAGGAAACGGTCTGAAAAATAACAGGAGCATGAAATGGTGTTCCAAAACAAGAAGAGCCTGAAAAGTTATGAAAAATATGAGGAGCTTCAAAACGTGTGAAATACATGTGGAGCATTAAACGGTCTGAAAAATAGGAGGAGCATGAAACGGTGTTCAAAAACAACAAGAGCCTGAAAAGGTGTGAAAAATATGAGGAGCTTCAAAAGGTGTGAAATACATGTGGAGCATTAAACGGTCTGAAAAACAGGAGGAGCATGAAGCGGTGTGCAAAAACAAGAAGAGCCTGAAAAGGTGTGAAAAATATGAGGAGATTCAAAAGGTTTGAAATACATGTGGAGCATTAAACGGTCTGAAAAATAGGAGGAGCATGAAGCGGTGTTCAAAAACAAGAAGAGCCTGAAAAGGTGTGAAATATATGAGGAGCTTCAAAAGGTGTGAAATACATGTGGAGCATTAAACGGTCTGAAAAATAGGAGGAGCATGAAACGGTGATAAAAAATGAAGAGCGTTTTGATTTGCATTTCTCTAATAATGAGTGATGTTGAGCATCTTTTCATGTGTTTGTTAGCCATCTGTATGTCTTCTTTGGAGAAATGTCTGTTTAGTTCTTTGGCCCATTTTTTGATTGGGTCATTTATTTTTCTGGAATTGAGCTGCAGGAGTTGCTTGTATATTTTTGAGATTAATCCTTTGTCTGTTTCTTCATTTGCTATTATTTTCTCCCAATCTGAGGGCTGCCTTTTCACCTTACTTATAGTTTCCTTTGTAGTGCAAAAGCTTTTAAGTTTCATTAGGTCCCATTTGTTTAGTTTTGCTTATATTTCCAATATTCTGGGAGGTGGGTCATAGAGGATCTTGCTTTGATTTCTGTCGGAGAGTGTTTTGCCTATGTTCTCCTCTAGGAGTTTTATAATTTCTGGTCTTACATTTAGATCAAACACATGAAGAGCCTGAAAAGTTTTGAAAAATAAAAAGAGCTTCAAAAGGTGTGAAATACATTTGGACATGAAACGGTCTGAAAAATAGGAGGAGCATGAGGCGGTTTTCAAATAAATGAAGAGCCTGAAAAGTGTGAAAAATATGAAGACCTTCAAAAGGTGTCAAAAATATGAGGAGCATGAAACGGTCTGTAAAATAGGAGGAGAATGAAGCTGTGTTGAAAAACAAGAAGAGCCTGAAAAGGTGTGAAATATATGAAAAGCTTCAAAAGGTGTAACAAATATGAGGACCATGAAACAGTTTGAAAAATAGGAATAGCATGAAACGGTGTTCAAAAACATGAATAGCCTGAAAAGGTGTGAAAAATATGAAGAGTTTCAAAAGGTGCCAAAAATATGTGGAGCATGAAACGGTCTGAAAAATAGGAGGAGCATGAAACGGTGATCAAAAACATGAAGAGCCTGAAAACGTGTGAAAAATATGAAGAGTTTCAAAAGGTGTGAAAAATATGAAGAGCTTCAAAAGGTGTCAAAAAGTAGATGAGCATGAAACGGTCTGAAAAATAGCAGCAGCATGAAGAGGTGTTGAAAAACATGAAGAGCCTGAAAACGTGTGAAAAATATGAAGACTTTCAAAAGGTGTGAAAAATATGAAGAGCTTCAAAAGGTGTCAAAAAGTAGATGAGCACGAAACGGTCTGAAAAATAGGAGGAGCATGAAGTGGTGTGGAAAAAAATGAAGAGCCTGAAAAGGTGTGAAAAATATGGAAAGCTTCAAAAGGTGTCAAAAATATGAGGAGCATGAAACGGTCTCAAAAAATAGGAGGAGCATGAAGCGGTGTTCAAAAACATAAAGAGCCTGAAGAGGTTTGAAAAATATGAAGAGCTTCAAAAGGTGTCAAGAATATGAGGAGCATGAAACGGTCTGAAAAAAAGGAGGAGCATGAAGCGGTGTTCAAAAACATAAAGAGCCTGAAGAGGTTTGAAAAATATGAAGAGCTTCAAAATGTGTCAAGAATATGAGGAGCATGAAACTGTCTGAAAAATTGCAGGAGCATGAAGCGGTGTTGAAAAACATGAATAGTCTGAAAACGTGTGAAAATATGAAGAGGTTCAAAAGTTCTGAAAAATATGAAGAGCTTCAAAAGGGGTCAAAAATTAGATGAGCATGACGGTCTGAAAAATAGGAGGAGCATGAAGCACTGTTGAAAATCATGAAGAGTCTGAAAAGGTGTGAAAAAATAAGAAAAGCTTCAAAAGATGTGAAAAATATGAAGAGCTTCAAAAAGTGTGAAATACATGAGGAGGATTAAACGGTCTGAAAAATAGGAGGAGCATTAAGCGGTGTTGAAGAACATGAAGGCCTGAAAACATGTGAAAAATATGAAGAGATTCAGAAGGTGTGAAAAATATGAAGAGCTTCAAAAGGTGTCAAAAATTAGAAGAGCATGAAACGGTCTGAAAAATAGGAGGAGCATGAAGTGGTTTGAAAAAAATGAAGAGCCTGAAAAGGTTTGAAAAATATGAAAAGCTTCAAAAGGTGTCAAAATATGGGGAGCATGAAACTGTCTCAAAAATAGGAGGAGCATGAAGCGGTGTTCAAAAACAAGAAGAGCCTGAAAAGGTGTGAAAAATATGAGGAGCTTCAAAAGGTGTGAAATACATGTGGAGCATTAAACGGTCTGAAAAACAGGAGGAGCATGAAGCGGTGTGCAAAAACAAGAAGAGCCTGAAAAGGTGTGAAAAATATGAGGAGATTCAAAAGGTTTGAAATACATGTGGAGCATTAAACGGTCTGAAAAATAGGAGGAGCATGAAGCGGTGTTCAAAAACAAGAAGAGCCTGAAAAGGTGTGAAATATATGAGGAGCTTCAAAAGGTGTGAAATACATGTGGAGCATTAAACGGTCTGAAAAATAGGAGGAGCATGAAACGGTGATAAAAAATGAAGAGCGTTTTGATTTGCATTTCTCTAATAATGAGTGATGTTGAGCATCTTTTCATGTGTTTGTTAGCCATCTGTATGTCTTCTTTGGAGAAATGTCTGTTTAGTTCTTTGGCCCATTTTTTGATTGGGTCATTTATTTTTCTGGAATTGAGCTGCAGGAGTTGCTTGTATATTTTTGAGATTAATCCTTTGTCTGTTTCTTCATTTGCTATTATTTTCTCCCAATCTGAGGGCTGCCTTTTCACCTTACTTATAGTTTCCTTTGTAGTGCAAAAGCTTTTAAGTTTCATTAGGTCCCATTTGTTTAGTTTTGCTTATATTTCCAATATTCTGGGAGGTGGGTCATAGAGGATCTTGCTTTGATTTCTGTCGGAGAGTGTTTTGCCTATGTTCTCCTCTAGGAGTTTTATAATTTCTGGTCTTACATTTAGATCTTTAATCCATTTTGAGTTTATTTTTGTGTATGGTGTTAGAAAGTGTTCTAGTTTCATTCTTTTACAAGTGGTTGACCAGTTTTCCCAGCACCACTTGTTAAAGAGGTTGTCTTTTTTCCATTGTATATCCTTGCCTCCTTTGTCAAAGATAAGGTGTCCATAGGTTCGTGGATTTATCTCTGGGCTTTCTATTCTGTTCCATTGATCTATATTTCTGTCTTTGTGCCAGTACCATACTGTCTTGATGACTGTGGCTTTGTAGTAGAGTCTGAAGTCAGGCAGGTTGATTCCTCCAGCTCCATTCTTCTTTCTCAAGATTACTTTGGCTATTCGAGGTTTTTTGTATTTCCATACAAATTGTGAAATTCTTTGGTCTAGTTCTGTGAAAAATACCGTTGGTAGCTTGATAGGGATTGCATTGAATCTATAGACTGCTTTGGGTAGAATAGCCATTTTGACAATATTAATTCTTCCAATCCATGAACACGGTATGTTTCTCCATCTGTTTGTGTCCTCTTTGATTTCTTTCATCAGTGTTTTATAGTTTTCTATGTATAGGTCCTTTGTTTCTTTAGGTAGATATACTCCTAAGTATTTTATTCTTTTTGTTGCAATGGTGAATGGTATTGTTTCCTTAATTTCTCTGTCTGTTTTTTCATTGTTAGTATATAGGAATGCAAGGGATTTCTGTGTGTTAATTTTATATCCTGCAACTTTACTATATTCATTGATTAGCTCTAGTAATTTTCCGGTAGAGTCTTTAGGGTTTTCTATGTAGAGGATCATGTCATCTGCAAACAGTGAGAGTTTTTGAAATGGTGTGAAAAATATGAAGAGCTTCAAAATGTGTCAAATATAAGAGGAGCATGAAACAGTGTTCAAAAACATGAAGAGCCTGAAAAGCGGTGAAAAATATGAAGAGCTTAAAACGGTGTCAAATATAGGAGGAACATGAAACAGTGTTCAAATCATGAAGAGCCTGAAAAGGTGTGAAAAATATGAAGAGCTTCAAAAGGTGCCAAAAATATGTGGAGCATGAAACGGTCTGAAAAATAGGAGGAGCATGAAGCGGTGTTCAAAAACATGAAGAGCCTGAAAAGCGGTGAAAAATATGAAGAGCTTCAAAAGGTTTCAAAAAGATGAGGAACATGAAACGGTGTTGAAAAACATGAAGACCCTGAAAAGGTGTGAAAAGTATGAGGAGCTTGAAAAAGTGTCAAAAATATGAGGAGCATGAAACGGTCAAAAAAATAGGAGGAGCATGAAGCGGTGTTGAAAAATATTAAGAGCCTGAAAAGGTGTGAAAAATATGAAGAGCTTCAAAATGTGTTCAAAAATATGAGGAGCATGAAACGGTCTAAAAAATAGGAGGAGCATGAAACGGTGTTAAAAAACATCAAGAGCCTGAAAACGTGTGAAAAATATGAAGAGCTTCAAAAGGTGTGTAAAAAATGAAGAGCTTCAATAGGTTGAAAAATGTGAAGAGCTTCAAAAGATGTGAAAAACATGAAGAGCTTCAAAAGGTGTCAAAAATGAGAGGAGCATGAAAAGGTGTTAAAGAACATGAAGAGCCTGAAAAGGGGTGAAAAATATGAAGAGCTTCAAAAGGTGTCAAAAGTACGAGGAGCATGAAATGGTCAGAAAAATAAGAGGAGCATGAAGCGGTGTTGAAAAACATGAAGAGCCTGAAACTGTGTGAAATATATGAAGAGCTTCAAAAGGTATCAAAAATATGAGGAGCATGAAAAGTTCTAAAATATAGGAGGAGCATGAAGCGGTGTTGAAAAACATGAAGAGCCTGAAAAGAGTGAAATATATGAAGAGTTTCAAAAGGTGTCAAAAATATGAGGAGATTGAAATGGTGTGACAAATTGGAGGAGCATGAATTGGTGTTGAAAAACATGAAGAGCGTGAAATGGTGTGAAAAATATGAAGATCTTCAAAATGTGTCAAATGTAGGAGGAGCATGAAACAGTGTTCAAAAACATGAAGATCCTAAACAGGTGTGAAAAATATGAAGCGCTTCAAAAGGTGCCAAAAATATGAGGAGCATGAAACTGTCTGAAAAATAGGAGGATCATGAAGCGGTGTTCAAAAACATGAAGAGCCTGAAAATGTGTGTAAAATATGAAGAGCTTCAATATGTTGAAAAATATGAAGAGCTTCAAAAGATGTGAAAAACATGAAGAGCTTTAAAAGGTGTCAAAAATGAGAGGAGCATGAAACGGTCTGAAAAATAGGAGGAGCATTAAGTGGTGTTGAAAAACATGAAGAGCCAGAAAAGGTGTGAAAAATATGAAGAGCTTCAAAAGGTGTCAAAAATATCAGGAACATGAAACGGTCTGAAAAATAGGAGGAGCATGAATCGGTGTTGAAAAACATGAAGAGCCAGAAAAGGTGTGAAAAATATGAAGAGCTTCAAAAGGTGTCAAATATATGAGGGGCATGAAACGGTCTGAAAAATAGGAGGAGCATGAAACGTTGTTGAATTACTTGAAGAGCCTGAAAAGGTGTTAAAAATATGAAGACTTTCAAAAGGTTTCAAAAAAATGAGGAGCGTGAAACGGTCTGAAAAATAGGATTAGCATGAAACGGTGTTCAGAAACTTGAAAAGCCTGAGAAGGTGTGAAAATTATGAAGAGCTTAAAAATCTATCAAAAATATGAGGAGCATGAAATGGTGTTGAAAAACATGAAGAGCCTGAAAAGGTGTGAAAAATATGAAGAGCTTCAAAAGGTGTCAAAATATGAGGAGCATGAAACGGTCTGAAAAATAAGAGGAGGATCAAATGGTCTGAAAATTAAGAGGAGCATGAAACGGTGTTGAAAAACGTGAGGAGCTTCAAAAGGTGCCAAAAATATGAGGAGCATGAAACGGCCTGAAAATTATGAGGAGTATCAAACGGTGTTCAAAAACATGAAGAGCCTGAAAAGGTGTGAAAAATCTGAAGAGCTTCAGAAAGTCTGAAAAATATGAGGAGCATGAAACTGTCTGAAAAATAGGAGGAGCAAGAAGCGGTGTTGAAAAACATGAAGAGCCTGAAAACGTGTGAAAAATATGAAGAGCTTCAAACGGTGTCAAAAATATGAGGAGCATGAAACAGTCTGAAAAATAGGAGGAGAATGAAGCGGTGTTGAAAAACTAGAAGAGCCTGAAAATGTGTGAAAAATATGAAGAGCTTCAAAAGGTGTGAAAATTATGAGTAGCATGAAATGGTCTGAAAAATAGGAGGAGCATGAAGCAGTGTTGAAAAACACGAAGAGCCTGAAAAGCTGTGAAAAATACGAAGAGCCATAAAAGGTGTGAAAAATATGAGGAGCATGAAACGGTCTGAAAAATAGGAGGAGCATGAAGCGGTTTTGAAAAACCTGAGGAGCCTGAAAAGGTGTGAAAAAAATGAAGAGTTTCAAACGGTGTCAAAAATATGAGGAGCATGAAACGGTCTGAAAAATAGGAGTAGCATGAAGCAGTATTGAAAAGCATGCAGAGCCTTAAAAGGTGTGAAAAATATGAAGAGCTTCAAAAGGTGTCAAAAATATGAGAAGCATGAAACTATCTCCAAAAATTAAGGAGCAGGAAATGGTGTTCAAAAACATGAAGAGCCTGAAAAGGTGTGAAAAACATGAAGAGCTTCAAAAGGTGTCAAAAATATGAGGAGCATGAAACAGTCTGAAAAATAGGAGGAGCATGAAGTGGTGTTGAACAACATGAAGAGCCTGAAAATGTGTGAAAAATATCAAAAGCTTCAAAAGGTGTCAAAATTATGAGGAGCATGAAATGGTCTGAAAAATAGGAGGAGCATCAAGCGGTGTTGAAAAAAATGAAGAGCCTGAAAAGATGTTCAAAAATATGAAGAGGCTGAAAAGTTTTGAAAAATATGAAGAGCTTAAAAAAGTGTAAAAAATATAAAGAGCTTCAAAATGTGTGAAAAATATGAAGAGCTTCAAAAGGTGTCAAAAGTGAGAGGAGCATGAAACGGTCTGAAAATAGGAGGAGCATGAAGCGGTGTTGAAAAACATGAAGAGCCTGAAAAGGTGTGAAAAATATGAAGAGCTTCTAAAGGTTTCAAAAAGATGAGGAGCATGAAAAGGTGTTCAAAAACATGATGAGCCTGAAAAGGTGTGAAAAATATGAAGAGCTTCAAAATGTGTCAAAAATATGAGGAGCATGAAACAGTCAGACAAATAGGAGGAGCTTGAAGCGTTGTTGAAAAACATGAAGAGCCTAAAAAGGTGTGAAAAATGTGAAGAACTTCAAAAGGTGTGAAAAATATGAGGAGCATGATATGGTCTGAAAAATAGGAGGAGCATGAAGCGCTGTTAAAAAACATGAAGAGCCAGAAAAGGTGTGAAAAATATAAAGAGCTTCAAAAGGCGTCAAAAATATGAGGATCATGAAACGGTCTGAAATATAGGAGGAGTATGAAACGGTGTTGAAAAACATAAAGAGCATGAAAAGGTGTGAAAAATATGAAGAGCTTCAAAAGGTTTCAAAATTATTAGTCGCATGAAACGGGTAAAAAAAATAGGAGGAGCATGAGACGGTGTTGAAAAACATGAAGATCCTGAAAAGGTGTGAAATATATGAAGAGCTTCAAAAGGTTTCAAAAAAAGGAGGAGCATGAGACGGTGTTGAAAAACATGAAGAGCATGAAAAGGTGTGAAAAATATGAAGAGGTTCAAAAGTTATCAAAAATATGAGGAGCATGAAAGCGACTGAAAATAGGAGGAGCATGAAACTTTGTATGTATACATGAAGAGCATGAAAAGGTGTGAAAAATTTGAAGAGCTGCAAAAGGTGTCAAAAATATGAGGAGCATGTAACGGTGTTGAAAAACATGAAGAGGATTAAAAGTGTGAAAAATATGAAGAGTTTCAAAAGGTGTCAAAAATATGAGGAGCATGGAACGGTCTCAAAAATAGTAGGAGCATGAGATGGTGTTGAAAAACATGAAGAACCTGAAAAGGCTGGAAATATATGAAGAGCTGTCAAGGTGTCAAAAATATGAGGAGCATGAAACGGTCTGAAAAATAGGAGGAGCATGAAACGGTGTTGAAAAACATGAAGAGCATGATAAGTGTTAAAAATATAAAGAGCTTCAAAAGGTGCCAAAATTTGAGGAGCATGAAACGTTCTGAAAAATAGGAGGAGCATGAAACGGTCTGAAAAATAGGAGGAGCATGAAACCATGTTGAAAAACATGAAGAGCCTAAAAATGTGTGAGAAATATGAATAGCTTCAAAAAGTGTCAAAAATATTAGGAGCATGAAACGGTCTGAAATATAGGAGGAGCATGAAGTGGTCTTCAAATACATGAAGAGCATGAAAAGGTGTGCAAAATATTAAGAGCTTCAAAAGGAGTCAAATATACGCGGAACAGGAAACGGTGTTAAAAAACATAAAAACAATTTAAAGTGAGAAAAATATAAAGAGCTTCAAAAGCTGTCAAAATTATGAGGAGCAAGAAACGGTCTGAAAAATAGAAGGAGCATGAAACGGTGTTGAAAAACATGAAGAGAATGAAAAGGTGTGAAAAATATGAAGAGCTTCAAAAGGTGTCAAAAATATGAGGAGCATGAAACGGTCTGAAAAACACGAAGAGCATGAAAACGTGTTGAAAAATATGAACAGCATGAAAAGGTGTGAAAAATATGAAAAGCTTCAAAAGGTGTCAAAAAAAAGAGGAGCATGAAACTGTCTGAAAAATAGGAACAGCATGAAACGGTGGTGAAAAACATGAAGAGCATGAAAAGGTGTGAAAAATATGAAGAGCTTCAAAAGGTGTCAAAAATATGAGGAGCATGCAACTGTCTGAAAAATAGGAGGAGCATTAAACAGTGTTTAAACATGAAGAGCCTGAAAAGGTGTGAAATATATCAAGAGTTCAAAAGGTGTCAAAAATATGAGGAGCATGAAACGTTCTGAAAAATAGGAGGAGCATGAAACGGTGTTGAAAAACTTGAAGAGAATAAAAAGGTGTGAAAAATATGAAGAGCTTCAAAAGGTGTCAAAAAAAAGAGGAGCATGAAACTGTCTGAAAATTTGGAACAGCATGAAACGGTGGTGAAAAACCTGAAGAGCATGAAAAGGTGTGAAAAATATGAAGAGCTTCAAAATGTGTCAAAAATATGAGGAGCATGCAACTGTCTGAAAAATAGGAGGAGCATTAAACAGTGTTCAAAAACATGAAGAGCCTGAAAAGGTGTGAAATATATCAAGAGTTCAAAAGGTGTAAAAAATATGAGGAGCATGAAACGGTGTTCAAAAACATGAAAAGCCTGAAAAGGTGAAAAATATGAAGAGCTTCAAAAGGTGTCAAATATATGAGGAGCATGAAACGGTGTTGAAAAACATGAGGAGCATTAAAAGTGTGAAAAATATAAACTGCTTCAAAAGCTGTCAAAAATATGAGGAGCAAGAAACGGTCTGGAAAAGAGGAGGAGCATGAAACGGTGTTGAAAAACATGAAGAGAATGAAAAGGTGTGAAAAATATGAAGAGCTTCAAAAGGTTTCAAAAATATGAGGAGCGTGAAACGGTCTTAAAAATAGGAGAAGCATGAGACGGTGTAAAAACATGAAGAACCTGAAAACGTTGGAAAAATATGAAGAGCTTCAAAGGTGTCAAAAATATGAGGAACATGAAACTGTCAGAAAAATATGAGGACCATGAAACGGTCTAAAAAATAGGACGAGCATGAAACGGTGTTGAAAAACATGAAGAGCTTCAAAAGGTGTCAAAAATATGAGGAGCCTGAAACCATCTGAAAAATAGGAGGAGCATGAAACGGTGTTGAAAATCATGAAGAGCCTGAAAAGCTGTGAAGAATAAGAAGAGTTTCAGAAGGTGTCAATAATATGAGGATCATGAAAGGGTCTGAAAAATAGGAGGAGCATAAAATTGTGTTGAACACATGAATTGCTTGAAAAGGTATGAAAAATATGAAGAGCTTCAAAAGATGTTAAAAATATGAGGAGCATGAAAGGGTCATAAACATTGGAGGAGCATGAAACGGTGTTGAAAAACATGAAGAGCTTCAAAAAGTGTGAAAAATATGAAGAGCTTCAAGAGCTGTCATAAATAAGAGGAGCATGAGACGGTCTGAAAAATATGAGGAGCACGAAATGGTCTGAAAAATGGGAGGAGCATGAAACGTTGTATGAAAACATGAAGAGCATGAAAAGGTGTGAAAAATATGAAGAGATTCAAGAGGTGTCAAAAATATGAGGAGCATGAAACGGTCTGAAAAATAGGAGGAGCATGAGACGGTGTTGAAAAACATGAAGAACCTGAAAAGGTTGGAAAATCATGAAGAGCTTCAAAGGTGTCAAAAATATGAGGAGCATGAAAAGGTCTGAAAAATAGGAGGAGCATGAAACGATGTTGAAAAACATGAAGAACCTGAAAAGGTGTGAAAAATATGAAGAGCTGCAAAAGGTGTCAAAAATATGAGAAGCATGAAACGGTCTGAAATAATGAAGACCATGAAACGGTCTGAAAAATAGGACAAGCATGAAACGGTGTTGAAAAATATGAAGAGCTTCAAAAAGTGTCAAAAATACGAGGAGCATGAAACGGTCTGAAAAACAGGAGGAGCATGAAACCGTGTTGAAAAACATGAAGAGCATGAAAAGATGTGAAAAATATGAAAAGCTTCAAAAAGTTTCAAGAAAATGAGGAGGATGTAAACGTCTGAAAAACAGGAGGAGCATGAAACGTTGTTGAAAAACTTTAAGAGCCTGAAAAGGTGATAAAAATATGAAGAGCTTCAAACGGTGTCAAAAATATGAGGAGCGTGAAACCGTCTGAAAAATAGGATTGGCATGAAACGGTGTTGTCAAACATGAAGAACCTCAAAGGGTGTGAAAAATATGAAGAGCTTCAAAAGGTGTCAAAAATATCAGGAGCATGAATGGGTCTGAAAAATAGGAGGACCATGAAACGTTGTTGAATTACTTGAAGAGCCTGAAAAGGTGTTAAAAATATGAAGAGCTTCAAAAGGTTTCAAAAATATGAGGAGCGTGAAACTGTCTGAAAAATAGGATTAGCATGAAACGGTGTTCAGAAACATGAAAAGCCTGAGAAGGTGTGAAAAATATGAAGAGCTTAAAAAGCTATCAAAAATATGAGGAGCATGAAATGGTGTTGAAAAACATGAAGAGCCTGAAAAGGTGTGAAAAATATGAAGAGCTTCAAAAGGTGTCAAAAATATGAGGAGCATGAAACGGTCTGAAAAATAAGAGGAGGATCAAATGGTCTGAAAATTAAGAGGAGCATGAAACGGTGTTGAAAAACGTGAAGAGCTTCATAAGGTGTCAAAAATATGAGGAGCATGAAACGGCCTGAAAATTATGAGGAGTATCAAACGGTGTTCAAAAACATGAAGAGCCTGAAAAGGTGTTAAAAATCTGAAGAGTTTCAGAAAGTCTGAAAAATATGAGGAGCATGAAACTATCTGAAAAATAGGAGGAGCAAGAAGCGGTGTTGAAAAACATGAAGAGCCTGAAAACGTGTGAAAAATATGAAGAGCTTCAAACGGTGTCAAAAATATGAGGAGCATGAAACAGTCTGAAAAATAGGAGGAGAATGAAGCGGTGTTGAAAAACTAGAAGAGCCTGAAAATGTGTGAAAAATACGAAGAGCCATAAAAGGTGTGAAAAATATGAGGAGCATGAAATGGTCTGAAAAATAGGAGGAGCATGAAGCGGTTTTGAAAAACATGAGGAGCCTGAAAAGGTGTGAAAAATATGAAGAGCTTCAAACGGTGTCAAAAATATGAGGAGCATGAAACGGTCTGAAAAATAGGAGTAGCATGAAGCAGTATTGAAAAGCATGCAGAGCCTTAAAAGGTGTGAAAAATATGAAGAGCTTCAAAAGGTGTCAAAAATATGAGAAGCATGAAACTATCTCCAAAAATTAGGAGCAAGAAGTGGTGTTCAAAAACATGAAGAGCCTGAAAAGGTGTGAAAAATATCAAGAGCTTCAAAAGTTGTCACAAATAGGAGGAGCATGAAACGGTGTTCAAAAACATGAAGAGCCTGAAAAGGTGTGAAAAATATGAAGAGCTTCAAAAGGTGTCACATATATGAAGAACATGAAACGGTCTGAAAAATAAGAGGAGCATGAAACAGTCTGAAAAAAAGTAAGAGTATGAAACTGTGTTGAAAAACATGAAGAGCTTCAAAAGGTGTGAAATACATGAGGAGCATGAAACGGTCTGAAAAGTAGGAGGAGCATGAAGCGTTGTTCAAAAACATGAAGAGCCTAAAAAGGTGTGAAAAATATGAAGAGCTTCAAAAGTTGTCAAAAATATTAGGAGCATGAAACGGTCTGAAAAATAGGAGGAGCATGAAGCGGTGTTGAAAAACATGAAGAGCCTGAAAAGGTGTGAAAAATATGAAGAGCTTCAAATCGTCTCAAAAATATCAGTAGCATGAAACGTTCTGAAAAATAGGAGCAGCAGGAAATGGTGTTGAAAAACATGGAAAGCGTGAAAATGTGTGAAAAATATGAAGAGCTTCAAAATGTGTAAAAAACAGGAGGAGCATGAAACGGTGTTCAAAAACATGAAGAGCCTGAAAAGGTGTGAAAAATATGAAGAGCTTCAAAACGTGTCAAAAATATGAGGAGCATGAAACGGTCTGGAAAATAGGAGGAGCATGAAGCAGTGTTCAAAAATATGAAGAGCCTGAAAAGGTGTGAAAAATATGAAGAACTTCAAAAGGTGTCAAAAATATGAAGAGCTTCAAAAGTTGTCAGAATATGAAGAGCATGAAAGGCAGTGAAAAATATTAAGTAAGAGCTTCTAAAGGTGTCAAAGTATGAGGAGCATGAAACGTTCAGAAAAATAGGAGGAGCATGAAGCGGTTTTCAAAAATATGAAGAGCCTGAAAATGTGTGAAAAATATGAAGAGCTTCCAAAGGTGTGAAAAATATGAGGAGCATGAAACGGTCTGAAATATAAGAGGAGCATGAAGCGTAGTTGTAAAACATGAAGAGCCTGAAAATGTGTGAAAAATATGAAGAGCTTCAAAAGGTGTGAAAAATATGAGGAGCATGAAATGTTCTGAAAAATAGGAGGAGAATGAAGTGGTGTTGAAAAACATGAAGAGCCTGAAAAGGTGTGAAAAATATGAAGAGCTTCAAAAGGTGTCAAAAATATGAGGAGTAAGAAACGGTCTGAAAAATCGGAGGACCACGAAACGTTCTGAAAAATAGTAGGCCATTAAACGGTGTTGAAAATCATGAAGAGCATGAAAGGGTGTGAAAAACATGAAGAGCTGCAAAAGGTGTCAAAAATATGAGGAGCATGAAACGGTCAAAAAATAGGAGGAACATGAGACGGCGTTGAAAATCAGGAAGAGCATGAAAAGCTGTGAAAAATATGAGGTGTTTTAAAAGGTGTCAAAAATATGAAGAGCTTCAAAAGGTGTCATAATATGAGGAGCATGAAACAGTCTGAAAAATTGGAGGAGCATGAAATGGTGTTGAAACAATGAAGAGCCTGATAAGGTGTGAAAAATATGAAGAGCTTCAAAAGGTGTCAAAAATATGAGGAGCATGAAACGGTCTGAAAAATTGGAGGAGCATGAAGTGGTGTTGAAAAACATGAAGAGCCTGAAAAGCAGTGAAAAATATTAAGTAAGAGCTTCTAAAGGTGTCAAAGTATGAGGAGCATGAAACGGTCAGAAAAATAGGAGGAGCATGAAGCGGTTTTCAAAAATATGAAGAGCCTGAAAATGTGTGAAAAATATGAAGAGCTTCCAAAGGTTTGAAAAATATGAGGAGCATGAAACGTTCCGAAATATAGGAGGAGAATGAAGCGTTGTTGTAAAACATGAAGAGCCTGAAAATGTGTGAAAAATATGAAGAGCTTCAAAAGGTGTGAAAAATATGAGCAGCATGAAATGTTCTGAAAAATAGGAGGAGAATGATGTGGTGTTGAAAAACATGAAGAGCCTGAAAAGGTGTGAAAAATATGAAGAGCTTCAAAAGGTGTCAAAAATATGAGGAGCAAGAAACGGTCTGAAAAATCGGAGGACCACGAAACGTTCTGAAAAATAGTAGGCCATTAAACGGTGTTGAAAAACATGAAGACCATGAAAAGGTGTGAAAAACATGATGAGCGTCAAAAGGTGTCAAAAATATGATGAGCACGAAATGGCCTAAAAAATACGAGGATCATGAAACGTTCTGAAAAGTAGGAAGAGCATGAAACGGTTTTGAAAAATATGAGGAGCGTCAAAAGGTGTGAAAAATATGAGGACCATGGATCGGTCTGAAAAATATGAGGAGCCTGAAACGATGTGAAAAATAGGAGGAGCATGAAATGGTGTTGAAAAACATGAAGAACTTCAAAAGGTGTCAAAAACATGAGGAGCATGAAACGGTCTGAAAAATAGGAGGAGCATGAAGACGTGTTCAAAAACATGAAGAGCATGAAAAGGTGTGAAAAATATGAAGAGCTTCAAAAGGTGTCAAAAATATGAGGAGCATGAAACGATCTGAAAAATAGGTGGGTAATGAAGCGGTGTTGAAAAACTTGAAGAGCCTGAAAAGGTGTTTAAAATATTAGGAGCATGAAACGGTGTTGAAAAACATGAAGAGCCTGAAAAGAGTGAAATAAATGAAGAGCTTCAAAAGGTGTCAAAAATATGAGGAGCATGAAACGGTCTGAAAAATAGGTGGAGCATGAAGCGTGATGAAAAACATGAAGAGCCTGAAAAAGTGTGAAATACATGAAGAGCTTCAAAGGTGTTAAAATTTGAGGAGCATGATACGGTCTGAAAAATAGGAGCAGCATGAAGCGGTGTTGAAAAACATGAAGACTCTGAAAAGGTGTGAAAAATATGAAGAGCTTCAAAAAGTGTCAAAAATATGAGGAGCATGAAACGGTCTGAAAAATAGGAGGAGCATGAAGAGGTGTTCAAAAACATGAAGAGCCTGAAAAGGTGTGAAAAATATGAAGAGTTTCAAAATTTGTCAAAAATATGAGGAGCATGAAACGGTCTGAAAAATAGAGGGAACATGAAGCGGTGTTGAAATACTTGAAGAGCCTGAAAAGGTGTGAAAAATATGAAGAGCCTGAAAAGAGTGAAATATATGAAGAGCTTCAAAAGGTGTCAAAAATATGAGGAGCATGAAAAGATCTGAAAAATAGGTGGGTCATGAAGCGGTGTTGAAAAACTTGAAGATCCTGAAAAGGTGTTAAAAATATTAGGAGCATGAAACGGTCTGAAAAATAGCTGGAGCATGAAGCGGTGCTGAAAAACATGACGAGACTGAAAATGTGTGAAATATATGAAGAGCTTCAAAAGGTGTTAAAATTTGAGGAGCATGATACGGTCTGAAAGATAGGAGGAGCATGAAGCGGTGTTGAAAAACATGAAGAGCCTGAAAAGGTGTTAAAAATATTAGGAGCATGAAACGGTTTGAAAAATAGGTGGAGCATGAAGTGGTGTTGAAAAACTTGAAGATCCTGAAAAGGTGTTAACAATATTAGGAGCCTGAAACGGTCTGAAAAATAGGAGGTGCATAAAGCGGTGTTGAAAAACTTGAAAAGCCTGAAAAGGTGTGAAAAACATGAAGAGCTTCAAAAGTGTCAAAAATATGAGGAGCATGAAACGGTCTGAAAAATAGGAGGAGCATGAAACGGTGTTGAAAAACATGAAGAGCCTGAAAAGAGTGAAATATATGAAGAGCTTCACAAGGTGTCAAAAATATGAGGAACATGAAACGGTCTGAAAAATAGGAGGAGCATGAAGCGGGGTTGAAAAACATGAAGAGCCTGAAAAGTTGTGTAATATATGAAGAGCTTCAAAAGATGTGAAAAATATGAGGAGAATGATACGGGCAGAAAACAAGGAGGAGCATGAAGCGGTGTTGAAAAACATGAACAGCCTGAAAAGGTGTGAAAAACATGAAGAGCTTCAAAAGGTGTCAAAAATATGAGGAGCATAAAACGGCCAGAAAAATAGGAGGAGCATGAAGCGGTGTTCAGAAATATGAAGCGCCTGAAAAGGTGGGAAAAATATGAGGAGCATGATACGTTCTGAAAAATAGTTGGAGCATGAAGCGGTGTTCACATGAAGAGCCTGCAAAGGTGTGAAAAATATGAAGAGCTTAAAAAAGTGTCAAAAATATGAGGAGCATGAAACGGTGTTGAAAAACATGAAGAGCCTGAAAAGAGTGAAATAAATGAAGAGCTTCAAAAGGTGTCAAAAATATGAAGAGCATGAAAACGTCTGAAAAATAGGTGGAGCATGAAGCGGTGATGAAAAACATGAAGAGCCTGAAAAAGTGTGAAATACATGAAGAGCTTCAAAGGTGTTAAAATTTGAGGAGAATGATACGGTTTGAAAAATAGGAGGAGCAAGAAGCAGTGTTGAAAAACATGAAGAGCCTGAAAAGGTTTGAAAAACATGAAGAGTCTGAAAAGGTGTGAAATATATGAAGAGCTTCAAAAGGTGTCAAAAATGTTAGGAGCATGAAGTGGTGTTGAAAAACATGAAGAGCCTGAAAAGGTGTGAAATATATGAAGAGCTTCAAAATGTATCAAAAATATGAGGAGCATGAAACGGTCTGAAAAATTGGAGGAGCATGAAGCGGTGTTGAAAAACATGAAGAGCCTGAAAAGGTGTGAAATATATGAAGAGCTTCAAAAGGTGTCAAAAAAGTTAGGAGTATGGAACGTTCTGAAAAATAGGAGGAGCATGAAGCGCTGTTGAAAAGCATGAAGAGCCTGAAAAGTTGTGAAATATATGAAGAGCTTCAAAATGTATCAAAAATATGAGGAGCATGAAACTGTCTGAAAATTTGGAGGAGCATGAAGCGGTGTTCAGAAATATGAAGCACCTGAAAAGGTGGGAAAAATATGAGGAGCATGATACGGTCTGAAAAATACGTGGAGCATGAAGCGGTGTTCACATGAAGAGCCTGAAAAGGTGTGAAAAATATGAAGAGCTATAAAAGTGTCAAAAATATGAGGAGCATGAAACGGTGTTGAAAAACATGAAGAGCCTGAAAAGAGTGAAATAAATGAAGAGCTTCAAAAGGTGTCAAAAATATGAGGAGCATGAAACGGTCTGAAAAATAGGTAGAGCATGAAGGGTGATGAAAAACATGAAGAGCCTGAAAAAGTGTGAAATACATGAAGAGCTTCAAAGGTGTTAAAATTTGAGGAGCATGATACGGTCTGAAAAATAGGAGCAGCATGAAGCGGTGTTGAAAAACATGAAGACTCTGAAAAGGTGTGAAATATGAAGAGCTTCAAAAAGTGTCAAAAATATGAGGAGCATGAAACGGTCTGAAAAATAGGAGGAGCATGAAGAGGTGTTCAAAAACATGAAGAGCCTGAAAAGGTGTGAAACATATGAAGAGTTTCAAAATTTGTCAAAAATATGAGGAGCATGAAACGGTCTGAAAAATAGAGGGAACATGAAGCGGTGTTGAAATATTTGAAGAGCCTGAAAAGGTGTGAAAAATATGAAGAGCCTGAAAAGAGTGAAATATATGAAGAGCTTCAAAAGGTGTCAAAAATATGAGGAGCATGAAACGATCTGAAAAATAGGTGGGTCATGAAGCGGTGTTGAAAAACTTGAAGAGCCTGAAAAGGTGTCAAAAATATGAGGAGCATGAAACGGTTTGAAAAAGAGGTGGAGCATGAAGCGGTGTTGAAAAACATGAAGAGCCTGAAAAGGTGTGAAATATATGAAGAGCTTCAAAAGGTGTCAAAAATGTTAGGAGTATGGAACGTTCTGAAAAATAGGAGGAGCATGAAGCGCTGTTGAAAAGCATGAAGAGCCTGAAAGGTTGTGAAATATATGAAGAGCTTCAAAAGGTGTCAAAAATATGAGGAGCATGAAACGGTCTGAAAATTTGGAGGAGCATGAAGCGGTCTTGAAAGACATGAATACCCTGACATGGTGTCAAAAATATGAAGAGCTTCAAAAGATGTCAAAAATATGAGGAGCATGAAACAGTCTGAAAAACTGGAGGACCATGAATCGGTCTTGAAAGACATTAATTCTCTGAAAAAGTGTGAAAAACATGAAGAACTTCAAAAAGTGTCAAAAATATGAGGAGCATGAAACGGTATGAAAAATAGAGGGAACATGAAGCGGTGTTGAAATACTTGAAGAGCCTGAAAAGGTGTGAAAAATATGAAGAGCCTGAAAAGAGTGAAATATATGAAGAGCTTCAAAAGGTGTCAAAAATATGAGGAGCATGAAACGATCTGAAAAATAGGTGGGTCATGAAGCGGTGTTGAAAAACTTGAAGAGCCTGAAAAGGTGTTAAAAATATTAGGAGCATGAAACGGTCTGAAAAATAGGTGGAGCATGAAGCGGTGCTGAAAAACATGATGAGACTGAAAAAGTGTGAAATATATGAAGAGCTTCAAAAGGTGTTAAAATTTGAGGAGCATGATACGGTCTGAAAGATAGGAGGAGCATGAAGCGGTGTTGAAAAATATGAAGAGCCTGAAAAGGTGTTAAAAATATTAGGAGCATGAAACGGTCTGAAAAATAGGTGGAGCATGAAGTGGTGTTGAAAAACTTGAAGAGCCTGAAAAGGTGTTAACAATATTAGGAGCCTGAAACAGTCTGAAAAATAGGAGGCGCATGAAGCGGTGTTGAAAAACTTGAAAAGCCTGAAAAGATGTGAAAAACAAGAAGAGCTTCAAAAGGTGTCAAAAATATGAGGAGCATGAAACGGCCAGAAAAATAGGAGGAGCATGAAGCGGTGTTCAAAAATATGAAGCGCCTGAAAAGGTGGGAAAAATATGAGGAGCATGATACGGTCTGAAAAATAGGTGGAGCATGAAGCGGTGTTGAAAAACATGAAGAGCCTGAAAATGTGTGAAAAACATGAAGAGTCTGAAAAGGTGTCAAATATATGAAGAGCTTCAAAAGGTTTGAAAAATATGAGGAGCATGATACGGTCTGAAAAATAGGAGGAGCAAGAAGCAGTGTTGAAAAACATGAAGAGCCTGAAAAGGTTTGAAAAACATGAAGAGTCTGAAAAGGTGTGAAATATATTAATAGCTTCAAAAGGTGTCAAATATGATAGGAGCATGAAGTGGTGATGAAAAACATGAAGCGCCTGTAAATGTGTGAAGTATATGAAGAGCTTCAAAAGGTGTGAAAAATATGAGGAGCATGAAACGGCATGAAAAATAGCAGGAGCATGAAGCTGAGTTGAAAAACATGAGGGGCCAGAAAATGTGTGAAAAATATCAAGAGCTTCAAAAGGTGTCAAAAATATGAGGAGAATGAAACAGTCTGAAAAATAGAATGAGAAAGAAACTGTTTTGAAAAAGATGAAGCGCATGAAAAGCTGTGGAAAATATGAAGAGCTTAAAAAGTTGTCAAAAATATGAGAAGCATGTAACGGTCTGAAAAATAGGAAAAGCATGAAATGTTGTTTAAAAATATGAAGAGCCTGAAAAGGTGTGAAATATATGAAGAGCTTCAAAAGTTGTCAAAAATATGAAGAGCATGAAACGGTCTCAAAAATAGGAGGAGCATGAAGCGGTGTTGAAAAACAAGAAGAGCCTGAAAAGGTGTGAAAAACATGAAGAGCTTCAAAAGTTGTCAAAAATATGAGGAGTATATAACGGTCTGAAAAATAGGAGGAGCACGAAGCGGTGTTGAAAAACTTGAAGAGCCTGAAAAGGTGTGAAAAATATGAAGAGCCTGAAAAGAGTGAAATATATGAAGAGCTTCAAAAGGTGTCAAAAATATGAGGAGCATGAAACCATCTGAAAAATAGGTGGGTCATGAAGCGGTGTTGAAAAACTTGAAGAGCCTGAAAAGGTGTTAAAAATATTAGGAGCATGAAACGGTCTGAAAAATAGGTGGAGCATGAAGCGGTGCTGAAAAACATGATGAGACTGAAAAAGTGTGAAATATATGAAGAGCTTCAAAAGGTGTTAAAATTTGAGGAGCATGATACGGTCTGAAAGATAGGAGGAGCATGAAGCGGTGTTGAAAAATATGAAGAGCCTGAAAAGGTGTTAAAAATATTAGGAGCATGAAACGGTCTGAAAAATAGGTGGAGCATGAAGTGGTGTTGAAAAACTTGAAGAGCCTGAAAAGGTGTTAACAATATTAGGAGCCTGAAACAGTCTGAAAAATAGGAGGCGCATGAAGCGGTGTTGAAAAACTTGAAAAGCCTGAAAAGATGTGAAAAACAAGAAGAGCTTCAAAAGGTGTCAAAAATATGAGGAGCATGAAACGGCCAGAAAAATAGGAGGAGCATGAAGCGGTGTTCAAAAATATGAAGCGCCTGAAAAGGTGGGAAAAATATGAGGAGCATGATACGGTCTGAAAAATAGGTGGAGCATGAAGCGGTGTTGAAAAACATGAAGAGCCTGAAAATGTGTGAAAAACATGAAGAGTCTGAAAAGGTGTCAAATATATGAAGAGCTTCAAAAGGTTTGAAAAATATGAGGAGCATGATACGGTCTGAAAAATAGGAGGAGCAAGAAGCATTGTTGAAAAACATGAAGAGCCTGAAAAGGTTTGAAAAACATGAAGAGTCTGAAAAGGTGTGAAATATATTAATAGCTTCAAAAGGTGTCAAATATGTTAGGAGCATGAAGTGGTGATGAAAAACATGAAGCGCCTGTAAATGTGTGAAGTATATGAAGAGCTTCAAAAGGTGTGAAAAATATGAGGAGCATGAAACGGCATGAAAAATAGCAGGAGCATGAAGCTGAGTTGAAAAACATGAGGGGCCAGAAAATGTGTGAAAAATATCAAGAGCTTCAAAAGGTGTCAAAAATATGAGGAGAATGAAACAGTCTGAAAAATAGAATGAGAAAGAAACTGTTTTGAAAAAGATGAAGCGCATGTAAAGCTGTGGAAAATATGAAGAGCTTAAAAAGTTGTCAAAAATATGAGAAGCATGTAACGGTCTGAAAAATAGGAAAAGCATGAAATGTTGTTTAAAAATATGAAGAGCCTGAAAAGGTGTGAAATATATGAAGAGCTTCAAAAGTTGTCAAAAATATGAAGAGCATGAAACGGTCTCAAAAATAGGAGGAGCATGAAGCGGTGTTGAAAAACAAGAAGAGCCTGAAAAGGTGTGAAAAACATGAAGAGCTTCAAAAGTTGTCAAAAATATGAGGAGTATATAACGGTCTGAAAAATAGGAGGAGCACGAAGCGGTGTTGAAAAACTTGAAGAGCCTGAAAAGGTGTGAAAAATTTGAAGAGACTCAAAAAGTGTCAAAAATATGAGGAGCATGAAACGGTGTTGAAAAACATGAAGAGCCTGAAAAGAGTGAAATAAATGAAGAGCTTCAAAAGGTGTCAAAAATATGAGGAGCATGAAACGGTCTGAAAAATAGGTGGAGCATGAAGCGGTGATGAAAAACATGAAGAGCCTGAAAAAGTGTGAAATACATGAAGAGCTTCAAAGGTGTTAAAATTTGAGGAGCATGATACGGTCTGAAAAATAGGAGGAGCATGAAGCGGTGTTGAAAAACATGAAGAGCCTGAAAAGGTGTGAAAAACATGAAGAGCTTCAAAAGGTGTCCAATATATGAGGTGCATGAAACGGTCTGAAAAATTGGAGGAGAATGAAATGGTGTTGAAAAACATGAAGCCTGAAAAGGTGTGAAAAATATTAGGAGCAAGAAACGGTCTGAAAAATAGGTGGAGCATGAGGCGGTGTTGAAAAACATGAAGAGCCTGAAAAGGTGTGAAAAATATGAGGAGCATGAAACGGTCTGAAAAATAGGAGGAGCATGAAACGGTGTTCAAAAACAAGAAGAGCCTGAAAAGGTGTGAAAAATATGAAGAGCTTTAAAACGTGTCAAAATTATGAGGAGCAATAAACGATCTGAAAAAATTGTAGGAGCGTGAAGTGGTGTTGAAAAACATGAAGAGCCTGACAAGTTGTGAAAAAAATGAAGAGCTTAAAAGGTGTGAAAATTATGTGGAGCAGGAAACGGGCTGAAAAATAGGTGGACCATGAAGTGGTGTTGAAAAACATGAAGCACCGGAAAATGTGTGAAATATATGAAGAGCTTCAAAAGGTTTCAAAAATATGAGGAGCATGAAACGGTCTGAAAAATAGGAGGAGCATGGAGCGGTGTTGCAAAGATGAAGAGCCTGAAAAGGTGTGAAAATCATGAAGAGTTTCAAAAGGTGTCAAAAATATGAGGAGAATGAAAAGGTCTCAAAAATAGGAGGAGCATGAAGCGGTGTTGAAAAACATGAAGAGCATGAAAAGGTGTGCAAAATATGGAGAGCTTCAAAATGTGTTAAAAATATGTGGAGCAGGAAACGGTCTGAAAAATAGGAGGAGCATAAAGCGGTGTTGAAAAACATGAAGCGCCTGAAAATGTGTGAAAAATATGAAAAGCTTCAAAAGGTGTCAAATATATGAAGAGCATGAAACCTTCTGAAAAATTGGAGGAGCATGAAGCTGTGTTGAAAAACATGAAGAGCTTGAAAAGGTGTGAAAAATATGAAGAGCTTCAAAAGGTGTGAAAAATATGCAGAGCATGAAACGGTCTGAAATATAGATGGAGCATGAACCGGTGTTGGAAAATATGAAGACCCTGAAAAAGTGTGAAATATATGAAGAGCTTCAAAAGGTGTGAAAAATATGAGGAGCATGAAACGGTCTGAAAAATGGGAGGAGCATGAAGCTTTGTTGAAAAACATGAAGAGCCTGAAAAGGTGTGAAAAATATGAAGAGCTTCAGAAGGTGTGAAAAATATGCAGAGCATGAAACGGTCTGAAATATAGATGGAGCATGAAGCGGTGTTGGAAAATATGAAGACCCTGAAAAAGTGTGAAATATATGAAGAGCTTCAAAAGGTGTGAAAAATAAGAGGAGCATGAAACGGTCTGAAAAATAGGAGGAGCATCAAGTGGTGTTGAAAAACATGAAGATCCTTAAAAGGTGTGAAAAATATGAAGAGCTTCAAAAGGTGTCAAATTTATGAGCAGCATGAAACGGTCTGAAAAGTAGGACGAGCAAGAAGTGGTGTTGAAAAACCTGAAGAGCTTGAAAAGGTGTGAAATACATGAAGAGCTTCAAAACGCGTGTAATATATAAGGAACATAAATCGCTCTGAAAAATAGGAGGAGCATGAAGCGGTGTTGAAAAACATGAAGAGCCTGAAAAGTTGTGAAATATATGAAGAGCTTCAAAACGCGTGAAATATATGAGGAACATAAAACGCTCTGAAAAATAGGAGGAGCATAAAGCGGTGTTGAAAAACATGAAGAGCCTGAAAAGGTGTGAAATATATGAAGAGCTTCAAAAAGTGTCAATTATAAGAGGTTCATGAAAAGGTCTGAAAAAAAGGAGAGGCATGAAACGGTGTGAAAAACAGGAGGAGCATGAAGCGGTGTTGAAAAACATGAAGAGCCTGAAAAGGTGTGACAAATATAAAGACTTTCAAAAGGTGTCATTAATATGAGGAGCATGAAACGGCCTGAAAAATAGGAGGAGCATGAAGCGGTGACAAAAATTTGAAGAGCCTGAAAAGGTATGAAAAATAAGAAGAGCCTCAAAACGTGTCAAAAATATGAGGAGCATGAAACGGTCTGAAAAATAGGAGCAGCATGAAATGATGTTCCAAAACATGAAGATCCTGAAAAGGTGTGAAAAATATGAAGAGTTTCAAAAGGTGTGAAATACATGAGGAGCATGAAACGGTCTGAAAAATCGGAGGAGCATGAAGCTGTGCTCAAACACATGAAGAGCCTGAAAAGTGTGAAAAATATGAAGAGCTTCAAAAGCTGTCAAAAAATATGAGGAGCATGAAACGGTCTGAAAAATATGAGGAGCATGAAGCAGTGTTCAAAAACATGAAGAGCCTGAAAAGGTATGAAAAATATGAAGAGCTTCTAAAGGTGTGAAAAATATGAGGAGCATGATACGGTCTCAAAATAGGAGGAGCATGAAACGGTCTGAAAAATAGGAGGAGCATGAAGCGGTCTTGAAAAACATGAAGAGCCAGAAAAGGTGTGAAAAATATGAAGAGCTTCTAAAGGTGTGAAAAATATGAGGAGCATGAAACGGTCTGAAAAATAAGAGGAGCATGAAGCGGTGATGAAAAACATGAAGAGCCTGAAAAGGTTTGAAAAATATCAGGAGCTTCAAAAGGTGTGAAAAATATGAGGAGCATGAAACTGTCTGAAAAATCGGAGGAGCATGAAGCTTTGCTCAAACACATGAAGAGCCTGAAAAGGTGTGAAAAACAGGAGGAGCTTCAAAAGGTGTCAAAAATATGAGGAGCATGAAACGGTCTGAAAAATCGGAGGAGCATGAAGTGGGGTTGAAAAACATGAAGAGCCTGAAAAGGTGTGAAAAATATGAAGAGCTTCAAAAATGTGTAAAAAATATGAGGAGCATGAAACACTCTCAAAAATAGGAGGAGCATGAAGCGGTGGTCAAACACTTGGAGAGCCTGAAAACGTGTGAAAAATATGAAGAGCTTCACAAGGTGTCAATAATAGGAGGTGCATGAAGCAGTGAAAAATAGGAGGAGCATGAAACGGTCTGAAAAATAGAAGGAGCATGAAGCGGTGTTGAAAAACATGAAGAGCCTGAGAAGGTGTGACAAATAAGAAGAGCTTCAATAAGTGGCATAAATATGAGAAGCATGAAACGGTCTCAGAAATAGGAGGAGCATGAAGCGGTGTTCAAAAACATGAAGAGCCAGAAAAGGTGTGAAAATATGAAGAGCTTGAAAAGGTGTCAAAAATATGAGGAGCATGAAACGGTCTGAAAAATAGCAGGAGCATGAAACGGTGTTGAAAAACATGAAGAGCCTGAGAAGGTGTGAAAAATATGAAGAGCTTCAAAAGGTGTGAAAAGTATGAGGAGCATGAAACGGTCTGAAAAATAGCAGGAGCATGAAGCGGTGTCCAAAAACATGAAGAGCCTGAAACGGTGTGAAAAATATGAAGAGCTTCAAAAGTTGTCAAAAATATGAGGAGCATGAAACGCTCTGAAAAATAGGAGAAGCATGAAGTTCTGTGGAAAAACATGAAGAGCCTGAAAAGTTGTGAAAAATATGAAGAGTTTCAAAAAGTGTCAATTATAAGAGGTGCATGAAACGGTCTGAAAAAAAGGAGAGGCATGAAACGGTGTGAAAAACAGGAGGAGCATGAAGCGGTGTTAAAAATATGAAGAGCCCGAAAAGGTGTGAAAAATATGAAGAGCTTCAAAAGGTGTGAAAAATATGACGAGCATGAAACGCTCTGAAAAATTGGAGGCGCATGAAGCGGTGTTGAAAAACATGAAGAGCCTGTAAAGTTTTGAAAAATATGAAGAGCTTCAAAAGGTGTGAAAAATATGAAGAGCTTCAAAATGTGTCAAAAATAAGAGGAGAATGACACGGTCTGAAAAATAGGAGGAGCATGAAGCGGTGTTGAAACACATGAAGAGCCTGTAAAGATTTGAAAAATATGAAGAGCTTCAAAAGGTGTGAAAAATATGAAGAGCTTCAAAATGTGTCAAAACTAAGAGGAGCATGACACGGTCTGAAAAATAGGAGGAGCATGAAGCGGTGTTGAAAAACATTAAGAGCCAAAAAAGGTGTAAAAAACATGAAGAGCCTGAAAAGGTGTGCAATATACGAAGAGCCTCAAAAGGTGTCAAAAATATGAGGAGCATGAAACGGTCTGAAAAATAGGAGGAGCATGAAGCGGTGTTGAAAAACATGAAGAGCCTGAAAAGGTGTGAAAAACATGAAGAGATTGAAAAGGTGTGAAAGCTATGAAGAGCTTCACAAGGTATCAAAATATGGGGAGCATGAAGCACTGTTCAAAAAGATGAAGAGCCTGAAATGGTGTGAAAAATATGAAGAGCTTCAAAAAGTGTCAAAAATATGGGGAGCATGAAATGGTCTGAAAAATAGGAGGTGCATGAAGCCGTGTTGAAAATCATGAAGAGCCTGAAAATGTGTGAAAAATATGAAGAGCTTCAAAAGGTGTCAAATATAAGAGGAGCATGAAGCTGTCTGAAAAATAGGAGGAGCATGAAGCGGTGATTAAACACATGAAGAACCTGAAAAGGTGTGAAAAATATGAGGAAAAGGAAACGGTCTGAAAAAAAGGAGGAGCAAGAAGGGGTGTTGAAAAACATCAAGCGACTGAAAATGTGTGAAATATATGAAGAGCTTCAAAAGTTGTCAAAATATGAGGAGAATGAAACGCTCTGAAAAATAAGAGGAGCATGAAGTGGTTTTGAAAAACATAAAGAGCCTCAAAAGTTGTAAAAAATATGAAGTGCTTCAAAAGGTGTGAAAAATTTGAGGAGCATGAAACGGTCTGAAAATTAGGAGGAGCATGAAGCGGTGTTGAAAAACATGAAGAGCCTGAAAGATGTGAAATATATTAAGAGCTTCAAAAGGTGTCAAAAATATGAGGAGCATGAAACCGTCTGAAAAATAGGAGGAGCATGAAGCGGTGTTGAAAACATGAAGAGCCTGAAAATGTATGAAAAATATGAAGAGCTACAAAAGGTGTCAAAAATATGAGGAGCATGAAACGGTCTGAAAAATAGGAGGAGCATGAAATGGTGTTCAAAAACATGACAGCCTGAAAAGGTGTGAAAAATATGAAGGGCTTCAAAACGTGTTAAAAATATGAGGACCATGAAACCTTCTGAAAAATAGGAGGAGCATGAAACGGTGTTGAAAACATGAAGAGCCTGAAAAGGTGTGAAAAATATGAAGAGCGTCAAAATGAGTCAAAAATAAGAGGAGCAGGAAAGGGTCTGAAAAAAAGGAGGAGCAAGAGGTGGTGTTGAAAAAGATGAAGCGACTGAAATCTGTGAAATAAATGAAGAGCTTCAAAAGATGTCAATAAAATGAGGAGCATGAAACGGTCTGAAAAATAGGAGGAGCATGAATCGGTGTTGAAAAACATGAAGAGCCTGAAAATGTGTGAAAAATATGAGGAGCAAGTAACGGTCTGAAAAATAAGAGGAGCATGAAGCGGAGTTGAAAAACATGAAGAGCCTGAAAAGGTGTGAAAAATATGAAGAGTCTGAAAACGTGTGAAATATATGAAGAGCTTCAAAAGGTGTCAAAAATTTGAGGAGCATGAAACGGTCTGAAATATAGGAGGAGCATGAAGCAGTGGTGAAAATCATGAAGAGCCTGAAAACGTGTGAAATATATGAAGAGCTTCAAAAGGTGTCAAAAATAGGAGGAGCATGAAGCGGTGTTGAAAAACATGAAGAGCCTGAAAAGGGGTGAAAAATATGAAGAGCTTCAAAAGGTGTCAAAAATATGAGGAGCATGAAACGGTCTGAAAAATAAGAGGAGCAAGAAGCGCTGTTGAAAAAGATGAAGAGCCTGAAAATGTGTGAAAAATATGAAGAGCTGCAAAAATTGTCAAAAATATGAGGAGCATGAAAAGGTCTGAAATATAGAAGGAGCATGAAGCAGTGTTGAAAATCATGAAGAGCCTGAAAAGGTGTGAAAAATATGAAGAGCTTCAAAAGTTGTCAAATATATGAGGAGCATGAAACTGTCTGAAAAAAGGAGGAGCAAGAAGTGGTGTTGAAAAACATGAAGCGCCTGAAATTGTGTGAAATATATGAAGAGCTTCAAAAGGTGTCAAAAATATGAGGAGCATGAAACGGTATGAAAAATAAGAGGAGCATGAAGCGGTGTTGAAAAACATGAAGAGCATGAAAAGGTGTGAAAAATATGAGGAGCATGAAACGGTCTGAAAATTAGGAGGAGCATGAAGCGGTGTTGAAAAAAATGAAGAGCCTGAAAGGTGTGAAATATATGAAGAGCTTCAAAAGTTGTCAAAAATTAGAGGAGCATGAAGCCGTGTTGAAAAACATGAAGAGCCTGAAAAGTTGTGAAAAATATGAAGAGCTTCAAAAGGTGTCAAAAATATGAGGAGCAGGAAAGGGTCTGAAAATTAGAAGGAGCATGAAGCGGTGTTTAAAAACATGAAGAGCCTGAAAGGTGTGAAATATATGAAGAGCTTCAAAAGGTGTCAAAAATATGAGGAGCATGAAACCGTCTGAAAAATAGGAGGAGCATGAATAGCTGTTCAAAAACATGAGAGCCTGAAAAGGTGTGAACAATATGAAGAGCTTCAAAGGTTTCAAAAATATGAGGAGTATGAAACGGTCTGAAAAATAGGAGGAGCATGAAGCGGTTTTGAAAAACATGAAGAGCCTGAAAAGGTGTGAAAAATATGAAGAGCTTCAAAAGGTGTCAAAAATATGAGGAGCATGAAACGGTCTGAAAAATAGGAGGAGCATGAAGCGGAGTTGAAAAACATGAAGAGTCTGAAAAGTTGTGAACAATATGAAGAGCTTCAAAGGTGTCAAAAATATGAGGAGGATGAAATGGTGTTCAAAAACATGAAGAGCCTGAAAAGGTGTGAAAAATATGAACAGCTTAAAAAGGTGTCAAAAATATGAGGAGCTTGAAAAGGGTTCAAAAACATGAAGAGCATGAAAATGTATGAAAAATATGAAGAGTTTCAAATGGTGTCAAAAATATGAGAGCATGAAACGGTCTGAAAAATAGGAGGAGCATGAAATGGTGTTCAAAAACATGAAGAGACTGAAAACCTGTGAAAAATATGAAGAGCTTCAAAAGGTGTGGAAAATATGAGGAGCATGAAACGGTCTGAAATATAGGAGGAGCACGAATCGGTGTTCAAAAACATGAAAAGCCTGAAAAAGTGTGAAATATATGAAAAGCTTCAAAAGATGTCAAAAGTATGAGGAGCATGAAACGCTCTGAAAATAGGAGGAGGATGTAACCGTGTTGAAAAACATGAAGAGCATGAAAAGGTGTGAAAAATATGAAGAGATTCAAAAGGTGTCAAAAATCTGAGGAGCATGAAACGGTCTGAAAAATAGGAGGAGCACGAATCGGTGTTCAAAAACATGAAGAGCCTGAAAAGGTGTGAAAAATATGAAGAGCTTCAAGAGGTGTCAAAAATATGAGGAGCTTGAAAAGGTGTTCAAAAACATGAAGAGCATGAAAATGTGTGAAAAATATGAAGAATTTCAAATGGTGTCAAAAATATGAGGAGCATGAAACTGTCTGAAAAATAGGAGGAGCATGAAATGGTGTTCAAAAACATGAAGAGACTGAAAAAATGTGAAAATTATTAAGAGCTTCAAAAGGTGTGAAAAATATGAAGAGCTTCAAAAGGTGTGAAAAATATGAGGAGCATGAAACGGTCTGAAAAATAGGAGGAGAATGAAACTGTGTTGAAAAACATGAAGAGCCTGAAAAGGTGTGAAATGTATGTATAGGTTCAGAACGTGTCAAAAATATGAGGAGCATGAAACGATCTGAAAAATAGGAGAAGATTGAAGCGGTGTTGAAAAACATGAAGAGCCTGAAAAGGTGTGAAAAATATGAAGAGCGTCAAAACGTGTCAAAAATATGAGGAGCATGAAACGGTCTGAAAAATAGGAGGAGCATGAAAAGGTGTTCAAAAACATGAAGCGCCTGAAAATGTGTGAAAAATATGAAGAGCTTCAAAAGGTGTGAAAAATATGAGGAGCATGAAGTGGTGTTCAAAAACATGAAGAGCTTGAAAAGGTATGAAATATACTAAGAGCTTCAAAATGTGTGAAAAATAGGAGGCGCAAAAAGCGGTGTTCAAAAACATGAAAAGCCTGATAAGGTGTGAAATATATGAAGAGCTTCAAAAGGTGTCAAAAGTATGAGGAGCATGAAACGGTCTGAAAATAGGAGGAGGATGAAAGGGTGTTGAAAAACGTGAAGGGCAAGAAAAGGTGTGAAAAATATGAAGAGCTTCAAAAGGTGTCAAAAATATGAGGAGCATGAAACGGTCTGAAAAATAGGAGGAGCAAGAAACAGTGTTGAAAAATATGAAGAGCCTGAAAATGTGTGAAATATAAAAAGAGGTTCAAAAGGTTTCAAAAATATGAGGAGCTTGAAACGGCCTGAAAAATAGGAGGAGAATGAAGAGGTGTTGAAAAACATGAAGAGCCTGAAAAGGTTTGAAAAATATGAAGAGCTTCAAAAGGTGTCAAAAATATGAGGAGCATGAAACGGTCTGAAAAATAGGAGGAGCATGAAATGGTGTTGAAAAACATGAAGAGCCTGAAATGAGTGAAATATACGAAGAGCTTCAAAAGGTGTCAAAAATATGAGGAGCATGAAACGGTCTGAAAAATAGGAGGAGCATGAAGCGGTGTTGAAAAACATGAAGAGCCTGAAAAGGTGGGAACAATATGAAGAGCTTCAAAAGGTGTGAAAAATGTGAAGTGCTTCAAAAGTTGTCAAAATATGAGGTGCATGAAACGATTTGAAAAATAGGAGCAGCATGAAGCGGTTTTGAAAAACATGAAGAGCCGGAAAAGGTGTGAAAAATATGAAGAGCTTCAAAAGGTGTCAAAAGTATGAGGAGCATGAAACGGCCTGAAACATAGGAGGAGCATGAAAAGGTGTTCAAAAACATGAACAGCTTGAAAAGGTGTGAAATATATGAAGAGCTTCAAAAGGTGTGAAAATTAGGAGGAGCATGAAGCTTTGTTCAAAAACATGAAGAACATGAAAAGGTGTGAAATATATGAAGAGCTTCAAAAGGTGTCAAAAATATGAGGAGCATGAAACAGTCTGAAAATAGAAGGAGCATGAAACGGTGTTGAAAAACATGAAGAGCATAAAAAGGTGTGAAAAATATGAACAGCTTCAAAGCGTGTCAAAAATATGAGGAGCTTGAAAAGGTGTTCAAAAACATGAAGAGCATGAAAATGTGTGAAAAATATGAAGAGCTTCAAAAGGTGTCAAAAATATGAGGAGCAGGAAAGGGTCTGAAAATTAGAAGGAGCATGAAGCGGTGTTTAAAAACATGAAGAGCCTGAAAGTTGTGAAATATATGAAGAGCTTCAAAAGGTGTCAAAAATATGAGGAGCATGAAACCGTCTGAAAAATAGGAGGAGCATGAATAGCTGTTCAAAAACATGAGAGCCTGAAAAGGTGTGAACAATATGAAGAGCTTCAAAGGTTTCAAAAATATGAGGAGTATGAAACGGTCTGAAAAATAGGAGGAGCATGAAGCGGTTTTGAAAAACATGAAGAGCCTGAAAAGGTGTGAAAAATATGAAGAGCTTCAAAAGGTGTCAAAAATATGAGGAGCATGAAACGGTCTGAAAAATAGGAGGAGAATGAAGCGGAGTTGAAAAACATGAAGAGTCTGAAAAGTTGTGAACAATATGAAGAGCTTCAAAGGTGTCAAAAATATGAGGAGGATGAAATGGTGTTCAAAAACATGAAGAGCCTGAAAAGGTGTGAAAAATATGAACAGCTTAAAAAGGTGTCAAAAATATGAGGAGCTTGAAAAGGGTTCAAAAACATGAAGAGCATGAAAATGTATGAAAAATATGAAGAGTTTCAAATGGTGTCAAAAATATGAGAGCATGAAACGGTCTGAAAAATAGGAGGAGCATGAAATGGTGTTCAAAAACATGAAGAGACTGAAAACCTGTGAAAAATATGAAGAGCTTCAAAAGGTGTGGAAAATATGAGGAGCATGAAACGGTCTGAAATATAGGAGGAGCACGAATCGGTGTTCAAAAACATGAAAAGCCTGAAAAAGTGTGAAATATATGAAAAGCTTCAAAAGATGTCAAAAGTATGAGGAGCATGAAACGCTCTGAAAATAGGAGGAGGATGTAACCGTGTTGAAAAACATGAAGATCATGAAAAGGTGTGAAAAATATGAAGAGATTCAAAAGGTGTCAAAAATCTGAGGAGCATGAAACGGTCTGAAAAATAGGAGGAGCACGAATCGGTGTTCAAAAACATGAAGAGCCTGAAAAGGTGTGAAAAATATGAAGAGCTTCAAGAGGTGTCAAAAATATGAGGAGCTTGAAAAGGTGTTCAAAAACATGAAGAGCATGAAAATGTGTGAAAAATATGAAGAATTTCAAATGGTGTCAAAAATATGAGGAGCATGAAACTGTCTGAAAAATAGGAGGAGCATGAAATGGTGTTCAAAAACATGAAGAGACTGAAAAAATGTGAAAATTATTAAGAGCTTCAAAAGGTGTGAAAAATATGAAGAGCTTCAAAAGGTGTGAAAAATATGAGGAGCATGAAACGGTCTGAAAAATAGGAGGAGAATGAAACTGTGTTGAAAAACATGAAGAGCCTGAAAAGGTGTGAAATGTATGTATAGGTTCAGAACGTGTCAAAAATATGAGGAGCATGAAACGATCTGAAAAATAGGAGAAGATTGAAGCGGTGTTGAAAAACATGAAGAGCCTGAAAAGGTGTGAAAAATATGAAGAGCGTCAAAACGTGTCAAAAATATGAGGAGCATGAAACGGTCTGAAAAATAGGAGGAGCATGAAAAGGTGTTCAAAAACATGAAGCGCCTGAAAATGTGTGAAAAATATGAAGAGCTTCAAAAGGTGTGAAAAATATGAGGAGCATGAAGTGGTGTTCAAAAACATGAAGAGCTTGAAAAGGTATGAAATATACTAAGAGCTTCAAAATGTGTGAAAAATAGGAGGCGCAAAAAGCGGTGTTCAAAAACATGAAAAGCCTGATAAGGTGTGAAATATATGAAGAGCTTCAAAAGGTGTCAAAAGTATGAGGAGCATGAAACGGTCTGAAAATAGGAGGAGGATGAAAGGGTGTTGAAAAACGTGAAGGGCAAGAAAAGGTGTGAAAAATATGAAGAGCTTCAAAAGGTGTCAAAAATATGAGGAGCATGAAACGGTCTGAAAAATAGGAGGAGCAAGAAACAGTGTTGAAAAATATGAAGAGCCTGAAAATGTGTGAAATATAAAAAGAGGTTCAAAAGGTTTCAAAAATATGAGGAGCTTGAAACGGCCTGAAAAATAGGAGGAGAATGAAGAGGTGTTGAAAAACATGAAGAGCCTGAAAAGGTTTGAAAAATATGAAGAGCTTCAAAAGGTGTCAAAAATATGAGGAGCATGAAACGGTCTGAAAAATAGGAGGAGCATGAAATGGTGTTGAAAAACATGAAGAGCCTGAAATGAGTGAAATATACGAAGAGCTTCAAAAGGTGTCAAAAATATGAGGAGCATGAAACGGTCTGAAAAATAGGAGGAGCATGAAGCGGTGTTGAAAAACATGAAGAGCCTGAAAAGGTGGGAACAATATGAAGAGCTTCAAAAGGTGTGAAAAATGTGAAGTGCTTCAAAAGTTGTCAAAATATGAGGTGCATGAAACGATTTGAAAAATAGGAGCAGCATGAAGCGGTTTTGAAAAACATGAAGAGCCGGAAAAGGTGTGAAAAATATGAAGAGCTTCAAAAGGTGTCAAAAGTATGAGGAGCATGAAACGGCCTGAAACATAGGAGGAGCATGAAAAGGTGTTCAAAAACATGAACAGCTTGAAAAGGTGTGAAATATATGAAGAGCTTCAAAAGGTGTGAAAATTAGGAGGAGCATGAAGCTTTGTTCAAAAACATGAAGAACATGAAAAGGTGTGAAATATATGAAGAGCTTCAAAAGGTGTCAAAAATATGAGGAGCATGAAACAGTCTGAAAATAGAAGGAGCATGAAACGGTGTTGAAAAACATGAAGAGCATAAAAAGGTGTGAAAAATATGAACAGCTTCAAAGCGTGTCAAAAATATGAGGAGCTTGAAAAGGTGTTCAAAAACATGAAGAGCATGAAAATGTGTGAAAAATATGAAGAGCTTCAAAAGGTGTCAAAAATATGAGGAGCAGGAAAGGGTCTGAAAATTAGAAGGAGCATGAAGCGGTGTTTAAAAACATGAAGAGCCTGAAAGTTGTGAAATATATGAAGAGCTTCAAAAGGTGTCAAAAATATGAGGAGCATGAAACCGTCTGAAAAATAGGAGGAGCATGAATAGCTGTTCAAAAACATGAGAGCCTGAAAAGGTGTGAACAATATGAAGAGCTTCAAAGGTTTCAAAAATATGAGGAGTATGAAACGGTCTGAAAAATAGGAGGAGCATGAAGCGGTTTTGAAAAACATGAAGAGCCTGAAAAGGTGTGAAAAATATGAAGAGCTTCAAAAGGTGTCAAAAATATGAGGAGCATGAAACGGTCTGAAAAATAGGAGGAGAATGAAGCGGAGTTGAAAAACATGAAGAGTCTGAAAAGTTGTGAACAATATGAAGAGCTTCAAAGGTGTCAAAAATATGAGGAGGATGAAATGGTGTTCAAAAACATGAAGAGCCTGAAAAGGTGTGAAAAATATGAACAGCTTAAAAAGGTGTCAAAAATATGAGGAGCTTGAAAAGGGTTCAAAAACATGAAGAGCATGAAAATGTATGAAAAATATGAAGAGTTTCAAATGGTGTCAAAAATATGAGAGCATGAAACGGTCTGAAAAATAGGAGGAGCATGAAATGGTGTTCAAAAACATGAAGAGACTGAAAACCTGTGAAAAATATGAAGAGCTTCAAAAGGTGTGGAAAATATGAGGAGCATGAAACGGTCTGAAATATAGGAGGAGCACGAATCGGTGTTCAAAAACATGAAAAGCCTGAAAAAGTGTGAAATATATGAAAAGCTTCAAAAGATGTCAAAAGTATGAGGAGCATGAAACGCTCTGAAAATAGGAGGAGGATGTAACCGTGTTGAAAAACATGAAGAGCATGAAAAGGTGTGAAAAATATGAAGAGATTCAAAAGGTGTCAAAAATCTGAGGAGCATGAAACGGTCTGAAAAATAGGAGGAGCACGAATCGGTGTTCAAAAACATGAAGAGCCTGAAAAGGTGTGAAAAATATGAAGAGCTTCAAGAGGTGTCAAAAATATGAGGAGCTTGAAAAGGTGTTCAAAAACATGAAGAGCATGAAAATGTGTGAAAAATATGAAGAATTTCAAATGGTGTCAAAAATATGAGGAGCATGAAACTGTCTGAAAAATAGGAGGAGCATGAAATGGTGTTCAAAAACATGAAGAGACTGAAAAAATGTGAAAATTATTAAGAGCTTCAAAAGGTGTGAAAAATATGAAGAGCTTCAAAAGGTGTGAAAAATATGAGGAGCATGAAACGGTCTGAAAAATAGGAGGAGAATGAAACTGTGTTGAAAAACATGAAGAGCCTGAAAAGGTGTGAAATGTATGTATAGGTTCAGAACGTGTCAAAAATATGAGGAGCATGAAACGATCTGAAAAATAGGAGAAGATTGAAGCGGTGTTGAAAAACATGAAGAGCCTGAAAAGGTGTGAAAAATATGAAGAGCGTCAAAACGTGTCAAAAATATGAGGAGCATGAAACGGTCTGAAAAATAGGAGGAGCATGAAAAGGTGTTCAAAAACATGAAGCGCCTGAAAATGTGTGAAAAATATGAAGAGCTTCAAAAGGTGTGAAAAATATGAGGAGCATGAAGTGGTGTTCAAAAACATGAAGAGCTTGAAAAGGTATGAAATATACTAAGAGCTTCAAAATGTGTGAAAAATAGGAGGCGCAAAAAGCGGTGTTCAAAAACATGAAAAGCCTGATAAGGTGTGAAATATATGAAGAGCTTCAAAAGGTGTCAAAAGTATGAGGAGCATGAAACGGTCTGAAAATAGGAGGAGGATGAAAGGGTGTTGAAAAACGTGAAGGGCAAGAAAAGGTGTGAAAAATATGAAGAGCTTCAAAAGGTGTCAAAAATATGAGGAGCATGAAACGGTCTGAAAAATAGGAGGAGCAAGAAACAGTGTTGAAAAATATGAAGAGCCTGAAAATGTGTGAAATATAAAAAGAGGTTCAAAAGGTTTCAAAAATATGAGGAGCTTGAAACGGCCTGAAAAATAGGAGGAGAATGAAGAGGTGTTGAAAAACATGAAGAGCCTGAAAAGGTTTGAAAAATATGAAGAGCTTCAAAAGGTGTCAAAAATATGAGGAGCATGAAACGGTCTGAAAAATAGGAGGAGCATGAAATGGTGTTGAAAAACATGAAGAGCCTGAAATGAGTGAAATATACGAAGAGCTTCAAAAGGTGTCAAAAATATGAGGAGCATGAAACGGTCTGAAAAATAGGAGGAGCATGAAGCGGTGTTGAAAAACATGAAGAGCCTGAAAAGGTGGGAACAATATGAAGAGCTTCAAAAGGTGTGAAAAATGTGAAGTGCTTCAAAAGTTGTCAAAATATGAGGTGCATGAAACGATTTGAAAAATAGGAGCAGCATGAAGCGGTTTTGAAAAACATGAAGAGCCGGAAAAGGTGTGAAAAATATGAAGAGCTTCAAAAGGTGTCAAAAGTATGAGGAGCATGAAACGGCCTGAAACATAGGAGGAGCATGAAAAGGTGTTCAAAAACATGAACAGCTTGAAAAGGTGTGAAATATATGAAGAGCTTCAAAAGGTGTGAAAATTAGGAGGAGCATGAAGCTTTGTTCAAAAACATGAAGAACATGAAAAGGTGTGAAATATATGAAGAGCTTCAAAAGGTGTCAAAAATATGAGGAGCATGAAACAGTCTGAAAATAGAAGGAGCATGAAACGGTGTTGAAAAACATGAAGAGCATAAAAAGGTGTGAAAAATATGAACAGCTTCAAAGCGTGTCAAAAATATGAGGAGCTTGAAAAGGTGTTCAAAAACATGAAGAGCATGAAAATGTGTGAAAAATATGAAGAGCTTCAAAAGGTGTCAAATATATGAGGAGCATGAAACGGCCTGAAAAATAGGAGGAGCATGAAGCGGTGTTGAAAAACATGAAGAGCCTGAAAAGGTGGGAACAATATGAAGAGCTTCAAAAGGTGTGAAAAATGTGAAGTGCTTCAAAAGTTGTCAAAATATGAGGTGCATGAAACGATTTGAAAAATAGGAGCAGCATGAAGCGGTTTTGAAAAACATGAAGAGCCGGAAAAGGTGTGAAAAATATGAAGAGCTTCAAAAGGTGTCAAAAGTATGAGGAGCATGAAACGGCCTGAAACATAGGAGGAGCATGAAAAGGTGTTCAAAAACATGAACAACTTGAAAAGGTGTGAAATATATGAAGAGCTTCAAAAGGTGTGAAAATTAGGAGGAGCATGAAGCTTTGTTCAAAAACATGAAGAACATGAAAAGGTGTGAAATATATGAAGAGCTTCAAAAGGTGTCAAAAATATGAGGAGCATGAAACAGTCTGAAAATAGAAGGAGCATGAAACGGTGTTGAAAAACATGAAGAGCATAAAAAGGTGTGAAAAATATGAACAGCTTCAAAGCGTGTCAAAAATATGAGGAGCTTGAAAAGGTGTTCAAAAACATGAAGAGCATGAAAATGTGTGAAAAATATGAAGAGCTTCAAAAGGTGTCAAATATATGAGGAGCATGAAACGGTCTGAAAAATAGGAGGAGCATGAAGTTTTGATGAAAAACATGAAGAGCCTGAAAAGGTGTGAAATGTATGAAGAGCTTCAAAAGGTGTCGAAAATACAAGGAGCATGAAACGGTTTGAAAAAAAGGAAGAACATGAAGTCTTGTTGAAAAGCATGAAGAGCCTGAAAATGTTTGAAAAATATGAAGAGCTTGAAAATGTGTCAAAAATATGACGAGAACGAAATGGTCTGAAAAATATGAGAAGCATGAAACGGTATTGAAAAACATGAAGAGCATGAAAATGTGTGAAAAATATGAAGAGCTTCAAAAGGTGTCAAAAATATGAGGAGCATGAAACGGTCTGAAAAATAGGAGGAGCATGAAGCGGTGATCAAAAACATGAAGAGCCTGAAAAGGTGTGAAAAATATAAAGAGCTTCAAAAGGTATGAAATACATGAGGAGCATGAAACGGGCTGTAAAATAGGAGAAGCATGAAGTGGTGTGGAAAAACATGAAGAGCCTGAAAAGGTGTGAAAAATATGAAGAGCTTCAAAAGGTGTGAAATACATGAGGAGCATGAAACTCTCTGAAAAATAGAAGGAGCATGATGTGGTGTTCAAAAACATGAAGAGCCTGAAAATGTGTGAAAAATACGAAGAGCTCAAAAGGTGTGAAAAATATGAGGAGCATGATACGGTTTGAAAATTGGAGGAGCATGAAGTGGTGTTGAAAAACATGAAGAGTCTGAAAACGTGTGAAATTATGAAGAACTTCAAATATATGAAAAATATGAAGAGCTTCAAAAGGTGTCGAAAATGAGATGAGCATGAAACCGTCTGAAAAATAGGAGGAGCATGAAGTGGTGTTGAAAAACATGAAGAGCCTGAAAACGTGTGAAAAATATGAAGAGCTTCAAAAGATGTGAAAAATATGAAGAGCTTCAAAAGGTGTCGAAAATGAGATGAGCATGAAACCGTCTGAAAAATAGGAGGAGCATGAAGTGGTGTTGAAAAACATGAAGAGCCTGAAAAGGTGTGAAATATATGAAGAGGTTCAAAAGGTGTGAAATATATGAAGAACTTCAAAAGGTGTCAAAAATATGAAGAGCATGAAATGGTCTGAAATATAGGAGGAGCATGAAACGGATTTCAAAAACATGAAGAGCCTGAAAAGGTGTGAAAAATATGAAGAGCTTCACAAGGTGTGAAATACATGAGGAGCATGAAACGGTCTGAAAAAGAGGAGGAGCATGAAGCGGTGTTCAAAAACCTGAGGAGCCTGAAAAGGTGTAAAAAATATGAAGAGGTTCAAAAGTTGTGAAAAATAGGAGGAGCATGAAGCGGTGTTCAAAAACCTGAGGAGCCTGAAAAGGTGTAAAAAATATGAAGAGGTTCAAAAGTTGTGAAAAATAGGAGAAGCATGAAGCGGTGTTCAAAAACATGAAAAGCCTGAAAAGGTGTGAAAAATATGAAGAGCTTCAAAAGGTGTCAAAAATATGAGGAGCATGAAACGGTCTGAAAAATAGGAGGAGCATGAAGCGGTGTTGAAAAACATGAAGAGCCTGAAAAGGTGTGAAAAATATGAAGAGATTCAAAAGGGGTCAAAAATATGAGGAGCATGAAACGGCCTGAAAAATAGGAGGAGCATGAAGCGGTGTTGAAAAACATGAAGAGTTTGAAAAAGTGTGAAAAATATGAAGAGTTTCAAAAGGTGTGAAAAATATGAAGAGCTTCAAAAGTTGTCAAAAATGAGATGAGCATGAAACGGTCTGAAAAATAGGAGGAGCATGAAGTGGTGTTGAAAAACATTAAGAGCCTGAAAAGGTGTGAAAAATATGAAGAGCTTCAAAACATGTCAAAAATATGAGGAACATGAAACGGTCTGAAAAATAGGAGGAGCAAGAAAGGGTGTTGAACAACATGAAGAGCCTGAAAACGTGTGAAAAATATGAAGAGCTTCAAAAGATGTGAAAAATATGAAGAGCTTCAAAAGGTGTCGAAAATGAGATGAGCATGAAACCGTCTGAAAAATAGGAGGAGCATGAAGTGGTGTTGAAAAACATGAAGAGCCTGAAAAGGTGTGAAATATATGAAGAGGTTCAAAAGGTGTGAAAAATATGAAGAACTTCAAAAGTTGTCAAAAATATGAAGAGCATGAAATGGTCTGAAATATAGGAGGAGCATGAAACGGATTTCAAAAACATGAAGAGCCTGAAAAGGTGTGAAAAATATGAAGAGCTTCACAAGGTGTGAAATACATGAGGAGCATGAAACGGTCTGAAAAAGAGGAGGAGCATGAAGCGGTGTTCAAAAACCTGAGGAGCCTGAAAAGGTGTAAAAAATATGAAGAGGTTCAAAAGTTGTGAAAAATAGGAGGAGCATGAAGCGGTGTTCAAAAACCTGAGGAGCCTGAAAAGGTGTAAAAAATATGAAGAGGTTCAAAAGTTGTGAAAAATAGGAGGAGCATGAAGCGGTGTTCAAAAACATGAAAAGCCTGAAAAGGTGTGAAAAATATGAAGAGCTTCAAAAGGTGTCAAAAATATGAGGAGCATGAAACGGTCTGAAAAATAGGAGGAGCATGAAGCGGTGTTGAAAAACATGAAGAGCCTGAAAAGGTGTGAAAAATATGAAGAGATTCAAAAGGGGTCAAAAATATGAGGAGCATGAAACGGCCTGAAAAATAGGAGGAGCATGAAGCGGTGTTGAAAAACATGAAGAGTTTGAAAAAGTGTGAAAAATATGAAGAGTTTCAAAAGGTGTGAAAAATATGAAGAGCTTCAAAAGTTGTCAAAAATGAGATGAGCATGAAACGGTCTGAAAAATAGGAGGAGCATGAAGTGGTGTTGAAAAACATGAAGAGCCTGAAAAGGTGTGAAAAATATGAAGAGCTTCAAAAGGTGTCAAAAATATGAGGAGCATGAAAAGTTCTGAAAAATAGGACGAGCCTGAAGCGGTGTTGAAACACATGAAGAGCCTGAAAAGGTGTGAAAAATATGAAGAGCTTCAAAAGTTGTGAAATACATGAGGAGCATGAAACTCTCTGAAAAATACTAGGAGCATGAAGTGGTGTTCAAAAATATGAACAGCTTGAAAAGGTGTGAAATACATGAAGAGCTTCAAAAGGTCTCAAAATCATGAGGAGTATGAAACGATCTGAAAAATAGGAGGAGCATGAAACGGATTTCAAAAACATGAAGAGCCTGAAAAGGTGTGAAAAATATGAAGAGCTTCACAAGGTGTGAAATACATGAGGAGCATGAAACGGTCTGAAAAATAGGAGGAGCATGAAGCGGTGTTCAACAACATGAAGAGCCTGAAAAGGTGTGAAAAATACGCAGAGCTTCAAAAGGTGTGAAATACATGAGGACCATGAAACGTTCTGAACAATAAAAGGAGCATGAAGCGGTGTTGAAAAACATGAAGAGCTTGAAAAGGTGTGAAAAATGTGAAGAGCTTCAAAAGGTGTGAAAAATATGAGGAGCATGATATGGTCGGAAAAATAGTAGGAGCATGAAGCGTTGTCCTAAAACATGAAGAGCCTGAAAAGGTGTGAAATACATGAAGAGCTTCAAAAGGTCTCAAAATTATGAGGAGTATGAAACGATCTGAAAAATAGGAGGAGCATGAAACGGATTTCAAAAACATGAAGAGCCTGAAAAGGTGTGAAAAATATGAAGAGCTTCACAAGGTGTGAAATACATGAGGAGCATGAAACGGTCTGAAAAATAGGAGGAGCATGAAGCGGTGTTCAACAACATGAAGAGCCTGAAAAGGTGTGAAAAATACGCAGAGCTTCAAAAGGTGTGAAATACATGAGGACCATGAAACGTTCTGAAAAATAAAAGGAGCATGAAGCGGTGTTGAGAAACATGAAGAGCCTGAAAAGGTGTGAAAAATATGAAGAGCTTCAATAGCTGTGAAAAATAGGAGGAGCATGAAGCATTGTTCAGGAACATGAAAAGCGTGAAAATGCGTGAAAAATCTGAAGAGCTTCAAAAGGTGTGAAAAATATGAGGAGCAGGAAATGGTCTGAAAAATAGGAGGAGCATGTATTGGTGTTGAAAAACATGAAGAGCCTGAAAAGGTGTGAAAAATATGAAGAGCTTCCAAAGGTGTGAAAAATATGAAGAGCTTCAAAAGGTGTCAAAAATATGAAGAGCTTCAAAAGGTGTCAAAAATGAGATGAGCATCAAAAGGTCTGAAAAATAGGAAGAGCTTGGAGTGGTGTTGAAAAACATGAAGAGCTTGAAAAAGCGTGAAATATATGAAGAGTTTCAAAAGGTGTGAAAAATATGAAGAGGTTCAAAAGGTGTGAAAAATATGAAGAGCTTCAGAAGATGTCAAAAATGAGAAGAGCATGAAACGGTTTGAAAAATAGGAGGAGCATGAAACGATCTGAAAAATAGGAGGAGCATGAAACGGTGTTGAAAACATAAAGAGCATGAAAAGGTGTGAAAAATACGAAGAGCTTCAAAAAGTGTCAAAAATATGAGGCGCATGAAACGGTCAGAAAAATAGGAGGAGCATGAAGCGGTGTTGAAAAACATGAAGAGCCTTAAAAGGTGTGAAAAATATGAAGAGCTTCAAAAGGTGTCAAAAATGAGATGAGCATGAAACGGTCTGAAAAATAGGAGGAGCATGAAGCGGTGTTGAAAAACATGAAGAGCCTGAAAAGGTGTGAAAAATATGAAGAGATTCAAAAGGGGTCAAAAATATGAGGAGCATGAAACGGCCTGAAAAATAGGAGGAGCATGAAGCGGTGTTGAAAAACATGAAGAGTTTGAAAAAGTGTGAAAAATATGAAGAGTTTCAAAAGGTGTGAAAAATATGAAGAGCTTCAAAAGTTGTCAAAAATGAGATGAGCATGAAACGGTCTGAAAAATAGGAGGAGCATGAAGTGGTGTTGAAAAACATTAAGAGCCTGAAAAGGTGTGAAAAATATGAAGAGCTTCAAAACATGTCAAAAATATGAGGAACATGAAACGGTCTGAAAAATAGGAGGAGCATGAAGTGGTGTTGAAAAACATGAAGAGCCTGAAAAGGTGTGAAATATATGAAGAGGTTCAAAAGGTGTGAAAAATATGAAGAACTTCAAAAGGTGTCAAAAATATGAAGAGCATGAAATGGTCTGAAATATAGGAGGAGCATGAAACGGATTTCAAAAACATGAAGAGCCTGAAAAGGTGTGAAAAATATGAAGAGCTTCACAAGGTGTGAAATACATGAGGAGTATGAAACGGTCTGAAAAAGAGGAGGAGCATGAAGCGGTGTTCAAAAACCTGAGGAGCCTGAAAAGGTGTAAAAAATATGAAGAGGTTCAAAAGTTGTGAAAAATAGGAGGAGCATGAAGCGGTGTTCAAAAACCTGAGGAGCCTGAAAAGGTGTAAAAAATATGAAGAGGTTCAAAAGTTGTGAAAAATAGGAGGAGAATGAAGCGGTGTTCAAAAACATGAAAAGCCTGAAAAGGTGTGAAAAATATGAAGAGCTTCAAAAGGTGTCAAAAATATGAGGAGCATGAAACGGTCTGAAAAATAGGAGGAGCATGAAGCGGTGTTGAAAAACATGAAGAGCCTGAAAAGGTGTGAAAAATATGAAGAGATTCAAAAGGGGTTAAAAATATGAGGAGCATGAAAAGGCCTGAAAAATAGGAGGAGCATGAAGCGGTGTTGAAAAACATGAAGAGTTTGAAAAAGTGTGAAAAATATGAAGAGTTTCAAAAGGTGTGAAAAATATGAAGAGCTTCAAAAGTTGTCAAAAATGAGATGAGCATGAAACGGTCTGAAAAATAGGAGGAGCATGAAGTGGTGTTGAAAAACATGAAGAGCCTGAAAAGGTGTGAAAAATATGAAGAGCTTCAAAACATGTCAAAAATATGAGGAACATGAAACGGTCTGAAAAATAGGAGGAGCAAGAAAGGGTGTTGAACAACATGAAGAGCCTGAAAACGTGTGAAAAATATGAAGAGCTTCAAAAGATGTGAAAAATATGAAGAGCTTCAAAAGGTGTCGAAAATGAGATGAGCATGAAACCGTCTGAAAAATAGGAGGAGCATGAAGTGGTGTTGAAAAACATGAAGAGCCTGAAAAGGTGTGAAATATATGAAGAGGTTCAAAAGGTGTGAAAAATATGAAGAACTTCAAAAGGTGTCAAAAATATGAAGAGCATGAAATGGTCTGAAATATAGGAGGAGCATGAAACGGATTTCAAAAACATGAAGAGCCTGAAAAGGTGTGAAAAATATGAAGAGCTTCACAAGGTGTGAAATACATGAGGAGCATGAAACGGTCTGAAAAAGAGGAGGAGCATGAAGCGGTGTTCAAAAACCTGAGGAGCCTGAAAAGGTGTAAAAAATATGAAGAGGTTCAAAAGTTGTGAAAAATAGGAGGAGCATGAAGCGGTGTTCAAAAACCTGAGGAGCCTGAAAAGGTGTAAAAAATATGAAGAGGTTCAAAAGTTGTGAAAAATAGGAGGAGCATGAAGCGGTGTTCAAAAACATGAAAAGCCTGAAAAGGTGTGAAAAATATGAAGAGCTTCAAAAGGTGTCAAAAATATGAGGAGCATGAAACGGTCTGAAAAATAGGAGGAGCATGAAGCGGTGTTGAAAAACATGAAGAGCCTGAAAAGGTGTGAAAAATATGAAGAGATTCAAAAGTGGTCAAAAATATGAGGAGCATGAAACGGCCTGAAAAATAGGAGGAGCATGAAGCGGTGTTGAAAAACATGAAGAGTTTGAAAAAGTGTGAAAAATATGAAGAGTTTCAAAAGGTGTGAAAAATATGAAGAGCTTCAAAAGTTGTCAAAAATGAGATGAGCATGAAACGGTCTGAAAAATAGGAGGAGCATGAAGTGGTGTTGAAAAACATGAAGAGCCTGAAAAGGTGTGAAAAATATGAAGAGCTTCAAAAGGTGTCAAAAATATGAGGAGCATGAAAAGTTCTGAAAAATAGGACGAGCCTGAAGCGGTGTTGAAACACATGAAGAGCCTGAAAAGGTGTGAAAAATATGAAGAGCTTCAAAAGTTGTGAAATACATGAGGAGCATGAAACTCTCTGAAAAATACTAGGAGCATGAAGTGGTGTTCAAAAATATGAACAGCTTGAAAAGGTGTGAAATACATGAAGAGCTTCAAAAGGTCTCAAAATCATGAGGAGTATGAAACGATCGGAAAAATAGGAGGAGCATGAAACGGATTTCAAAAACATGAAGAGCCTGAAAAGGTGTGAAAAATATGAAGAGCTTCACAAGGTGTGAAATACATGAGGAGCATGAAACGGTCTGAAAAATAGGAGGAGCATGAAGCGGTGTTCAACAACATGAAGAGCCTGAAAAGGTGTGAAAAATACGCAGAGCTTCAAAAGGTGTGAAATACATGAGGACCATGAAACGTTCTGAACAATAAAAGGAGCATGAAGCGGTGTTGAAAAACATGAAGAGCTTGAAAAGGTGTGAAAAATGTGAAGAGCTTCAAAAGCTGTGAAAAATATGAGGAGCACGATATGGTCGGAAAAATAGTAGGAGCATGAAGCGTTGTCCTAAAACATGAAGAGCCTGAAAAGGTGTAAAATACATGAAGAGCTTCAAAAGGTCTCAAAATTATGAGGAGTATGAAACGATCTGAAAAATAGGAGGAGCATGAAACGGATTTCAAAAACATGAAGAGCCTGAAAAGGTGTGAAAAATATGAAGAGCTTCACAAGGTGTGAAATACATGAGGAGCATGAAACGGTCTGAAAAATAGGAGGAGCATGAAGCGGTGTTCAACAACATGAAGAGCCTGAAAAGGTGTGAAAAATACGCAGAGCTTCAAAAGGTGTGAAATACATGCGGACCATGAAACGTTCTGAAAAATAAAAGGAGCATGAAGCGGTGTTGAGAAACATGAAGAGCCTGAAAAGGTGTGAAAAATATGAAGAGCTTCAATAGCTGTGAAAAATAGGAGGAGCATGAAGCATTGTTCAGGAACATGAAAAGCGTGAAAATGCGTGAAAAATCTGAAGAGCTTCAAAAGGTGTGAAAAATATGAGGAGCAGGAAATGGTCTGAAAAATAGGAGGAGCATGTATTGGTGTTGAAAAACATGAAGAGCCTGAAAAGGTGTGAAAAATATGAAGAGCTTCCAAAGGTGTGAAAAATATGAAGAGCTTCAAAAGGTGTCAAAAATATGAAGAGCTTCAAAAGGTGTCAAAAATGAGATGAGCATCAAAAGGTCTGAAAAATAGGAAGAGCTTGGAGTGGTGTTGAAAAACATGAAGAGCTTGAAAAAGCGTGAAATATATGAAGAGTTTCAAAAGGTGTGAAAAATATGAAGAGGTTCAAAAGGTGTGAAAAATATGAAGAGCTTCAGAAGGTGTCAAAAATGAGAAGAGCATGAAACGGTTTGAAAAATAGGAGGAGCATGAAACGCTCTGAAAAATAGGAGGAGCATGAAACGGTGTTGAAAACATAAAGAGCATGAAAAGGTGTGAAAAATACGAAGAGCTTCAAAAAGTGTCAAAAATATGAGGCACATGAAACGGTCAGAAAAATAGGAGGAGCATGAAGCAGTGTTGAAAAACATGAAGAGCCTTAAAAGGTGTGAAAAATATGAAGAGCTTCAAAAGGTGTCAAAAATGAGATGAGCATGAAGCGGTCTGAAAAATAGGAGGAGCATGAAGTGGCGTTGAAAAACATGAAGAGCCTGAAAAGGTGTGAAAAATATAAAGAGCTTCAAAAGGTGTGAAATACATGAGGAGCATGAAACGGTCTGAAAAATAGGAGGAGCATGAAGCGGTGTTCAAAAACATGAATAGCCTGAAAAGCTGTGAAAAATATGAAGAGCCTGAAAAGGTGTGAAAAATATGAAGAGCTTCAAAAGGTGTCAAAAATATGAGGAGCATGAAACCCTTTGAAAAATAGGAGGAGCATGAAGCAGTGTTGAAAAACATGAAGAGCCTGAAAAGGTGTGAAAAATATGAAGAGCTTCAAAAGGTGTGACAAATATGAGGAGCATGAAACGGTCTGAAAAATAAGAGGAGCAAGAAGCGGTGTTGAAAAACATGAAGAGCTTCAAAAGTTGTGAAAAATATGAAAAATTTCAAAAGCTGTCAAAAATGAGATGAGTTGAAACGGTCTGAAAAATAGGCGGAGCATGAAACGGTCTGAAAAATAGGAGGAGCATGAAACGGTGTTCAAGAACATGAAGAGCCTGAAAAGCTTCGAAAAATATGAAGAGCTTCAAAAGGTGTGAAAAATATGAAGAGCTTCAAAATGTGTGGAATACATGAGGAGCATGAAACGGTCTGAAAAATAAGAGGAGCGTGAAGCGGTGTTCAAAAACATGAAGAACCTGAAAAGGTGTGAAATATATGAAGAGATTCAAAAGGTTTCAAAAATATGAGGAGCATGAAACGCTCAGAAAAGTAGGAGGATCATGAAGCGATGTTGAAAAACATGAAAAGCCTGAAAAGGTGTGAAAAACATGAAGAGCTTCAATAGGTGTCATAAACATGAGAAACAAGAAGTGGTCTGAAAAATAGGAGGAGCATGAAGCGGTGTTCAAAAACATGAAGAGCCTGAAAAGGTGTGAAAAATGTGAAGAGCTTCAAAAGGTGTGAAATACAAGAAGAGCATGAAACGGTCTGAAAAAAAGGAGGAGCATAAAGCGGTGTTGAAAAACATGAAGAAACTGAAAAGGTGTGAAAAATACGAAGAACTTCAAAAGGTGCCAAAAATATGAGGAGCATGAAACGGTCTGAAATAAAGGAGGAGCATGAAACGGTCTGAAAAATAGGAGGAGCATGAAACGGTGTTCAAAAACATGAAGAGCCTGAAAAGCTGTGAAATATATGAAGAGTTTCAAAAGGTTTCAAAAATATGAGAAACATGAAACAATCTGAAAAATAGGAGGAGCATGAAGCGGTGTTGAAAATCATGAAGAGCCTGAAAAGCTGTCAAAAATTTGAAGAGCTTCAAAAGGTGTAAAATACATGAGGAGAATGAAACGGTTTGAAAAATAGGAGAAGCATGAAGTGGTGTTCAAAAACATGAAGAGTCTGAAAAGATGTGAAATATATGAAGAGCTTCAAAAGATGTCAAAATTATGAGGAGCATGAAACGGTCTGAAAAACAGGAGGAGCATTAAAGGGTGTTCAAAAACATGAAGAGCCTGAAAACGTGTGAAAAATATGAAGAGCTACACAAGGTGTGAAAAATACGAAGAGCTTCAAAAGGTGTCAAAAAAGAGATGAGCATGAAACGATCTGAAAAATAGGAAGAACATGAAACGGTGTTAAGAAACATGAAGAGGCTGAAATTGTGTCAAAAAATGAAGAGTTTCAAAAGGTGTGAAAAATATGAAGAGCTTCAAAAGGTGTCAAAAATATGAGGAGCATGAAACGGTCTGAAAAATAGGAGGAGCATGAAGCGGTGTTGAAAAACATGAAGAGCCTGAAAAGGTGTGAAACATATGAAGAGATTCAAAAGGGGTCAAAAATATGAGGAGCATGAAACGGCCTGAAAAATAGGAGTAGCATGAAGCGGTGTTGAAAAACATGAAGAGTTTGAAAAAGTGTGAAAAATATGAAGAGTTTCAAAAGGTGTGAAAAATATGAAGAGCTTCAAAAGTTGTCAAAAATGAGATGAGCATGAAACGCTCTGAAAAATAGGAGGAGCATGAAGTGGTGTTGAAAAACATGAAGAGCCTGAAAAGGTGTGAAAAATATGAAGAGCTTTAAAAGGTGTCAAAAATATGAGGAGCATGAAAATTTCTGAAAAATAGGATGAGTCTGAAGCGGTGTTGAAACACATGAAGAGCCTGAAAAGGTGTGAAAAATATGAAGAGCTTCAAAAGATGTGAAATACATGAGGAGCATGAAACTCTCTGAAAAATAGTAGGAGCATGAAGTGGTGTTCAAAAATATGAACAGCCTGAAAAGGTGTGAAAAATATGAAGAGCTTCAAAAGGTGTGAAAAATATGAGGAGCATGATATGGTCGGAAAAATAGTAGGAGCATGAAGCGTTGTCCTAAAACATGAGGAGCTTCAAAAGGTGTGAAATACATGAAGAGCTTCAAAAGGTCTCAAAATTATGAGGAGTATGAAATGATCTGAAAAATAGGAGGAGCATGAAACGGATTTCAAAAACATGAAGAGCCTGAAAAGGTGTGAAAAATATGAAGAGCTACACAAGGTGTGAAATACATGAGGAGCATGAAACGGTCTGAAAAATAGGAGGAGCATGAAGCGGTGTTCAACAACATGAAGAGCCTGAAAAGGTGTGAAAAATACGCAGAGCTTCAAAAGGTGTGAAATACATGAGGAGCATGAAAAGGTCTGAAAAATAGGAGGAGCATGAAGCGGTGTTGAAAAACATGAAGAGCCTGAAAAGGTGTCAAAAATATGACGAGCATGAAACGGTCTGAAAAATAGGAAGAACATGAAGCGGTGTTCAAAAACCTGAAGAGCCTGAAAAGGTGTCAAAAATATGACGAGCATGAAACGGTCTGAAAAATAGGAGGAGCAAGAAGCGGTGTTGAAAAACATGAAGAGCATGAAAACGTTTGAAAAATATGAAGAGCTTCAAAAGGTGTGGAAAATATGAAGAGCTTCAAAATCTGTCAAAAATAAGAGGACCATGAAACGGTCTGAAAAATAGGAGGAGCATGAAGTAGTGTTGAAAAACATGAAGAGCCTGAAAATGTGTGAAATATATGAAGAGCTTCAAAAGGTGTCAGAAATGAGAGGAGCATGAAACGGTCTGAAAAATAGGAGGAGCATGAAGTGATGTTGAAAAACATGAAGAGCCTGAAAAGGTGTGAAAAATATGAAGAGCTTCAAAAGGTGTCAAAAATATGAGGAGCATGAACCGGCCTGAAAAATAGGAGAAGCATGAAGCCGTGTTCAAAAACATGAAGAGCATGAAAAGGTGTGAAAAATATGAAGAGCTTCAAAAGGTGTCAAAAATATGAGGAGCATGAAACGGTCTGAAAAATAGGAGGAGCATGAAACGGTGTTCAAGAACATGAAGAGCCTGAAAAGCTTCGAAAAATATGAAGAGCTTCAAAAGGTGTGAAAAACATGAAGAGCTTCAAAATGTGTGGAATACATGAGGAGCATGAAACGGTCTGAAAAATAAGTGGAGCGTGAAGCGGTGTTCAAAAACATGAAGAGCCTGATAAGGTGTGAAATATATGAAGTGATTCAAAAGGTTTCAAAAATATGAGGAGCATGAAACGCTCAGAAAAGTAGGAGGATCATGAAGCGATGTTGAAAAACATGAAAAGCCTGAAAAGGTGTGAAAAACATGAAGAGCTTCAATAGGTGTGATAAACATGAGGAACAAGAAGTGGTCTGAAAAATAGGAGGAGCATAAAGCGATGTTCAAAAACATGAATAGCCTGAAAATGTGTGAAAAATATGAAGAGCTTCAAAAGGTGTGAAATACAAGAGGAGCATGAAACGGTCTGAAAAAAAGGAGGAGCATAAAGCGGTGTTGAAAAACATGAAGAACCTGAAAAGGTGTGAAAAATATGAAGAACTTCAAAAGGTGCCAAAAATATGAGGAGCATGAAACGGTCTGAAATAAAGGAGGAGCATGAAACGGTCTGAAAAATAGGAGGAGTATGAAACGGTGTTCAAAAACATGAAGAGCCTGAAAAGCTGTGAAATATATGAAGAGTTTCAAAAGGAGTGAAATATATGAAGAGCTTCAAAAGGTGTGAAATACATGAGGAGCAAGAAACAGTCTGAAAAATAGGAGGACCATGAAGCGGTGTTGAGAAACATGAAGAGCCTGAAAAGCTGTGAAAAATATTAAGAGCTTCAAAAGGTGTCAAAAATATGAGGAGCATGAAACGGTCTGGAAAATAGGAGGAGCATGAAACCGTGTTCAAAAACATGAAGAGCCTGAAAATGTGTGAAAAATATTAAGACCTTCAAAAGGTGTCAAAATTATGAGGAGAGTGTTAAGATCTGAAAAATAGGAGGAGCATGAAGTGGTGTTGAAAAACATGAAGAGCCTGAAAAGGTGTGAAATATATGAAGAGCTTCAAAAGGTGTCAAAAATATGAGGAGAATGAAACGGTCTGAAAAATAGGAGGAGCATGAAGCAGTATTGCAAAACATGAAAAGCCTGAAAAGATGTGAAAAATATTAAGAGCTTCAAATGGTGTCAAAAACATGAGGAGCACGAAACGGTCTGAAAAAGAGGAGGAGCATAAAGTGGTGTTGAAAAACATGAAGATCCTGAAAAGGTGTGAAGAATATGAAGAGCTTCAAAAGGTGCCAAAAATATGAGGAGCATGAAACGGTCTGAAAAATAGGAGGAGCATGAAACGGTGTTGAAAAACATGAAGAGCCTGAAAAGGTGTGAAAAATATGAAGAGCTTCAAAATGTGTCAAAAATATGAAGAGCATGAAACGGTCTGAAAAATAGGAGGAGCTTGAAGCGTTGTTCAAAAACCTGAAGAGCCTGAAAAGGTGTCAAAAATATGACGAGCATGAAACGGTCTGAAAAATAGGAAGAACATGAAGCGGTGTTCAAAAACATGAAGAGCCTGAAAAGGTGTGAAAAATATGAAGAGCTTCACAAGGTGACAAAAATAGAGGGGGCATGAAACTATCTGAAAAATAGGAGGAGCATGAAGCGGTGTTGAAAAACATGAAGAACCTGAAAAGGTTTGAAAAATATGAAGAGCTTCAAAAGGTGTCAAAAATAAGAGGAGTATGAAACGGTCTGAAAAAAAGGAGGAGCATGAAGTGGTGTTGAAAAACATAAAGAGCCTGAAAAGGTGTGCAAAATACGAAGAGCTTCAAAAGGTGTCAAAAATATGAGGAGCATGGAACGGTCTGAAAAAAAGGAAGAGCAGGAAGCGGTGCGGAAAAACATGAAGAGCCTGAAAAGGTGTGAAAAATATGAAGACCTTCAAAAGGTGTTAAAAAGAGGAGGCACATGAAACTGTCTGAAAAATACGAGGAGCATGAAGCGGTGTGGAAAAACATGAAGAGTCTGAAAAAGTGTGTAAAATTTGAAGAGCTTCAAAAGGTGTCAAAAATATGAAGAGCTTCAAAAGGTGTCAAAAATATGAGGAGCATGTAACTGTCTGAATAATAGGAGGAGCATCAAGCGGTGTTCAAAATCATGAAGAGCATTAAAAGGTGTGAAAAATATGAAGAGCTTCAAAAGATGTCAAAAATATGAGGAGCATGAAACGATCTGAAAAATAGGAGGAGCATGAAACGGTGCACAAAAACATGAAGAGCCTGAAAAGGTGTGAAAAATATGAAGAGCTTCAAAATGTTTCAAAAATATGAGGAGCATGAAACGGTCTGAAAAATAGGAGGAGCAAGAAGCGGTGTTGAAAAACATGAAGAGCGTGAAAACGTTTGAAAAATATGAAGACCTTCAAAAGGTGTCAAAAATATGAGGAGCATGAAAAGGTCGGAAAAATAGGAAGAGCATGAAGCAGTGTTGAAAAACATGAAGAGGCTGAAAAGGTGTGAAAAATATGAAGAGCTTCAAAATGTGTCAAAAGCGAGATGAGTATGAAACGGTCTGAAAAATAGGAGGAGCATGAAGTGGTGTTGAAAAACATGAAGAGGCTGAAAAGGTGTGAAAAATGTGAAGAGCTTCAAAAGGTGTCAAAAATATGAGGAGCATGAAACGGTCTGAAAAATAGGAGGAGCATGAAATGGTCTGAAAAATGGGAGGAGCATGAAGCGGTGTTGAAAAACATGAAGAGCCTGAAAACGTGTGAAAAACATGAAGAGCTTAAAAGTTGTGAGAAATATGAAGAGCTTCAAAAGGTGTGAAAAAATGAGACGAGCATGAAACGGTCTGGAAAAGAGGACGAGCATGAAGCGGTGTTGAAAACATGAAGAGCCAGAAAAGGTGTGAAAAATATGAAGAGCTTCAAAAAGTGTCAAAAATATGAGGAGCATGAAACGGTCTGAAAAAGAGTAGGATCATGAAGCTGTGTTGAAAAACATGGGGAGCCTGAAAAGTTGTGAAAAATATGAAGAGCTTCAAAAGGTGTCAAAAATATGAGGAGCATGAAACAGTCTGAAAAATAGGAGGAGAATGAAAAGGTGTTCAAAAACATGAAGAGCCTGAAAAGGTGTGAAAAATATGAAGAGCTTTAAAAGGTGTGAAATACATGAGGAGCATGAAACGGCCTGAAAAATAGGAGGAGCATGAAACCGTGTTCAAAAACATGAAGAGCCTGAAAAGTTGTGAAAAATATGAAGAGCTTCAAACGGTTGGAAATACATGAGGAGCATGAAACGGTGTTGAAAAACATGAAGAGCCTGAAAAGGTGGGTAAAATATGAAGAGCTTCAAAAGGTGTCAAAAATATGAGGAGCATGAAATGGTCTGAAAAATAGGAGGAGCATTAAACGGTGTTCAAAAACATGAAGAGCCTGAAATGGTGTGAAATATGAAGAGCTTCAAAAGGTGTCAAAAATAGGAGGAGCATGAAACAGTCTGAAAAATAGGAGGAGCATGAAGCGGTGTAAAAAACATGAAGATCCTGAAAAGGTGTGAAAAATATGAAGAGCTTCAAAAGGTGTCAAAAATATGAGGAACATGAAACGGTCTGAAAAATAGGAGGAACATGAAGCGGTGTTCAAAAACATGAAGAGCCTCAAAAGGTGTGAAAAATATGAAGAGCTTCAAAAGGTGTCAAAAATATCAGAAGCATGAAACGGTCTGAAAAATAGGAGGAGCATGAAACGGTGTTCAAAAACATGAAGAGCCTGAAAAGGTGTGAAACATATGAAGTGCTTCAAAAGGTGTCAAAAATAGGAGGAGCATGAAACGGTCTGAAAAATAGGAGCAGCATGAAGCGGTATAAAAAACATGAAGAGCCTGAAAAGGTGTGAAAGATATGAAGACCTTCAAAAGGTGTCAAAATATGAGGAGCATGAACCGGTCTGAAAAATAGGAGGAGCATGAAGCGGTGTTCAAAAACATGAAGAGCATGAAAAGGTGTGAAAAATATGAAGAGCTTCAAAAGGTGTCAAAAATATGAGGAGTATGAAACGGTCTGAAAAATGGGAGGAGCATGAAGCGGTGTTGAAAAACATGAAGAGCCTGAAAACGTGTGAAAAACTTGAAGAGCTTAAAAGTTGTGAGAAATATGAAGAGCTTCAAAAGGTGTCAAAAATGAGACGAGCATGAAGTGGTCTGGAAAATAGGACGAGCATGAAGCGGTGTTGAAAAACATGGGGAGCCAAAAAGGTGTGAAAAATATGAAGAGCTTTAAAAGGTGTGAAATACATGAGGAGCATGAAACGGTCTGAAAAATAGGAGGAGCATGAAACCGTGTTCAAAAACATGAAGAGCCTGAAAAGTTGTGAAAAATATGAAGAGCTTCAAACGGTTGGAAATACATGAGGAGCATGAAACGGTGTTGAAAAACATGAAGAGCCTGAAAAGGTGGGTAAAATATGAAGAGCTTCAAAAGGTGTCAAATATATGAGGAGCATGAAACGGTCTGAAAAATAGGAGGAGCATTAAACGGTGTTCAAAAACATGAAGAGCCTGAAATGGTGTGAAATATGAAGAGCTTCAAAAGGTGTTAAAAATAGGAGGAGCATGAAACAGTCTGAAAAATAGGAGGAGCATGAAGCGGTGTAAAAAACATGAAGACCCTGAAAAGGTGTGAAAAATATGAAGAGCTTCAAAAGGTGTCAAAAATAGGAGGAGCATTAAACGGTGTGAAAAATAGGAGCAGCATGAAGCGGTGTAAAAAACATGAAGAGCCTGAAAAGGTGTGAAAGATATGAAGACCTTCAAAAGGTGTCAAAAATATGAGGAGCATGAAACGGTCTGAAAAATAGGAGCAGCATGAAGCGGTGTAATAAACATGAAGAGCCTGAAAAGGTGTTAAAATTATGAAGAGCTTCAAAAGGTGTCAAATATGAGATGAGCATGAAACAGTCCGAAAAATAGGAGGAGCCTGAAATCGTGTTCAAAAACATGAAGAGCCTAAAAAGGTGTGAAAAATATAAAGAGCTTCAAAAGGTGTGAAATGCAGGAGGAGCATTAAACGGTCTGAAAATTAGGAGGAGCATGAAGTGGTGTTGAAAAACATGAAGAGCCTGAAAATGTGTGAAATATATGAAGAGCTTCAAAAGGTGTCAGAAATGAGAGGAGCATGAAACGGTCTGAAAAATAGGAGAAGCATGAAGTGGCTTTGAAAAACATGAAGAACCTGAAAAGGTGTGAAAAATATGAAGAGCTTCAAAAGGTGTCAAAAATATGAGGAGCATGAAACGGTCTGAAAAATAGGAGGAGCATGAAATGGTGTTCAAAAACATGAAGAGCCTGAAAAGGTGTGAAAAATATGAAGAGCTTCAAAACGTGTCAAAAATATGAGGAGCATGAAACGGTCTGAAAAATAGGAGGAGCAAGAAGCGGTGTTGAAAAAGATTAAGAGCCTGAAAATGTTTGAAAAATATGAAGAGCTTTAAAAGGTGTGGAAAATATGAAGAGCTTCAAAATGTGTCAAAAGCGAGATGAGTATGAAACGGTCTGAAAAATAGGAGGAGCATGAAGTGGTGTTGAAAAACATGAAGAGGCTGAAAAGTTGTGAAAAATGTGAAGAGCTTCAAAAGGTGTCAAAAATATGAGGAGCATGAAACGGTCTGAAAAATAGGAGGAGCATGAAATGGTCTGAAAAATGGGAGGAGCATGAAGCGGTGTTGAAAAACATGAAGAGCCTGTAAACGTGTGAAAAACATGAAGAGCTTAAAAGTTGTGAGAAATATGAAGAGCTTCAAAAGGTGTGAAAAAATGAGACGAGCATGAAACGGTCTGGAAAAGAGGACGAGCATGAAGCGGTGTTGAAAACATGAAGAGCCAGAAAAGGTGTGAAAAATATGAAGAGCTTCAAAAAGTGTCAAAAATATGAGGAGCATGAAACGGTCTGAAAAAGAGTAGGATCATGAAGCCGTGTTGAAAAACATGGGGAGCCTGAAAAGTTGTGAAAAATATGAAGAGCTTCAAAAGGTGTCAAAAATATGAGGAGCATGAAACAGTCTGAAAAATAGGAGGAGAATGAAAAGGTGTTCAAAAACATGAAGAGCCTGAAAAGGTGTGAAAAATATGAAGAGCTTTAAAAGGTGTGAAATACATGAGGAGCATGAAACGGTCTGAAAAATAGGAGGAGCATGAAACCGTGTTCAAAAACATGAAGAGCCTGAAAAGTTGTGAAAAATATGAAGAGCTTCAAACGGTTGGAAATACATGAGGAGCATGAAACGGTGTTGAAAAACATGAAGAGCCTGAAAAGGTGGGTAAAATATGAAGAGCTTCAAAAGGTGTCAAAAATATGAGGAGCATGAAACGGTCTGAAAAATAGGAGGAGCATTAAACGGTGTTCAAAAACATGAAGAGCCTGAAATGGTGTGAAATATGAAGAGCTTCAAAAGGTGTCAAAAATAGGAGGAGCATGAAACAGTCTGAAAAATAGGAGGAGCATGAAGCGGTGTAAAAAACATGAAGATCCTGAAAAGGTGTGAAAAATATGAAGAGCTTCAAAAGGTGTCAAAAATATGAGGAACATGAAACGGTCTGAAAAATAGGAGGAACATGTAGCGGTGTTCAAAAACATGAAGAGCCTCAAAAGGTGTGAAAAATATGAAGAGCTTCAAAAGGTGTCAAAAATATCAGAAACATGAAATGGTCTGAAAAATAGGAGGAGCATGAAACGGTGTTCAAAAACATGAAGAGCCTGAAAAGGTGTGAAAAATATGAAGTGCTTCAAAAGGTGTCAAAAATAGGAGGAGCATGAAACGGTCTGAAAAATAGGAGCAGCATGAAGCGGTATAAAAAACATGAAGAGCCTGAAAAGGTGTGAAAGATATGAAGACCTTCAAAAGGTGTCAAAAATATGAGGAGCATGAAACGGTCTGAAAAGTAGGAGCAGCATGAAGCGGTGTAATAAACATGAAGAGCCTGAAAAGGTGTGAAAAATATGAAGAGCTTCAAAAGGTGTGAAAAAAATGAAGAGGTTCAAAATGTGTCAAAAATATGAGGAGCATGAAAAGTTCTGAAAAATAGGAGGAGCAAGAAGCAGTGTTGAAAAAAATGAAGAGCCTGAAAAAGTTTGAAAAATATGAAGAGCTTCAAAAGGTGTGGAAAATATGAAGAGCTTCAAAATGTGTCAAAGTGACATGAGCATGAAACGGTCTGAAAAATAGGAGGAGCATGAAGTGGTGTTGAAAAACATGAAGAGCCTGAAAATGTGTGAAATATATGAAGAGCTTCAAAAGTAGTCAGAAATGATAGAAACATGAAACGCTCTGAAAAATAGGATGAGCAAGAAGGGGTGTTGAAAAACATGAAGAGCCTGAAAACGTTTGAGAAATATGAAGAGCTTCATAAGGTGTGAAAAATATGAAGAGCTTCAAAAGGTGTGAAAAATATGAAGAGCTTCAAAATGTGTGGAATATATGAAGAGCTTCAAAAAGTGTCAAAACTATGAGGAGCATGAAACGGTCTGAAAAATAGGAGGAACACAAGTGGTGTTCAAAAACATGAAGAGCCTGAAAAGGTGTGAAAAATATGAAGAGATTCAAAAGGTGTCAAAAATATGAGGAGCATGAATCGGTGTTGAAAAACATGAAGAGCCTGAAAATGTGTGAAAAATATGAAGAGCTTCAAAAGGTGTCAAAAATATGAGGAGCATGAAACGGTCTGAAAAATAGGAGAAGCATGAAGCGGTGTTGAAAAACATGAAGAACATGAAAAGGTGTGAAAAATATGAAGAGCTTCAAAAGGTGTCAAAAATATGAGGAGCATGAACCGGTGTGAAAAATAGGAGGAGCATGAAGCGTTGTTCAAAAATATGAAGAGCATGAAAAGGTGTGAAAAATATGAAGAGCTTCAAAAGGTGTCAAAAATATGAGGAGCATGAACCGGTCTGAAAAATAGGAGGAGCATGAAGCGGTGTTCAAAAACATGAAGAGCATGAAAAGGTGTGAAAAATATGAAGAGCTTCAAAAGGTGTCAAAAATATGAGGAGCATGAACCGGTCTGAAAAATAGGAGGAGCATGAAGCGGTGTTCAAAAACATGAAGAGCATGAAAAGGTGTGAAAAATATGAAGAGCTTCAAAAGGTGTCAAAAATATGAGGAGCATGAACCGGTCTGAAAAATAGGAGGAGCATGAAGCGTTGTTCAAAAACATGAAGAGCATGAAAAGGTGTGAAAAATATGAAGAGCTTCAAAAGGTGTCAAAAATATGAGGAGCATGAAACGGTCTGAAAAATAGGAGGAGCATGAAACGGTCTGAAAAATGGGAGGAGCATGAAGCAATGTTGAAAAACATGAAGAGCCTGAAAACGTGTGAAAAACATGAAGAGCTTAAAAGTTGTGAGAAATATGAAGAGCTTCAAAAGGTGTCAAAAATGAGACGAGCATGAAACGGTCTGGAAAATAGGAGGAGCATTAAGCGGTGTTGAAAACATGAAGAGCCAGAAAAGGTGTGAAAAATATGAAGAGCTTCAAAAAGTGTCAAAAATATGAAGAGCATGAAACGGTCTGAAAAATAGGAGGAGCATGAAGTGATGTTGAAAAACATGAAGAGCCTAAAAAGGTGTGAAAAATATGAAGAGCTTCAAAACGAGTCAAAAATATGAGGAGCATGAAACGGTCTGAAAAAGAGTTTGATCATGAAGCCGTGTTGAAAAACATGGGGAGCCTGAAAAGGTGTGAAAAATATGAAGAGCTTCAAAAGGTGTCAAAAATATGAGGAGCATGAAACGGTCTGAAAAAGAGTTTGATCATGAAGCCGTGTTGAAAAACATGGGGAGCCTGAAAAGGTGTGAAAAATATGAAGAGCTTCAAAAGGTGTCAAAAATATGAGGAGCATGAAATGGTCTGAAAAATAGGAGGAGCATGAAACCGTGTTCAAAAACATGAAGAGCCTGAAAAGTTGTGAAAAATATGAAGAGCTTCAAACGGTTGGAAATACATGAGGAGCATGAAACCGTCTTGAATAACATGACGAGCCTGAAAAGGTGGGTAAAATATGAAGAGCTTCAAAAGGTGTGAAATACATGAGGAGAATGAATCGTTCTGAAAAATAGGAGGAGCATGAAGTAGTGTTTAAAAACATGAAGAGACTGAATAGGTTTGAAAAATATGAAGAGCTTCAAAAGGTGTCAAAGTATGAGGAGCATGAAACGGTCTGAAACATAGGAGGAGCATGAATCGGTTTTGAAAAACATGAAGAGCCTGAAAATGTGTGAAAAATATGAAGATCTTCAAAACGTGTCAAAATATGAGGAGCATGAAACGGTCTGAAAAACAGGAGGATCATGAAGCCGTGTTGAAAAACATGGGGAGGCTGCAAAGGTGTGAAAAATTTGAAGAGCTTCAAAAGGTTGGAAATACATGAGGAGCATGAAACGGTCTGGAAAATAGGAAGAGCATGAAGCGGTGTTGAAAAACATGAAGAGCCTGAAAAGGTGGATAAAATATGAAGAGCTTCAAAAGGTGTCAAAAATATGAGGAGCATGAAACGGTCTGAAAAATAGGAGAAGCATGAAGTGGTGTTGAAAAACATGAAGAGCCTGAAAACGTGTGAAAAATATGAAGAGCTTCAAAAGGTGTGAAAAATATGAAGAGCTTCAAAAGGTGATAAAAATGAGATGAACATGAAACGGTCTGAAAAATATGAGGAGGATGAAGCGTTGTTGGAAATCATGAAGAGTATGAAAAGGTGTGAAATATATGAAGAGCTTCAAAAGGTGTCAAAAATATGAGGAGCATGAAACGGTCTGAAAAATAGGAGGAGCATGAAAGGGTGTTCAAATGCATGAAGAGCCTGAAAAGTAGTGAAAAATATGAAGAGCTTCAAAAGGTGTAAAATACATGAGGAACATGAAACGGTCTGGAAAATAGGATGAGCATGAAGTTGTGTTGAAAAACATGAAGAGACTGAAAAGGTTTGAAAAATATGAAGAGGTTCAAAAGGTGTGAAAAATATGACGAGTATGATACGGTCTGAAAAATAGGAGGAGCATGAAGCTCTGTTCAAAAACATGAAGATCCTGAAAAGTTGTGGAAAATATGAAAAGCTTCAAAAGTTGTCAAAAATATGAGGAGCATGAAACATTCTGAAAAATAGGAGGATCATGAAGCGGTGTTCAAAATCATGAAGAGGCTGAAAAGGTGTGAAAAATATGAAGAGATTCAAAAGGTGTCAAAAATATGAGGAGCATGAATCGGTGTTGAAAAACATGAAGAGCCTGAAAACGTGTGAAAAATATGAAGAGATTCAAAAGGTGTGAAAAATATGAAGAGCTTCAAAAGGTGATAAAAATGAGATGAGCATGAAACGGTCTGAAAAATATGAGGAGGATGAAGCGGTGTTGGAAATCATGAAGAGTATGAAAAGGTGTGAAATATATGAAGAGCTTCAAAAGGTGTCAAAAATATGAGGAGCATGAAACGGTCTGAAAAATAGGAGGAGCATGAAGCGGTGTTGAAAAACATGAAGAACCTGAAAAGGTGTGAAAAATATGAAGAGCTTCAAAAGGTGTCAAAACTATGAGGATCATGAAACGGTCTGAAAAATAGGAGGAGCATGAAAGGGTGTTCAAATGCATGAAGAGCCTGAAAACGTGTGAAAAATATGAAGAGCTTCAAAAGGTGTAAAATACATGAGGAACATGAAACGGTCTGGAAAATAGGATGAGCATGAAGTTGTGTTGAAAAACATGAAGAGACTGAAAAGGTGTGAAAAATATGAAGAGGTTCAAAAGGTGTGAAAAATATGACGAGTATGATACGGTCTGAAAAATAGGAGGAGCATGAAGCTCTGTTCAAAAACATGAAGATCCTGAAAAGTTGTGAAAAATATGAAAAGCTTCAAAAGTTGTCAAAAATATGAGGAGCATGAAACATTCTGAAAAATAGGAGGATCATGATGCGGTGTTCAAAATCATGAAGAGGCTGAAAACGTCTGTAAAATATGAAGAGCTTCAAAACGTGTGAAATACATGAGGAGCATGAAAAAGTCTGAAAAATAGGAGGAGCATCAAGCGGTGTTCAAAAACATGAAGAGCCTGAAAAGGTGTGAAAAATATGAAGAGCTTCAAAAGGTGTGAAAATAGGAGGAGCATGAAACGGGCTGAAAAATAGCAGGAGCATGAAGCGGTGTTCAAAAACATGAAGAGCCTGAAAAGGTGTGAAAAATATGAAGAGCTTCAAAAGGTGTGAAATACATGAGGAGCATGAAACTCTCTGAAAAATAGGAGGAGCATGAAGCGGTTTTGAAAAACATGAAGAGCCTGAAAAGGTGTGAAAAATATGAAGAGCTTCAAAAGGTGTCAGAAATGAGAGAAGCATGAAACGGTCTGAAAAATAGGATGAGCAAGAAGGGGTGTTGGAAAACATGAAGAGCCTGTAAACGTTTGAAAATATGAAGAGCTTCAAAAGCTGTGAAAAATATGAAGAGCTTCAAAAGTTGTTAAAAATGAGATGAGCATGACACAGTTGGAAAAATAGGAGGAGCATGAAAGCGTGTTTAAAAACATGAAGAGAATAAAAAGGTTGAAAAATATGAAGAGCTTCAAAAGGTGTCAAAAATATGAAGAGCATGAAACGGTCTGAAAATTAGGAGGAGCATGAAGTGATGTTGAAAAACATGAAGAGCCTAAAAAGGTGTGAAAAATATGAAGAGCTTCAAAAGGTGTGAAATACATGAGGAGCATGAAACGGTCCGAAAAATAGGAGGAGCATGAAGCGTTGTTCAAAAACATCAAGAGCATGAAAAGGTGTGAAAAATATGAAGAGCTTCAAAAGGTGTGAATTACATGAGGAGCATGAAAAAGTCTGAAAAAAGCAGGAGCATAAGGCGGTGTTGAAAAACATGAAGAGCCTGAAAAAGTGTGAAAAATATGAAGAGATTCAAAAGGTGTCAATAATATGAGGAGCATGAAACTGTCTGAAAAATGGGAGGAGCATGAAGCTGTGTTCAAAATCGTGAAGAGCCTGAAAAGGTGTGAAAAATATGAAGAGCTTCAAAACGTGTCAAAAATATGAGGAGCATGAAACGGTCTGAAAAATAGAAGCAGCATTAAGCGGTGTTCAAAAACATGAAGAGCCTGAAAACGTGTGAAAAATATGAAGAGCTTCAAAAGGTGTGAAAAATATGAAGAGCTTCAAAAAGTGTCAAAAATTAGATGAGCATGAAACGGTCTGAAAAATAGGAGGAGCATGAAGCGTTGTTCAAAAACGTGAAGAGCCTGAAAAGGTGTGAAAAATATTAAGAGCTTCAAAAGTTGTCAAAAATATGAGGAGCATGAATAGGTCTGAAAAATAGGAGGAGCATGAAGCGGTGTTCAAAAACATGAAGAGCCTGAAAAGGTGTGAAAAATATGAAGAGCTTCAAAAGGTGTCAAAAATATGAGGAGCAAGAAATGGTCTGAAAAATAGAAGGAGCATGAAACGGTCTTCAAAAACATGAAGAGCCTGAAAAGGTGTGAAAAATATGAAGAGCTTCAAAAGGTGTCAAAAATGTGAGGAGCATGAAACGGTCTGATAAATAGGAGGAGCATGAAGCGGTGTTCAAAAACATGAAGAGCCTGAAATGGTGTGAAAAATATGTCGAGATTCAAAACGTGTCAAAAATATGAGGAGTATGAAACGGTCTGAAAAAAGGAAGAGCAAGAAAGGGTGTTGAAAAACATGAAGAGACTGAAAACGTGTGAAAAATATGAAGAGCTTCCAAAGATGTGAAAAATATGAAGAGCTTCAAAAGGTGTCAAAAATGAGATGAGCATGAAATGGTCTGAAAAATACGAGGAGCATGAAGGTGTGTTGAAAATCATGAAAAGCCTGAAAAGGCATGAAAAATATGAAGAGCATCAAAAGATGTGAAAAATATGAAGAGCATCAAAAGATGTCAAAATGAGATGAGCATGAAACGGTCTGAAAAATAGGAGGAGCATGAAGTGGTGTTGAAAAAAATGAAAAGTCTGAAATGGTGTGAAATATATGAAGAGCTTCAAAAGGTGTTAAAAATATGAGGAGAAAGAAACGGTCTGCAAAATAGGAGGAGCATGAAATGATGTTCAAAAACACGAAGAGCATGAAAAGCTGTGAGAAATATGAAGAGCTTCAAAAGGTGTGAAAAATATGAGGAGCATGAAATGGTCTGAAAAATAGGAGGAGCATGAAGCGGTGTTCAAAAACATGACAAGCCTGAAAAGGTGTGAAAAATATGAAGAGCTTCAAAAGGTGTGAAATAAATGAGGAGCATGAAACGGTCTGAAATATAGGAGGAGCATGAAGCGGTGTTCAAAAACATGAAGAGCCTGAAAAGGTGTTAAAAATATGAAGAGCTTCTAAAGTTGTCAAAAATATGAGGAGCATGAAACGGTCTGAAAAACAAGAGTAGCATGAAGTGGTGTTGAATCACATCAAGAGCCTGAAAAGGTGTGAAAAATATGAAGAGCTTCTAAAGGTTTCAAAAATATGAGGAGCATGAAACGGCCTGAAAAATAGGCGGAGCATGAAGCGGTGTTGAAAAACATCAAGAGCCTGAAAAGTGTGAAATATATGAAGAGTCTCAAAACGTGTCAAAAATATGAGGAGTATGAAACGGCATGATAAATAGCAGGAGCATGAACCGGTGTTGAAAAACATGAAGAGTCTGAAATCGTGTGAAAAATATGAAGAGCTTCAAAAATGTGAAAAATATGAAGAACTTCAAAAGATGTGAATAATATGCAAAGCTTCAAAAGATGTCAAAAATGAGATGAGCATGAAACGATCTGAAAAATAAGAGGGGCATGAAGTCGTGTTCAAAACTATGAAGAGCCTGATAAGGTGTGAAAAATATGAAGTGCTTCAAAAGGTGTGAAAAATATGAGGAGCATGATACGGTCTGAAAAATAGGAGGAGCATGAAGCGGTGTTCAAAAACATGAAGAGCCTGAAAAGGTGTGAGAAATATGAAGAGCTTCAAAAGGTGTTAAAATTATGAGGAGCCTGAAACGGCCTGAAAAATAGGAGGAGCATGAAGCGGTGTTCAAAAACATGAAGAGCCTGAAAAGGTGTGAAAAATATGAAGAGCTTCAAAAGGTGTCAAGAATATGAGGAGCATGAAACGGTCTGAAAAATAGGAGGTACATGAAGCTGTGTTCAAAAACATGAAAATCCTGAAAAGGTGTGAAAAATATGAAGAGCTTCAAAAGGTGTCAAAAATATGAGGAGCATGAAACGTTCTGAAAAATAGGAGGAGGATGAAGCGGTGTTGAAAAACATGAAGAGTCTGAAAAGGTGTGAAAATATGAAGACCTTCAAAAATATGAAAAATATGAAGAGCTTCAAAAGGTGTGAAAAACATGAAGAGCTTCAAAAGGTGTCAAAAATGAGATGAGAATGAAACGGTCTGAAAAATAGGAGGAGCATGAAACGGTGTTCAAAACATGAAGAGCCTGAAAATGTGTGAAAAATATGAAGAGCTTCTAAAGGTGTGAAAAAGAAATGAGCATGAAAAGGTCTGAAAAATAGGAGCAGCATGAAGCGGTGTTGAAAATCATGAAAAGCCTGAAATGGTGTGAAAAATATGAAGAGTCTGAAAAGGTGTGAAATACATGAAGAGCATGAAACTCTCTGAAAAATAGAAGGAGCATGAAGCGGTGTTCAAAAACATGAAGAGCCTGAAAAGGTGTGAAAAATATGAGGAGCTTAAAAAGTGTGAAATACATGAGGAGCATTAAAAGGTCTGAAAAAAAGGAGGAGCATGAAGCGGTGTTGAAAAACATGAAGAGCCTCAAAACGTGTGAAAATATGAAGAGCTTCAAAAATATGAAAAATATGAAGAGGTTCAAAAGCTGTGACAAATATGAAGAGCTTCAAAAGGTATCAAAAATGAGATGAGCATGAAAAGGTCTGAAAAATAGGAGGAGCATGAAGCGATGTTGAAAATCAAGAAGAGCCTGAAAAGGTGTGAAAAATATAAAGAGCTTCATAAGGTGTGAAAAATATGAAGAGCTTCAAAAGGTGTCAAAATGAGATGAGCATGAAACGGTCTGAAAAATAGGCGGAGCATGAAGCGGTGTTGAAAAACATGAAGAGCCTGAAAAGGTGTGAAAATATGAAGAGATTCAAAAACATGAAAAATATGAAGAGCTTCAAAAAGTGTGACAAATATGAAGAGCTTCAAAAGGTATCAAAAATGAGATGAGCATGAAACGGTCTGAAAAATAGGAGGAGCATGAAGCCGTGTTGAAAATCATGAAGAGCCTGAAAAGGTGTGAAAAATATGAAGAGCTTCAAAAGGTGTGAAAAATATGAAGAGCTTCAAAAGGTGTGAAAAATATGAAGAGCTTCAAAAGGTGTCAAAATGAGATGAGCATGAAACGGTCTGAAAAACAGGAGGAGAATGAAGCAGTGTTGAAAATCATCAAGAGCCTGAAAAGGTGTGAAAAATATGAAGATCTTCAAAAGGTGTGAAATACATGAGGAGCATTAAACGGTCTGAAAATTAGGAGGAGCATGAAGCGGTGTTCTAAAACATGAAGAGCCTGAAAAGGTGTGAAATATATGAAGAGCTTCAAAAGGTGTCAAAAATATGAGGAGCATGAAACGTTCTGATAAAGAGGAGGAGAATGAAGCGGTGTTGAAAAACATCAAGAGCCTGAAAAGGTGTGAAAAATATGAAGAGCTTCAAAAGGTGTGAAATAGATGAGGAGCACAAAATGGTCTAAAAAATAGGAGGAGCATGAACTGGTGTTCAAAACCATGAAGAGCCTGAAAAGGTGTGAAATATATGAAGAGCTTCAAAAGGTGTGAAAAATATGAGGAGAACGAAACGGTGTGAAAAATAGGAGGAGCATGGAGTGGTGTTGAAAAACATGAAGAGCCTGAAAAGCTGTGAGAAATATGAAGAGCTTCAAAAGGTGTGAAAATATGAAGAGCTTCAAAAGGTGTCAAAATGAGATGAGAATGAAACGGTCTGAAAAAGACGAGGAGCATGAAATGGTGTTGAAAAAAATGAAGAGCCTGAAAAGGTGTGAAATATATGAAGAGCTTCAAAAGGTGTGAAAAATATGAGGAGAACGAAACGGTGTGAAAAATAGGAGGAGCATGGAGTGGTGTTGAAAAACATGAAGAGCCCGAAAAGCTGTGAGAAATATGAAGAGCTTCAAAAGGTGTGAAAATATGAAGAGCTTCAAAACGTGTCAAAAATATGAGGAGAATGAAACGGGCTGCAACATAGGAGGAGCATGAAATGGTGTTCAAAAACAAGAAGAGCCTGAAAAGGTGTGAACAATATGAAGTGATTCAAAAGTTGTGAAATACATGAGGAGGATTAAACGGTCTGAAACATAGGAGGAGCATGAAGCGGTGTTGTAAAACATGAAGAGCCTAAAAACGTGTGAAAAATATGAAGAGCTTCAAAAGGTGTGAAAAATATGAAGAGCTTCAAAAAGTGTCAAAAATTAGATGAGCATGAAACGGTCTGAAAATAGAAGTAGCATGAAGTGGTGTTGAAAAATATGAAGAGCCTGAAAACGTGTGAAAAATATGAAGAGCTTCAAAATGTGTGAAAAATATGAAGAGCTTCAAAAGGTGTCAAAATGAGATTAGCAAGAAACGGTCTGAAAAATAGGAGGAGAATGAAGCGGTGTTGAAAAACATGAAGAGCCTGAAAAGGTGTGAAAAATATGAAGAGCTTCAAAAGGTGTCAAAATGAGATGAGCATGAAACGGTCTGAAAAATAGGAGGAGAATGAAGCGGTGTTGAAAAACATGAAGATCCTGAAAACGTGTGAAAAATATGAAGAGCTTCAAAAGGTGTCAAAAATATGAGGAGCATGAAACGGTCTGAAAAATAGGAGGAGCATGAAGTGGTGTTGAAAAAAATGAAGAGCCTGAAAAGGTGTGAAATATATGAAGAGCTTCAAAAGGTGTCAAAAATATGAGGAGCATGAAACGGTCTGAAAAATAGGAGGAGCATGAAGCGGTGTTCAAAAACATGAAGAGCCTGAAAAGGTGTGAAAAATATGAAGAGCTTCAAAAGGTGTCAAAATGAGATGAGCATGAAATGGTCTGAAAAACAGGAGGGGAATGAAGCGATGTTGAAAATCATCAAGAGCCTGAAAAGGTGTGAGAAATATGAAGAGCTACAAAAGGTGTCTAAAATATGAGGAGCATGAAACAATCTGAAATATAGGAGGAGCATGAAGCGGTGTTCAAAAATATGAAGAGCCTGAAAAGGTGTGAAATATATGAAGAGCTTGAAAAGGTGTCAAAAATATGAGGAGCATGAAACGGTCTGAAAAATAGGAGGAGCATGAAGCGGTGTTAAAAAACATGAAGAGCCTGAAAAGGTGTGAAAAATATGAAGAGTTTCTAAAGGTGTCAAAATGAGATGAGCATGAAACGTTCTGAAAAATAGGAGGAGAATGAAGAGGTGTTGAAAATCATCAAGAGCCTGAAAAGGTGTGAAAAACATGAAGAGCATAAAAAATTGTCAAAAAGAGATGAGCATGAAAAGGTCTGAAAAATAGGAGGAGCATGAAGCGGTGTTGAAAATCATGAAGAGCCTGAAAATGTGTGAAAAATATGAAAAGCTTCAAAAGATGTGAAAAATATGAAGAGCTTCAAAAGGTGTCAAAAATATGAGGAGCATGAAACGGTCTGAAAAATAGGAGGAGCATGAAGCTGTGTTCAAAAATATGAAGAGCCTGAAAAGGTGTGAAAAATATGAAGAGCTTCAAAAGGTGTGAAATACATGAGGAGCGAAACGGTCTGAAAAATAGAAGGAGCATGAAGCTGTATTGAAGAACATGAAGAGTCTGAAAAGGTGTGAAATATATGAAGAGCTTCAAAATGTGTGAAATACATGAGGAGCGTGAAACGATTTGAAAAATATGATGATCATGAATTGGTGTTGAAAAAAAATGAAGAGCCTGAAAAGGTGTGAAATATCTGAAGAGCTTCAAAAGGTGTGAAAAATATGAAGACCTTGAAAAGGTGTGAAAAAAGAAATGAACATGAAAAGGTCTGAAAAATAGGAGGAGCATGAAGCGGTGATCAAAAACATGAAGAGCCTGAAAAGGTGTGAATAATATGAAGAGCTTCTAAAGGTTTCAAAAATATGAGGAGCATGAAACGGCCTGAAAAATAGGCGGAGCATGAAGCGGTGTTGAAAAACATCAAGAGCCTGAAAAGTGTGAAATATATGAAGAGTCTATAAACGTGTCAAAAATATGAGGAGTATGAAACGGCATTATAAATAGCAGGAGCATGAACCGGTGTTGAAAAACATGAAGAGTCTGAAATCGTGTGAAAAATATGAAGAGCTTCAAAAATGTGAAAAATATGAAGAGCTTCAAAAGATGTGAATAATATGCAAAGCTTCAAAAGATGTCAAAAAAGAGATGAGCATGAAACGGTCTGAAAAATAAGAGGGGCATGAAGTCGTGTTCAAAACTATGAAGAGCCTGATAAGGTGTGAAAAATATGAAGTGCTTCAAAAGGTGTGAAAAATATGAGGAGCATGATACGGTCTGAAAAACAGGAGGAGCATGAAGCGGTGTTGAAAAACATGAAGAGCCTGAAAAGGTGTGAGAAATATGAAGAGCTTCAAAAGGTGTTAAAATTATGAGGAGCCTGAAACGGCCTGAAAAATAGGAGGAGCATGAAGCGGTGTTCAAAAACATGAAGAGCCTGAAAAGGTGTGAAAAATATGAAGAGCTTAAAAACGTGTCAAGAATATGAGGAGCATGAAACGGTCTGAAAAATAGGAGGAACATGAAGCTGTGTTCAAAAACATGAAAAGCCTGAAAAGGTGTGAAAAATATGAAGAGCTTCAAAAGGTGTCAAAAATATGAGGAGCATGAAACGTTCTGAAAAATAGGAGGAGGATGAAGCGGTGTTGAAAAACATGAAGAGTCTGAAAAGGTGTGAAAATATGAAGACCTTCAAAAATATGAAAAATATGAAGAGCTTCAAAAGGTGTGAAAAACATGAAGAGCTTCAAAAGGTGTCAAAAATGAGATGAGAATGAAACGGTCGGAAAAATAGGAGGAGCATGAAGCGGTGTTGTAAATCATGAAGAGCCTGGAAAGGTGTGAAAAATATGAAGAGTTTCAAAAGGTGTCAAAAATGAGATGAGAATGAAACGGTCTGAAAAATAGGAGGAGCATGAAGCGGTGTTGTAAATCATGAAGAGCCTGGAAAGGTGTGAAAAATATGAAGAGCTTCAAAAGGTGTCAAAAATGAGATGAGCATGAAACTGTCTGAAAAATAGGAGGAGCATGATGCGGTGTTGAAAATCATGAAGAGCCTGAAAAGGTGTGAAAAATATGAAAAGCTTCAAAAGATGTGAAAAATATGAAGAGCTTCAAAAGGTGTCAAAAATATGAGGAGCATGAAACGTTCTGAAAAATAGGAGGAGGATGAAGCGGTGTTGAAAAACATGAAGAGTCTGAAAAGGTGTGAAAATATGAAGACCTTCAAAAATATGAAAAATATGAAGAGCTTCAAAAGGTGTCAAAAATATGAGGAGCATGAAACGTTCTGATAAAGAGGAGGAGAATGAAGCGGTGTTGAAAAACATCAAGAGCCTAAAAAGGTGTTAAAAATATGAAGAGCTTCAAAAGGTGTGAAATAGATGAGGAGCATTAAATGGTCTAAAAAATAGGAGGAGCATGAACTGGTGTTCAAAAAAGTGAAGAGCCTGAAAAGGTGTGAAATATATGAAGAGCTTCAAAAGGTGTCAAATATATGAGGAGCATGAAACGGTCTGAAAAATATGAGGAGCATGAAACGGTGATCAAAAACATGAAGAGCCTGAAAAGGTGTGAAAAACATGAAGAGATTCAAAAGCTGTGAAATACACGAGGAGCATGAAACGGGCTGAAAAATAGGAGAAGCATGAAGTAGTGTGGAAAAACATGAATAGCCTGAAAAGTTCTGAAAAATATGAAGAGCTTCAAAAGGTGTGAAAAATATGAGGAGCAAGAAATGGTCTGAAAAATAGGAGGATTATGAAACGGTGTTCAAAAACAAGAAGAGCCTGAAAAGGTGTGAAAAATAGTAAAAGCCTCACAAAGTGTCAAAAATATGAGGAGCATGAAACGGTCTGAAAAATTGCAGGAGCATGAAGTGGTGTTGAAAAACATGAAGAGTCTGAAAACGTGTGAAAATAAGAAGAGCTTCAAAAATATGAGAAATATGAAGAGCTTCAAAAGGTATCAAAATGAGATGAGCATGAACCTGTCTGAAAAATAGGAGGAGCATGAAGTGGGGTTGAAAAAATGAAAAGCCTGAAAAGGTGTGAAATATATGAAGTGCTCCAAAGGTGTCAAAAATATGAGGAGAATGAAACGGTCTGAAAAATAGGAGGAGCATGAAGTGGTGTTGAAAAACATGAAGAGCCTGAAAACGTGTGAAAAATATGAAGAGCTTCAAAAGGTGTGAAAAATATGAAGAGCTTCAAAAAGTGTCAAAAATTAGATGAGCATGAAACGGTCTAAAAATAGGAGTAGCATGAAGTGGTGTTGAAAAATATGAAGAGCCGGAAAAAGTGTGAAAAACATGAAGAGCTTCAAAATGTGTGAAAAATATGAAGAGCTTCAAAAGGTGTCAAAATGAGATGAGCATGAAACGGTCTGAAAAATAGGAGGAGAATGAAGCGGTGTTGAAAAACATGAAGAGCCTCAAAAGGTGTGAAAATATGAAGAGCTTCAAAAATATGAAAAATATGAAGAGGTTCAAAAGGTGTGACAAATATGAAGAGCTTCAAAAGGTATCAAAAATGAGATGAGCATGAAAAGGTCTGAAAAATAGGAGGAGCATGAAGCGATGTTGAAAATCAAGAAGAGCCTGAAAAGGTGTGAAAAATATAAAGAGCTTCAAAAGGTGTGAAAAATATGAGGAGAATGAAACGGTGTGAAAAATAGGAGGAGCATGGAGTGATGTTGAAAAAAATGAAGAGCCTGAAAAGGTGTGAAATATATGAAGAGCTTCAAAAGATGTGAAAAATATGAAGAGCATGAAACGGTCTGAAAAATAGAAGCAGCATGAAACGATGATGAAAAACATGAAGAGCCTGAAAAGTTGTGAATAATATGAAGAGCTTCAAAAGGTGTCAAATATATGAGGAGCATGAAACGGTCTGACAAATAGGAGGATCATGAAGTGGTGTTGAAAAATAAGAAGAGCCTGAAAAGATGTGAAAAATACGAAGAGCTTCAAAAGGTGTCAAAAATGAGATGAGCATGAAACTGTCTGAAAAATAGGAGGAGCATGATGCGGTGTTGAAAATCATGAAGAGCCTGAAAAGGTGTGAAAAATATGAAAAGCTTCAAAAGATGTGAAAAATATGAAGAGCTTCAAAAGGTGTCAAAAATATGAGGAGCATGAAACGTTCTGAAAAATAGGAGGAGGATGAAGCGGTGTTGAAAAACATGAAGAGTCTGAAAAGGTGTGAAAATATGAAGACCTTCAAAAATATGAAAAATATGAAGAGCTTCAAAAGGTGTCAAAAATATGAGGAGCATGAAACGTTCTGATAAAGAGGAGGAGAATGAAGCGGTGTTGAAAAACATCAAGAGCCTAAAAAGGTGTTAAAAATATGAAGAGCTTCAAAAGGTGTGAAATAGATGAGGAGCATTAAATGGTCTAAAAAATAGGAGGAGCATGAACTGGTGTTCAAAAAAGTGAAGAGCCTGAAAAGGTGTGAAATATATGAAGAGCTTCAAAAGGTGTCAAATATATGAGGAGCATGAAACGGTCTGAAAAATATGAGGAGCATGAAACGGTGATCAAAAACATGAAGAGCCTGAAAAGGTGTGAAAAACATGAAGAGATTCAAAAGCTGTGAAATACACGAGGAGCATGAAACGGGCTGAAAAATAGGAGAAGCATGAAGTAGTGTGGAAAAACATGAAGAGCCTGAAAAGTTGTGAAAAATATGAAGAGCTTCAAAAGGTGTGAAAAATATGAGGAGCAAGAAATGGTCTGAAAAATAGGAGGATTATGAAACGGTGTTCAAAAACAAGAAGAGCCTGAAAAGGTGTGAAAAATAGTAAAAGCCTCACAAAGTGTCAAAAATATGAGGAGCATGAAACGGTCTGAAAAATTGCAGGAGCATGAAGTGGTGTTGAAAAACATGAAGAGTCTGAAAACGTGTGAAAATAAGAAGAGCTTCAAAAATATGAGAAATATGAAGAGCTTCAAAAGGTATCAAAATGAGATGAGCATGAACCTGTCTGAAAAATAGGAGGAGCATGAAGTGGGGTTGAAAAAATGAAAAGCCTGAAAAGGTGTGAAATATATGAAGTGCTCCAAAGGTGTCAAAAATATGAGGAGAATGAAACGGTCTGAAAAATAGGAGGAGCATGAAGTGGTGTTGAAAAACATGAAGAGCCTGAAAACGTGTGAAAAATATGAAGAGCTTCAAAAGGTGTGAAAAATATGAAGAGCTTCAAAAAGTGTCAAAAATTAGATGAGCATGAAACGGTCTAAAAATAGGAGTAGCATGAAGTGGTGTTGAAAAATATGAAGAGCCGGAAAAAGTGTGAAAAACATGAAGAGCTTCAAAATGTGTGAAAAATATGAAGAGCTTCAAAAGGTGTCAAAATGAGATGAGCATGAAAGGGTCTGAAAAATAGGAGGAGAATGAAGCGGTGTTGAAAAACATGAAGAGCCTCAAAAGGTGTGAAAATATGAAGAGCTTCAAAAATATGAAAAATATGAAGAGGTTCAAAAGGTGTGACAAATATGAAGAGCTTCAAAAGGTATCAAAAATGAGATGAGCATGAAAAGGTCTGAAAAATAGGAGGAGCATGAAGCGATGTTGAAAATCAAGAAGAGCCTGAAAAGGTGTGAAAAATATAAAGAGCTTCAAAAGGTGTGAAAAATATGAGGAGAATGAAACGGTGTGAAAAATAGGAGGAGCATGGAGTGATGTTGAAAAAAATGAAGAGCCTGAAAAGGTGTGAAATATATGAAGAGCTTCAAAAGGTGTCAAAATGAGATGAGAATGAAACGGTCTGAAAAAGAGGAGGAGCATGAAGTGGTGTTGAAAAAAATGAAGAGCCTGAAAAGGTGTGAAATATATGAAGAGCTTCAAAAGATGTGAAAAATATGAAGAGCATGAAACGGTCTGAAAAATAGAAGCAGCATGAAACGATGATGAAAAACATGAAGAGCCTGAAAAGTTGTGAATAATATGAAGAGCTTCAAAAGGTGTCAAATATATGAGGAGCATGAAACGGTCTGACAAATAGGAGGATCATGAAGTGGTGTTGAAAAATAAGAAGAGCCTGAAAAGATGTGAAAAATACGAAGAGCTTCAAAAGGTGTGAAATACATGAGGAGCAAGAAACGGGCTGAAAAATAAGAGAAGCATGAAGTGCTGTGGAAAAATATGAAGAGCCTGAAAAGGTGTGAAAAATATGAAGAGCTTCAAAAGGTGTGAAATACATGAGGAACATGAAACGGACTGAAAAATAGGAGGAGCATGAAGCGGAGTTCAAAAACATGAAGAGCATGAAAAGGTGTGAAAAATATGAAGAGCTTCAAAAGGTGTCAAAATATGAGGAACATGAAACGGTCTGAAAAATAAGAGGAGCATGAAGTGGTGTTGAAAAACATGAAGAGCCTGAAAATGTGTGAAAATTCTGAAGAGCTTCAGAAGGTGTGAAATACATGAGGAGCACGAAACGGTCTTAAAAATAGGAGGAACATGAAACGGTGTTGAAAAACATGAAGAGCCTGAAGAGGTGTGAAAAATATGAAGAGGTTCAAAGGTGTGAAATACATGAGGATCATGAAACGGTTTGAAAAAATGGAGGAGCATGAAGCAGAGTTCAAAAACATGAAGAGCCTGAAAAGGTTTGAAAAATATGAAGAGGTTCAAAGGTGTGAAATATATGAGGATCATGAAACGGTTTGAAAAATTGGAGGAGCATGACGCAGAGTTCGAAAACATGAAGAGCCTGAAAAGATGTGAAAAACGTGAAGAGCTTCAAAACGTGTGAAAAATATGAGGAGCATGAAACGGTCTGAAAAATAGGAGAAGCAAGAAGCGGTGTTCAAAAACATGAGGAGCCTGAAAAGGTGTGAAAAATATGAAGAGCTTCAAAAGGTGTCAAAAATATGAGGAGCATGAAACGGTCCGAAAAATAGGAGGAGCATGAAACGGTGTTCAAAAATATGAAGAGCTTCAAAAGTTATGCAAAATATGAAGAGCTTCAAAAGGTGTCAAAAAAGATATGAGCATGAAACGGTCTGAAAAATAGGAGGAGCATGAAGCGTTGTTGAAAAACATGAAGAGTCTGAAAAGGTGTGAAAAATACGAAGAGCTTCAAAACGTGTCAAAAATATGAGGAGCATGAAACGGTCTGAAATATAGGAGGATCAGGAAGCGGTGTTGAAAAACATCAAGAGCCTGAAAAGGTGTGAAAAATGTTAAGAGCTTCAAAAGGTGTCAAAAATATGAGGAGCATGAAACGGGCTGAAAATTAGGAGGAGCATGAAACGGTGATCAAAAACATGAAGAGCCTGAAAAGGTGTGAAAAATATGAAGAGCTTCAAAAGGTCTCAAAATTATGAGGAACATGAAACGGTCTGAAAATAGTAGAAGCATGAAGCAGTGTTCAAAAACATGAAGAGCCTGAAAAAATGTGAAAATTATGAAGAGCGTGAAAAGGTGTCAAAAATATGAGGAGGATGAAACGATCTGAAAAATATGAGGAGGATGAAGCGGTGTTCAAAAACATGACGAGCCTCAAAAGGTGTGAAAAATATGAGGATCTTGAAAGCTGTCAGAAATATGTGGAGCATGAAACGGTCTGAAAAATAGGAGGAGCATGAAAAGGTTTTCAAATATATGAAGAGCCTGAAAAGGTGTGAAAAATAGGAAGAGCTTCAAAAGGTGTGAAATACAAGAGGAGCATGAAACGGTCTGAAAAATAGGAGGAGCATGAAGCTGTGTTCAAAAACATGAGAGCTTGAAAAGGCGTGAAAAATATGAAGAGCTTTAGAAGGTATGAAAAATACGATGAGCATAAAACGGTCTCAAAAATAGTAGGAGCATGAAGCGGTGTTGAAAAACATGAAGAGCCTGAAAAGGTGTGAAAAATATGAAGAGCTTCAAAAGGTGTCAAAAATATGAGGAGCATGAAACGGTCTGAAAAATAGGAGGAGCGTGAAACGGTGTTCAAAAACATGAAGAGCCTGAAAAGGTGCGAAAAATATGAAGAGCTTCAAAAGGTGTGAAAAATATGAAGAGCATGAAACGGTCTGAAAAATAGGAGGAGCATGAAACGGTGTTGAAAAACATGAAGAGATTGAAAACGTGTGAAAAATACGAAGAGCTTAAAAAGGTATGAAAAATATGAAGAGCGTCACAAGGTGTCAAAAATATGAGGAGCATGAAACGATCTGAAAAATATGAGGAGCATGAAGCGGTGTTCAAAAACATGAGGAGCCAGAAAAGGTGTGAAAAATATGAAGAGCTTCAAAAGGTGTGAAATATATGAAGAGCTTCAAAAGGTGTGAAATATATGAAGAGCTTCAAAACGTGTCAAAAATAGGCGGAGCATGAAACGGTCTGAAAAATAGGAGGATCATGAAGCGGTGTTGAAAAATGAAGAACCTGAAAAGGTGTGAAAAACAGGAAGAGCTTCAAAAGCTTTCAAAAATATGAGGCGCAAGAAACGGTCTCAAAAATAGGAGTGGAAAGAAGCAGTGTTGAAAAACATGAAGAGCCTGAAAAGTTGTGAAATATATGAAGAGCTTCAAAATGTGTAAAATATATGAGGAGCATGAAACAGTCTGAAAAATAGGAGCAGAATGAAACGGTGTTGAAAAACATAAACAGCCTGAAAAGGTGTGAAATATATGAAGACTGCAAAAGGTGTCAAAAATATGAGGAGCATGAAACGGTTTGAAAAATAGGAGGAGCATGAAGCGGTGTTCAAAAACATGAAGAACCTGAAAAGGTGTCAAAAATATGAAGAGGTTCAAATGGTATCAAAAATATGAGGGGCATGAAACGGTCTGAAAAATAGGAGGAGCATGAAGCGGTGTTGAAAACATGAAGAGCGTGAAAAGGTGTCAAAAATATGAAGAGCTTCAAAATGTGTCAAAAATATTAGGAGCATGAAACGGTCTGAAAATTACGAGGAGCATGAGGCACTGTTGAAAAACATGAAGAGCCTGAAAAGGTGTGAAAAATATAAAGAGTTTCAAAACGAGTCAAAAATATGAGGAGCATGAAATGGTCTGAAAAATAGGAGGAGCATGAAGTGGTGTTGGAAAACATGAAGAGCCTGAAAAGGTGTGAAAAATATGAAGAGCTTCAAAAGGTGTGAAAACTATGAAGAGCTTCAAAAGGTGTCAAAAATATGAGTAGCATGAAACGGTCTGAAAAATAGGAGAAGCATGAAACCATGTTCAAAAACATGAAGAGCCTGAAAATGTGTGAAAAATATGAACAGCTTCAAAAAGTGTCAGAAATATGAACAGCAGGGAACGGTGTGAAAAATAGGGGGAGTATGAAGCAGTGTTCAAAAACATGAAGAGCCTGAAAAGGTGTGAAAAATATGAAGACCTTCAAAAGGTGTCAAAATTATGAGGAGCATGAAACGGTCTGAAACATAGGAGAAGCATGAAACCGTGTTCAACAACATGAAGAGCCTGAAAAGGTGTGAAAAATATGAAGAGCTTCAAAAGGTGTCAAAAATATGAGGAGCATGAAACGGTCTTAAACATAGGAGAAGCATGAAACCGTGTTCAACAACATGAAGAGCCTGAAAAGGTGTGAAAAATATGAAGAGCTTCAAAAGGTGTCAAAAATATGAGAAGCTTGAAACGGTTTGAAAAATAGGAGGAGCATGAAACTGTGTTGAAAAACATTAAGAGTCTGAAAAGGTGTGAAAAATATGAAGAGCTTCAAAAGGTGTGAAAATTATGAGGAGCATGAAACAGTCTGAAAAATAGGAGGAGCATGAAACGGTGTTCAAAAACATGAAGAGCCTGAAAAGGTGTGAAAAATATGAAGAGCTTCAAAAGGTGTCAAAAATATGAGGAGCAGGAAACGTTCTGAAAAATTGGAGGAGCATGAAGCGGTGTTCAAAAACATGAAGAGGCTGAAAAGGTGTGAAAAATATGAAGAGTTTCAAAAGGTGTGAAAAATATGAAGAGCTTCAAAAGGTGTCAAAAATATGAGGAGCATGAAACGGTCTGAAACATAGGAGAAGCATGAAACCGTGTTCAACAACATGAAGAGCCTGAGAATGTGTGAAAAATATGAAGAGCTTCAAAACGTGTCAAAAATATGAGAAGCTTGAAACAGTTTGAAAAATAGGAGGAGCATGAAACTTTGTTCATAAACATGAAGAGCCTGAAAAGGTGTGAAAAATACGAAGAGCTTCAAAAGGTGTCAAAAATATGAAGATTATGAAACGGTGTGAAATATAGGAGAAGCAAGAAGCGGTGTTCCAAAACATGAAGAGCCTGAAAAAGTGTGAAATATATGAAGAGCTTCAAAAGTCGTGAAAAATATGAGGAGCATGAAAAGTGCTGAAAAATAGGCGGAGCATGAAACTGTGTTGAAAACATGAAAGGTCTGAAAAGTTGTGAAAAATATGAAGAGCTTCAAAAGGTATCAAAAATATGCGGAGCATGAAACGGTGTTGAAAATCTGAAGCGCCTGAAAAGGTGTGAAAAATATGAAGAGGTTCAAAACATGTCAAAAATATGAGGAGGATGAAACGGTGTTCAGAAACATGAATAGCCTGAAAAGGTGTGAAAAATATGAAGAGCTTCAAAAGGTGTCAAAAATATGCGGAGCATGAAACGGTCTGAAAAATAGGAGCAGTATGAAGCGGTGTTGAAAATCATGAAGATTTTAAATGGTGTGAAAAACATGAAGAGCTTCAAAAGGTGTGAAATACATGAGGAGCAAGAAACGGTCTCAAAAATAGGAGGATCAAGAAGCGGTGTACAAAAACATGAAGAGCCTGAAAAGGTGTGAAAAATATGAAGAGCTTCAAAAGGTGTGAAAAATAGGAGGAGCATGAAGCGGTGTTGAAAAACATAAAGAGCATGAAAACTTGTGAAAATTATGAAGAGCTTCAAAAGGTGTGAAAAATATGAACAGCTTCAAAATGTGTCAAAAATGAGATCAGGATGAAGCGGTCTGAAATATAAGAGGAGCATAAGTGTTGTTGAATAACATGAAGAGCCTGAAAAGGTGTGAAAATATGAAGAGCTTCAAAAGGTGAGAAATACATGAGGAGCATTAAACGGTCTGAAAAATAGGAGGAGCATGAAGCAGTGTTGAAAAACATGAAGAGCCTGAAAAGGTGTGAAAAATATGAAGAGCTTCAAAAGGTATGAAATACAGGAGGAGCATTAAACGGTCTGAAAAATAGGAGGAGCATGAAGCGGTGTTCAAAAACATGAAGAGCCTGAAAAGGTTTGAAAAATATGAAGAGCTTCAAAAGGTGTGAAATATAGGAGGAGCATGAAGAGGTGTTCAAAAACATGAAGAGCCTGAAAACGTGTGAAAAATATAAAGAGCTTCAAAAGGTGTCAAAAATATGAGGAGCATGAAACGGTCTGAAAAATAGGAGGCACATGAAGCGGTCTTCAAAAACATGAAGAGCCTGAAAAGGTGTGAAAAATATGAAGAACTTCAAAAGGTGTCAAAAATATGAGGAGCATGAAATGGTTTGAAAAATAGGAGAAACATGAAGCGAAGTTAAAAAACATGAAGAGCCTGAAAAGGTGTGAAAAATATGAAGAGCTTCAAAAGGTGTGAAATACATGAGGAGCATGAAACGGTCAGAAAAATAGGAGGAGCATGAAGAGTTGTTAAAAAACATGAACAGCCAGAAAAGGTGTGGAAAAATATGAAAACCTTCAAAAGATGTCAAAAATATGAGGAGCATGAAAAGATCAGAAAATTAGGAGGAGCATGAAACCTTGTTCAAAAACATGAAGAGCCTGAAAAGATGTGAAAAATATGAAGAGCTTCAAAAGGTGTGAACTACATGAGGAGTATGAAATGGTCTGAAAAATAGGAGGAGCATGAAGCGGTGTTCAAAAACATGAAGATCCTGAAAAGTTGTGAAAAATGTGAAGAGCTTCAAAAGGTGTGAAAAATATGAGGAGCATGAAACGGTCTGAAAAATAGGAGGAGCATGAAGCATGTTCAGAAACATGAAGAGCCTGAAAAGGTGTGAAAAATATGAAGAGCTTCAAAGGTGTCAAATATTTGAGCAGCATGAAACGGTCTGAAAAATAGGAGGAGCATGAAACGTTGTTCAAAAATATGAAGAGCCTGAAAAGGAGTGAAAAATATGAAGAGACTCAAAACGTGTCAAAAATATGAGGAGCATGAAACGGTCTGAAAAATAAGAGGAGCATGAAACCTTGTTCAAAAACATGAAGAGCCTGAAAAGATGTGAAAAATATGAAGAGCTTCAAGAGGTGTGAAATATATGAGGAGCAATAAACGGTGTGAAAAATAGGAGGAGCATGAAGCGGTGTTGAAAAACATGAAGAGCCTGAAAAGGTGTGAAATATAGGAAGAGCTTCAAAAGGTGTGAAAAATATGAGGAGAATGAAACGGTCTGAAAAATAGGAGGAGCATGAAGCGTTGTTCAAAAACATGAAGAGCCGGAAAAGGTGTGAAAACTATGAAGAGCTTCAAAAGGTGTGAAATACATGAGGAGCATGAAACGGTCTGAAAAATTGGAGGAGCATGAAGCGGTGTTCAAAAATATGAAGAGCCTGAAAAGGTGTGAAAAATAATGAAGAGCTTCCAAAGGTGTCAAAAACATGAGGAGCATGAAACGGTCTGCAAAATAGGAGGAGCATGAAGCGGTGTTGAAAAAATGAAGAGGCTGAAAAGGTGTGAAAAATATGAAGAGCATCAAAAGGTATCAAAAATATGAGGAGCATGAAACGGTCTGCAAAATAGGAGGAGCATGAAGTGGTGTTGAAAAACTTGAAGAGCCTGAAAAGGTGTGAAAAATATGAAAAGCTTCAAAAGATGTCAAAAATATGAGGAGCATGAAACGGTCTGAAAAATAGGAGGAGCATGAAGTGGTGTTCAAAACATGAAGACCCGGAAAAGGTGTGAAAAATATAAAGAGCTTCAAATGGTGTGAAATACATGAGGAGCATGAAACGGGCTGAAAAAAAGGAGAAGCATGAAGTGGTGTAGAAAAACATGAAGAGCCTGAAAAGGTGTGAAAAATATGAAGAGCTTCAAAACGTGTGAAAAATATGAGGAGCATGAAACGTTCTGAAAAATAGAAGCAGCATGAAATGGTGTTGAAAAACATGAAGAGCCTGAAAAGGTGTGAAAAATATGAAGAGCTTCAAAAGGTGTGAAATACATGAGGAGCATGAAACGGTCTGAAAAGTAGGAGAAGCATTAAGTGGTGTAGAAAAAAAAAGAGCCTGAAAAGGAGTGAAAAATATGAAGAGACTCAAAACGTGTCAAAAATATGAGGAGCATGAAACAGTCTGAAAAATAGGAGGAGCATGAAGCAGTGTTCAAAAATATGAAGAACCTGAAAAGGTGTGAAAAATATGAAGAGCTTCAAAATGTGTGAAAAATATGAACAGGTTCAAAAGGTGTAAATATGAGATGAGCATGAAACGGTCTGAAAAATAGGAGGAGCATGAAGTGGTGTTGGAAAACATGAATAGCCTGAAAAGGTGTGAAAAATATGAAGAGCTTCAAAAGGTGTCAAAAATATGAGGAGCATAAAACGGTCTGAAAAATAGGAGGAGCATGAAACGGTCTGAAAAATAGGAGGAGCATGAAGCGGTGTTGAAAAACATGAAGAGCCTGAAAAGGTGTGAAAAATATGAAGAGCTTCAAAAGGTGTCAAAAATATGATAGCATGAACGGTCTGAAAACCACTAGGAGCATGAAGCGGCATTGAAAAACATGAAGAGCCTGAAAAGGTGTGAAAAATATGAAGAGCTTCAAAATATTTCAAAAATATGAGGGGCATGAACGGTCTAAAAAATAGGAGGAGCATGAAGCTGTGTTCAAAAACATGAAGAGACTGAAAAGGTGTGAAAAATATGAAGAGCTTCAAAACGTGTGAAAATATGAGGAGCATGAAACGGTCTGAAAAATAGGAGGAGCATGAAGCAGTGTTGAAAAACATGAAGAGCTTGAAGAGGTGTGAAAAATATGAAGAGCTTCAACAGGTGTCAAAAATATGATGAGCATGAATCAGTCTGAAAAATAGGTGGAGCATGATGCGGTGTTGTAAAACATGAACAGCCTGAAAAGCGGTGAAAAATATGAAGAGCTTCAATGGTGTCAAAATATGAGGAGCATGAAACAGTCTGAAAAATTGGAGGAGCATGAAACGGTGTTGAAAAACATGAAGAGCCTGAATAGTTTTGAAAAATAGGAGAGCTTCAAAATGTGTGAAATACATGAGGAGAATGAAACGGTCTGTAAAATAGGAGGAGCATGAAGCGGTGTTTAAAAACATGAAGACCCTGGAAAGGTGCGAAAAATATGAAGAGCTTCAAAAGATTTGAAAAATATGAGGAGCATGAAAAGGTCTGAAAAATAGGAGGAGCATGAAGCGGTGTTTAAAAACATGAACATTCTGAAAAGGTGTGAAAAAGTGAAGAGCTTCAAAAGGTGTGAAATATATCAAGAGCTTCAAAAGGTGTCAAAAATGAGATGAGCATGAAACGGTATGAAAAATAGAAGGAGCATGAAGCGGTGTTCTAAAACATGAAGAGCCTGAAAAGGTGTGAAATATATGAAGAGCTTCAAAAGGTGTGAAAAATACGAGGAGCATGAAACAGTCTGAAAATTAGTAGGAGCATATAGCCGTGTTGAAAAACATTAAGAGCCTGAAAAGGTGTGAAAAATATGAAGAGCTTCAAAAGGTGTGAAAAATGAGAGGAGCATGAAACGGTATGAAAAATAGAAGGAGCATGAAGCGGTGTTTTAAAACATGAAGAGCCTGAAAAGGTGTGGAAAATAGGAAGAGCTTCAAAAGGTGTCAAAAATATGAGGAGCATGAAACGGTCTGAAAAATACGAGGAGCATGAAACGGTGTTGAAAAACTTGAAGAACCTGAAAAGGTGTGAAAAATATGAAGAGCTTCAAAAGGTGTCGAAAATATGAGGAGCATGAAACGGTCTGAAAAATAGGAGAAGCATGAAACGGTGTTCAAAAACATGAAGAGCCTGAAAAGGTGTGAAAAATATGAACAGCTTCAAAAGCTGTAAAAAATATGAAGAGCTTCAAAAGGTGTCAAAAATGAGATGAGCATGAAACGGTCTGAAAAATAGTAGGAGGATGAAGTGGTGTTGAAAACATGAAGAGCATGAAAATGTGTTGAATATATGAAGAGTTTCAAAAGGTATCAAAAATATGAGGAGCATGAAACGGTCTGAAAAATAGGAGGAGCATGAAGCGGTGTTGAAAACATGAAGAGCCTGAAAAGGTGTGAAATATATGAAGAGCTTCAAAAGGTGTCAAAAATGAGATGAGCATGAAACGGTCTGAAAAATAGGAGGAGGATGAAGTGGTGTTGAAAACATGAAGGGCATGAAACGGTGTGAAATATATGAAGAGCTTCAAAACGTGTCAAAAATATGAGGAGCATGAAATGGTCTGAAACATAGGAGGAGCATGAATTATTGTTGACAAACATAAATAGCCTGAAAAGGTGTGAAAAATATGAAGAGCTTCAAAAGGTGTGAAATACATGAGGAGGATGAAACGGTCTGAAACCTAGGAGGAGCATGAAGCGGTGTTGAAAACCATGAAGAGCCTGAAAAGGTGTGAAAAATATGAAGAGCTTCAAAAGCTGTGAAAAATATGAAGAGCTTCAAAAGGAGACAAACATATAAGGAGCATGAAACGGTCTGAAAAATAGGAGAAGCATGAAACGGTTTTGAAAACATGAAGAGCCTGAAAACGTGTGAAACATATGAAGAGTTTCAAAAGATGTGAAAAATAAGAAGAACTTCAAAACGTGTCAAAAGTGATGTGATCATGAAACGGTCTGAAAAATAGGAGGAGCATGAAGTAGGGTTGAAAAAAATGAAGAGCCTGAAAAAGTGTGAAATATATGAAGAGCTTCAAAAGGTGTCAAAAATATGAGGAGCATGAAATGATCTGAAAAATAGGAGGAACATGAAACGGTCTGAAAAATAGGAGGAGCATGAAACGGTGTTCAAAAACATGAAGAGCCTGAAAAGGTGTGAAAAATATGAAGAGCTTGAAAAGGTGTGAGAAATATGAACAGCTTCAAAAGGTGTCAAAAATGAGATGAGCATGAAGCGGTCTGAAAAATAGGAGGAGCATGAAGTGGTGTTGAAAAACATGAAAAGCCTGAGAAAGTGTGAAATATATGAAGAGCTTCAAAAGGTGTGAACAATATGAGAGGGCTTCAAAAGGTGTCAAAAATATGAGGAGCATGAAACCGCCTGAAAAATCGGAGGAGTATGAAGCGGTGTTCAAAAACATGAAGAGCCTGAAAAGGTGTGAAAAATATGAAGAGCTTCAAAATGTGTCAAAAATATGAGGAGCATGAAACGGTCTGAAAAAAAGGAGGAGCATGAAACGGTGTTCCAAAACATGAAAGCTTGAAAAGGTGTGGAAAATATGAAGAGCTTCAAAACGTGTCAAAAATATTAGAAGCATGAAACGGTCTCAAAAATAGGAGGAGCATGAAGCGGTGTTGAAAAACATGAAGAGCCTGAAAACTTGTGAAAAATATGAAGAACTTCAAAAGGTGTGAACAATATGAAAAGCTTCAAAATGTGTCAAAAATGACATGAGCCTGAAACGGTCTGAAAAATAGCAGGAGAATGTAGTGGTGTTGAAAAACATGAACAGACTAAAAATGTGTGAAATATATGAGGAGCTTCAAAAGGTGTCAAAAATATGAGGAGTATGAAACCGCCTGAAAACTAGGAGGAGTATGAAGCGGTGTTCAAAAACATGAAGAGCCTGAAAAGGTGTGAAAAATATGAAGAGCTTCAAAAGGTGTCAAAAATATGAGGAGCATGAAATGATCTGAAAAATAGGAGGAACATGAAACGGCTGAAAAATAGGAGGAGCATGAAGCGGTCTCCAAAAACCTGAAGAGCCTTAAAGGTGTGAAATATATGAAGAGTTTCAAAAGGTGTCAAAAATGAGATGAGCATGAAACGGTCTGAAAAATACGAGGAGCATGAAACGGTGATCAAAAACATGAAGAGCCTGAAAAGGTGTGAAAAATACGAAGAGCTTCAAAAGGTTTCAAAATATGAGGAGCATGAAACAGTCTGAAAAATAGCAGGACCATGAAACGGTGTTGAAAAACATGAAGAGCCTGAAAAGTTTTGAAAAATAGGAAGAGCTTCAAAAGGTGTGAAATATATGAGGAGAATGAAACGGTCTGTAAAATAGCAGAAGCATGAAGCGGTGTTCAAAAACATGAAGAGCCTGGAAAGGTGCGAAAAATATGAAGAGCTTCAAAAGATTTAAAAAATATGAGGAGCATGAAAAAGTCTGAAAAATAGGAGGAGCATGAAGCGGTGTTTAAAAACATGAAGATACTGAAAAGGTGTGAAAAATATGAAGAGCTTCAAATGGTGTGAAAAATATCAAGAGCTTCAAAAGGTGTCAAAAATGAGATGAGCATGAAACGGTCTGAATAATAGGAGGAACATGAAGTGGTGTTGAAAAACATGAAGAGACTGAAAAGGTGTGAAAAATATTAAGTGCTTCAAATGGTGTGAAATACATGAGGAACATGAGACGGTCTGAAAAATGGGAGGAGCATGAAGCTGTGCTCCAAAACATGAAGAGCCTGAAAAGGTGTGAAAAATATGAAGAGCTTCAAAAGGTGTGAAAAATACGAGGAGCATGAAACAGTCTGAAAATTAGTAGGAGCATATAGCGGTGTTGAAAAACATGAAGAGCCTGAAAAGGTGTGAAAAATATGAAGAGCTTCAAAAGGTGTCAAAAATATGAGGAGCATGAAACGGTCTGAAAAATACGAGGAGCATGAAACGGTGTTGAAAAACTTGAAGAACCTGAAAAGGTGTGAAAAATATGAAGAGCTTCAAAAGGTGTCGAAAATATGAGGAGCATGAAACGGTCTGAAAAATAGGAGAAGCATGAAACGGTGTTCAAAAACATGAAGAGCCTGAAAAGGTGTGAAAAATATGAAGAGTTCAAAAGGTGTCAAAAATATGAGGAGTGTGAAACTGTGTTGAAAAACATGACAAGAATGAAAAGGTGTGAAAAATATGAAGATCTTCAAAACGTGTCAAAATTTGAGAAGCATGAAATGGTCTCAAATATATGAGGAGCATGAAACGGTGTGGAAAAAACATGAAGAGCATGAAAAGTTGTGAAAAATATGAAGAGCTTCAAAATGTACCAAAAATATGAGGAGCATGAAGCGGTCTGAAAAATAGGAGGAGCATGAAGTGGTGTTGAAAAACATGAAAAGCCTGAGAAAGTGTGAAATATATGAAGAGCTTCAAAAGGTGTGAACAATATGAGAAGGCTTCAAAAGGTGTCAAAAATATGAGGAGCATGAAACCGCCTGAAAAATAGGAGGAGTATGAAGCGGTGTTCAAAAACATGAAGAGCCTGAAAAGGTGTGAAAAATATGAAAAGCTTCAAAATGTGTCAAAAATATGAGGAGCATGAAACGGTCTGAAAAAAAGGAGGAGCATGAAACGGTGTTCAAAAACATGAAGAGCCTGAAAAGGTGTGAAAAATATGAAGAGCTTCAAAAGGTGTGAAAATTATGAACAGCTTCAAAAGCTGTCAAAATTGAGATGAGCATGAAACGGTCTGAAAAATAGGAGGAGAATGAAGTGGTGTTCAAAAACATGAAGAGCACGAAAAGGTGTGAAAATATAAAGAGCTTCAAAAGGTGTGAAAAATATGAGGAGCATGAAACGCTCTGAAAAATAGGAGGAGCATGAAGCGGTGTTCAAAACATGAAGAGTCTGAAAAGGTGTGAAAAATATGAAGAGCTTCAAAATGTGTCAAATATGAGGAGCAAGAAACGGTCTGAAAAATAGGAGGAGCATGAAACGGTGTTCCAAAACATGAAAGCTTGAAAAGGTGTGGAAAATATGAAGAGCTTCAAAACGTGTCAAAAATATTAGAAGCATGAAACGGTCTCAAAAATAGGAGGAGCATGAAGCGGTGTTGAAAAACATGAAGAGCCTGAAAACTTGTGAAAAATATGAAGAACTTCAAAAGGTGTGAACAATATGAAAAGCTTCAAAATGTGTCAAAAATGACATGAGCCTGAAACGGTCTGAAAAATAGCAGGAGAATGTAGTGGTGTTGAAAAACATGAACAGCCTAAAAATGTGTGAAATATATGAGGAGCTTCAAAAGGTGTCAAAAATATGAGGAGTATGAAACCGCCTGAAAACTAGGAGGAGTATGAAGCGGTGTTCAAAAACATGACGAGCCTGAAAAGGTGTGAAAAATATGAAGAGCTTCAAAAGGTGTCAAAAATATGAGGAGCATGAAATGATCTGAAAAATAGGAGGAACATGAAACGGCTGAAAAATAGGAGGAGCATGAAGCGGTCTCCAAAAACCTGAAGAGCCTTAAAGGTGTGAAATATATGAAGAGTTTCAAAAGGTGTCAAAAATGAGATGAGCATGAAACGGTCTGAAAAATAGGAGGAGCATGAAACGGTGATCAAAAACATGAAGAGCCTGAAAAGGTGTGAAAAATATGAAGAGTTCAAAAGGTGTCAAAAATATGAGGAGTGTGAAACTGTGTTGAAAAATATGACAAGAATAAAAAGGTGTGAAAAATATGAAGATCTTCAAAACGTGTCAAAATTTGAGAAGCATGAAATGGTCTCAAATATATGAGGAGCATGAAACGGTGTGGAAAAAACATGAAGAGCATGAAAAGTTGTGAAAAATATGAAGAGCTTCAAAATGTACCAAAAATATGAAGAGCATGAAACGGTCTGAAAAAGAGGAGGATCATGAAGCAGTTTTGAAAAATATGAAGAGCCTGAAAAGTTATGAAATATATGAAGAGCTTCAAAAGGTGTCAAAATATGAGGAGCATGAAACGGTCTGAAAAATAGGAGGAGCATGAAGCGGTGTTGAAAAACATGAAGAGCCTGAAAAGGTGTGAAAAATATGCAGAGCTTCAAAACGTGTCAAAAATAAAAGGAGTGTGAAACTGTGTTGAAAAACATGATGAGCATGAAAAGGTGTGAAAAATATGAAGATTTTCAAACGGTGTCAAAATTTGAGAAGCATGAAATGGTCTGAAAAATATGAGGAGCATGAAACGGTGTTGAAAAAACATGAAGAGCATGAAAATGTGTGAAAAATATGAGACCTTCACAAGGTGTCAAAAATACGAGGAGCATGAAACGGTTTGAAAAATAGGAGGAGCATGAAGCAGTGTTGAAAAAATGGAAGAGCCTGAAAAGGAGTGAAAAATATGACGAGCTTCAAAAGGTGTCAAATATATGAAGAGCATGAAACGGTCTGAAAAATCGGAGGAGCATGAAACGGTGTTCCAAAACATGAAGATCCTGAAAAGTTGTGAAAAATGTGAAGAGCTTCAAAAGGTGTGAAATACATGAGGAGCATTAAACGGTCTGAAAAATAGGAGAAGCATAAAACGGTGTTTAAAAACATGAAGAGCCTGAAAAGGTGTGAAAAATATGAGGAGTTTCAAAAGCTGTGAAAAATATGAAGAGCTTCAAAAGGTGTCAAAAATGAGATGAGCATGAAACGGTCTGAAAAACAGGAGGAGGATGAAGTGGTGTTGAAAACATGAAGAGCATGAAAAGGTGTGAAATATATGAAGAGCTTCAAAAGGTATCAAAAATATGAGGAGCATGAAACGGTCTGAAAAATTGGAGGAGCATGAAGCGATGTTGAAAACATGAAGAGCCTGAAAAGGTGTGAAATATATGAAGAGCTTCAAAAGGTGTCAAAAATGAGATGAGCATGAAACGGTCTGAAAAATAGGAGGAGGATGAAGTGGTGTTAAAAACAGGAAGAGCCTGAAGAGCTGTGAAAAATACGAAGAGCTTCAAAAGGTGTCAAAATATGAGGAGCATGAAACAGTCTGAAAAATAGCAGGACCATGAAACGGTGTTGAAAAACATGAAGAGCCTGAAAAGTTTTGAAAAATAGGAAGAGCTTCAAAAGGTGTGAAATATATGAGGAGAATGAAACGGTCTGAAAATAGCAGAAGCATGAAGCGATGTTCAAAAACATGAAGAGCCTGGAAAGGTGCGAAAAATATGAAGAGCTTCAAAAGATTTAAAAAATATGAGGAGCATGAAAAGGTCTGAAAAATAGGAGGAGCATGAAGCGGTGTTTAAAAACATGAAGATACTGAAAAGGTGTGAAAAATATGAAGAGCTTCAAATGGTGTGAAAAATATCAAGAGCTTCAAAAGGTGTCAAAAATGAGATGAGCATGAAACGGTCTGAATAATAGGAGGAACATGAAGTGGTGTTGAAAAACATGAAGAGACTGAAAAGGTGTGAAAAATATTAAGTGCTTCAAATGGTGTGAAATACATGAGGAACATGAGACGGTCTGAAAAATGGGAGGAGCATGAAGGTGTGCTCCAAAACATGAAGAGCCTGAAAAGGTGTGAAAAATATGAAGAGCTTCAAAAGGTGTGAAAAATACCAGGAGCATGAAACAGTCTGAAAATTAGTAGGAGCATATAGCGGTGTTGAAAAACATGAAGAGCCTGAAAAGGTGTGAAAAATATGAAGAGCTTCAAAAGGTGTGAAAAATGAGAGGAGCATGAAACGGTATGAAAAATAGAAGGAGCATGAAGCGGTGTTTTAAAACATGAAGAGCCTGAAAAGGTGTGAAAAATATGAAGAGCTTCAAAAGGTGTGAAAAATACCAGGAGCATGAAACAGACTGAAAATTAGTAGGAGCATATAGCGGTGTTGAAAAACATGAAGAGCCTGAAAAGGTGTGAAAAATATGAAGAGCTTCAAAAGGTGTGAAAAATATGAGGAGCATGAAACGATCTGAAAAATACGAGGAGCATGAAACGGTGTTGAAAAACTTGAAGAACCTGAAAAGGTGTGAAAAATATGAAGAGCTTCAAAAGGTGTCAAAAATATGAGGAGTGTGAAACTGTGTTGAAAAACATGACAAGAATGAAAAGGTGTGAAAAATATGAAGATCTTCAAAACGTGTCAAAATTTGAGAAGCATGAAATGGTCTCAAATATATGAGGAGCATGAAACGGTGTGGAAAAAACATGAAGAGCATGAAAAGTTGTGAAAAATATGAAGAGCTTCAAAATGTACCAAAAATATGAAGAGCATGAAACGGTCTGAAAAAGAGGAGGATCATGAAGCAGTTTTGAAAAATATGAAGAGCCTGAAATGTTATGAAATATATGAAGAGCTTCAAAAGGTGTCAAAATATGAGGAGCATGAAACGGTCTGAAAAATAGGAGGAGCATGAAGCGGTGTTGAAAAAATGGAAGAGCCTGAAAAGGAGTGAAAAATATGACGAGCTGCAAAAGGTGTCAAATATATGAGGAGCATGAGACGGTCTGAAAAATCGAAGGAGCATGAAACGGTGTTCCAAAACATGAAGAGCCTGAAAAGGTGTGAAAAATATGAAGAGCTTCAAAAGGTGTGAAATACATGAGGAGCATTAAACGGTCTGAAAAATAGGAGAAGCATAAAACGGTGTTTAAAAACATGAAGAGCCTGAAAAGGTGTGAAAAATGAAGAGCTTCAAAAGGTGCGAAAAATATGAGGAGCATGAAACGGTCTGAGAAATAGGAGGAGCATGAAGCGGTGTTCAAAAACATGAAGAGCCTGAAAAGGTGTGAAAAATATGAAAACCTTCAAAAGGTGTCAAAAATGAGATGAGCATGAAATGGTCTGAAAAATAGGAGGAGCATGACGCGGTGTTGAAAAACATGAAGAGTCTGAAAAGGTGTGAGAAATATGAAGAGCTTCAAAAGGTGTCAAAAATATGAGGAGCATGAAACGGTCTGAAAAATTTCAGGAGCATGAAGCGGTGTTGAAAAACATGAAGAGTCTGAAAACGTGTGAAAATATGAGGAGTTTCAAAAATATTAAAAATATGAAGAACTTCAAATTGTGAAAAATATGAAGAGCTTCAAAGGGTGTCAAAAATGAGATGAGCATGAAATGGTCTGAAAAATAGAAGGAACATGAAGCGGTCTGAAAAATAGGAGGAGCATGAAGCAGTGTTGAAAAACATGAAGAGCATGAAAAGGTGTGAAGAATATGAAGAGCTTCAAAAGGTGTCAAAAATATGAGGAGCATGTAACATTCTGAAAAATAGGATGAGAATGAAACGGTTTTGAAAAAGATGAAGATCCTTAAATTGTTTGAAATATATGAAGAGTTTCAAAAGGTGTCAAAATTATGAGGAGCATGAAACAGTCTGAAAAATAGGAGGAGCATGAAGTGGTGTTGAAAAACGTGAAGAGCCTGAAAACGTGTGAAAAATACGAAGAGCTTCTAAAGGTGTCACAAATATGAGGAGCATGAAACGGTCTGAAAATTAGGAGGAGCATGAAGCGGTGTTTATAAAAATGAAGAACCTCAAAATGTGTGAAAAATATGAAGAGCTTCAAAAGGTGTCAAAAATATGAGGAGCATTAAACGGTCTGAAAAATGGGAGGAGCATGAGTGGTGAACAAAAACATGAAGAGCCTTAAAAGGTTTGAAAAATATGAAGAGCATCAAAAGGTGTCAAAAATATGAGGAGCTTCAAAAGCTGTCAAAAATATGAGGAGCATGAAGCGGTCTGAAAAATAGGAGGAGCATGAAGCGGTGTTGAAAAGCATGAAGAGCCTGAAAAGGTGAGAAAAATATGATGAGCTTCAAAATGTCTCAAAAATATGAGGAGCATGAAACGGTCTGAAAAATAGGCGGAGCATGAAGCGGTGGTCAAAAACGTGAAGAGCCGGAAAAGGTGTGAAAAATATGAAGAGCTTCAAAAGGTGTCAAAAATATGAGGAGCATGATACTGTCTGAAAAATAGGTTGAGCATGAAACGGTTTTTAAAAAATGAAGAGCATGAAAAGGTATGAAAAATATGTAGAGCTTCAAAAGTTGTCAAAAATATGAGAAGCATGAAACGGTCTGAAAAATAGGAGGAGAATGAAGCGGCATTGAAAAATATGAAGTGCCTGAAAAGATGTGAAATATATGAAGAGTTTCAAAAGGTGTCAAAAATATGAGGAGCATGAATCGGACTGAAAAATAGGAGGAGCCTGAAGCTTTGATGGGAAACATGAAGAGCCTGAAAATGTGAAAAATATGAAGAACTTCAAAGGCGTGAAAAATATGAAGACCATGAAACGGTCTGAAAAATAGGAGAATCATGAAGCGGTGTTGAAAAATATGAAGAGCATGAAAAGCTGTGAAAAATATGAAGAGCTTCAAAAGTTGTCAAAAACATGAGAAGCAGGAAACGGTCTGAAAAATAGAAGGAGAATGAAGCGGTCGTCAAAACATGAAGATCCTGAAAAGGTTTGAAAAATATAAAGAGCTTCAAAAGGTGTCAAATTATGAGGAGCATGAAACGGTATGAAAAATAGGAGGAGCCTGAAGATTTGATGAGAAACATGAAGAGCCTGAAAATGTGTGAAAAATATGAAGAGCTTCAAAAAGTGTCAAAAATATGAGGAGCATGAAACAGTCTGAAAAATAGGATGAGCATGAAATGGTTTTGAAGAAGATGAAGAGAATGAGAAGGTGTGAAAAATATGAAGAGCTTCAAAATGTGTCAAATATATGAGAAGCATCAAATGACTGAAAAATAGGAGGAGCATGAAGCAGTGTTGAAAAACATGAATGGCCTGAAAAGGTGTGAAAAATATGAAGAGCTTCAAAAGGTGTCAAAAATATGAGGAGCAAGAAACAGTCTGAAAATTAGGATGAGAATGAAACTGTTTTGAAAAAGATGAAGAGCATGAAAAGGTGTGAAAATTATGAAGAGCTTCAAAAAGTGTCAAAAATGGGAGGAGAATGAAAAGCTCTGAAAAATAGGAAGAGCATGAAGCGGTGTTTAAAAACATGAAGATCCTGAGAAGGTGTGAAAAATATGAAGAGCTTCAAAAGGTGACAAAAATATGTGGAGCATGAAACGGTCTGAAAAATAGGAGGAGAATGAAACGGTTCTGAAAAAGATTAAGATCCTGAAATTGTTTGAAATATGTGAAGAGCTTCAAAAGGTGTCAAATATATGAGGAGAATGAAACAGTCTGAAAAATAGGAGGAGCATGAAGTCGTGTTGAAAATCATGAAGAACCTGAAAACTTGTGAAAAATACGAAGAGCTTCAAAAGGTGTCAAAAATACGAGGAGCATGAAACGGTCTGAAAAATAGGAGGAGCATGAAGCGGTGGTCAAATACATGAAGAGCATGAAAAGGTGTGAAAAATATGAAGAACTTCAAAAGGTGTCAAAAATATGAGAAGCATGAAATGATTGAAAAATAGGAGTAGCATGAAGCGGTGCTGAAAAACATGAAGAGCCTGAAAAGGTGTGAAAAATATGAAGAGCTTCAAAAGGTGTCAAAAATATGAGGAGCATGAAACAGTCTGAAAAATAGGAGGAGCATGAAGCGGTGTTGAAAAACATGAGGAGCCTGAAAAGGTTTGAAAAATATGAAGAGCTTCAAAAGGTGTCAAAACATGAGGAGCATGAAACGGTCTGAAAAATAGGAAGAGCATGAAGCGGTCGTCAAAATCATGAAGAGAATGAAAAGGTGTGAAAAATATGAAGAGGTTCAAAAGGTGTGAAAAATATGAGGAGCACGAAACGGTTTGAAAAATAGGATGAGCATGAAGCGGTTTTCAAAAACATGAAGAGCTTGAAAAGGTGTGAAAAATATGAAGAGCTTCAAGAGATGTCAAAAATATGAGGAGCATGAAACGGTCTAAACAATAGGAGGAACATGATGCGGTGTTTAAAAATATGAAGAGCCTGAAAAGGTGTGAAAAATATGAAGAGCTTCAAGAGATGTCAAAAATATGAGGAGCATGAAACGGTCTGAAAAATAGGAGGAGCATGAAGCGGTGTTCAATAACATGAAGAACCTGAAAAGCTGTGAAAAATATGAAGAGCTTCAAAAGGTGTGAAAAATTTGAAGAGCTTCAAAAGGTGTGAAAAATATGAAGAGCTTCAAAAGGTGTCAAAAATGAGATGAGCATGAAACGGTCTAAAAAATTGGAGGAGCATGAAGTGGTGTTGAAAAATATGAAGAGCCTGAAAAAGTGTGAAATATATGAAGAGCTTCAAAGGGTATGAAAAATATGAGGAGCTTCAAAAGGTGTCAAAAATATGAGGAGCATGAAACGGTCGGAAAAATAGGAGGAGCATGAAGCGATGTTGAAAAACACGAAGAGCCTGAAAAGGTGTGAAAAATATGAAGAGCTTCAAAAGGTGTCAAAAATATGAGGAGCATGAAACGGTCTGAAAAATAGGAGTAGCAAGAAGCTGTGTTTAAAAACATGAAGAGCCTGAAAAGGTGTGAAAAATATGAAGAGTTTCTAAAGATGTCAAAAATATAAGGAGCATGAAACGGTCTGAAAAATAGGAGGAACATGAAGCGGTGGTCAAATACATGAAGAGCCTGAAAAGCTGTGAAAAATATGAAGAGCTTGAAAAGGTGTCAAATATATGAGGAGCATGAAATGGTCTGAAAAATAGGAGAAGCATGAAGCGGTCGTCAAAAACATGAAGAGCCTGAAAAGGTGTGAAAAATATGAAGAGCTTCAATAGGTGTCAAAATTATGAGGAGCATGAAACGGTCTGAAAAATAGGAGGAGCATGAAGCGGCGTTCAATAACATGAAGAGCCTGAAAAGCTGTGAAAAATATGAAGAGCTTCAAAAGGTGTGGAAAATATGAAGAGCTTCAAAATGTGTGAAAAATATGAAGAGCTTCAGACGATGTCAAAAATGAGATGAGCATGAAACGGTCTGAAAAATCGGAGGAGCATGAAGTGGTGTTGAAAAATATGAAGAGCCTGAAAAAGTGTGAAATATATGAAGGGCTTCAAAGGGTATGAAAAATATGAGGAGCTTCAAAATTTGTCAAAAATATGAGGAGCATGAAACGGTCTGAAAAATTTGAGGAGCATGAAGCGATGTTGAAAAACATGAAGAGCCTGAAAAGGTGTGAAATATATGAAGAGCTTCAAAAGCTGTAAAAAATATGAGGGACATGAAACAGTCTGAAAAATAGGATGAGAATGAAACGGTTTTGAAAAAAGATGAAGATCCTGAAAATGTTTGAAATATATGAAGAGCTTCAAAAGTGTCAAAAATATGAGCAGCATGAAACGGTCTGAAAAATACGAGGAGCATGAAGCGGTGTTGAAAACCATGAAGAGCCTGAAAAGGTGTGAAAAATATGCAGAGCTTCAAAAGGTGTCAAAAATATGTGGAGCATGTAACGGTCTGAAAAATAGGAGGAGCATGAAGCAGTCCTCAAAAACATGAAGAGCCTGAAAAGGTGTGAAAAATATGAAGAGCTTCAAAAGGTGTGAAAAATATGAGGAGCATGAAATGGTCTAAAAATAGGAGGAGCATGAAGCGGTGTTCAAGAACATAAAGAGCCTGAAAAGGTGTGAAAAATATGAAGAGCTTCAAAAGGTGTGAAATACATGAGGAGCATGAAACGGTCTGATAAATATGAGGAGCATGAAGTGTTGTTCAAAAACATGAAGAGCCTCAAAACTTGTCAAAAATATGAGGAGCATGAAACGGTCTGAAAAATAGGAGGAACATGAACTGGTGTTGAAAAACATGAAGAGCCTGAAAAGGTGTGAAATATATGAAGAGCTTCAAAAAATGTCAAAAATATGAGGAGCAAGAAACGGTCTGAAAAATAGGAGGAGCATGAAGCTGTGTTGAAAAACATGAAGAGCCTGAAAAGTTGTGGAAAATATGAAGAGCTTCAAAAGCTGTCAAATATATGAGGAGCATGAAACGGTCTGAAAATTAGGAGGAGCATGAAACGGTCTGAAAAATCGGAGGAGCATGAAGCTGTGTTCAAAAACATGAAGAGCCTGAAAAGGTGTGAAAAATATGAAGAGCTTCAAAATGTGAGAAAAATGTGAGGAGAATGAAACGGTCTGAAAAATAGGAGAAGCATGAAGCGGTTTTTAAAAACATGAAGAGCCTTAAAATGTATGAAAAATATGAAGAGCTTCAAAAGCTGTCAAAAAAATGAGGAGCATGAAACGGTCTGAAAAATATGAGGAGCATGAAACTGTGTTGAAAAAAGAGAAGAGCCTGAAAAGGTGTGAAAAATAGGAGGAGCTTCAAAAGGTTTCAAAAATATGAGGAGCATGAAACGCTCTGAAAAATAGGAGGAGCATGAAGCGGTCTGAAAAATATGAGGAGCATGAAACGGTCTGAAAAATAGGAGGAGAATGAAACGGTGTGGAAAAACATGAAGAGCCTGAAAAGATGTGAAAAATATTAAGAGCTTCAAAGGCGTGAAAAATATGAAGACCATGAAACAGTCTGAAAAATAGGAGGAGCATGAAGCGGTGTTGAAACATATGAAGCATGAAAAGCTGTGAAAAATATGAAGAGCTTCAAAAGGTGTCAAAAACATGAGAAGCAGGAAACGGTCTGAAAAATAGGAGGAGAATGAAGCGGTTTTGAAAAACATGAAGAGCCTGAAAAGGTTTGAAAAATATGAAGACCTTCAAAAGGTGCCAAGAATATGAGGAGCATGAAACAGTCTGCAAAATAGGATGAGCATGAAATGGTTTTGAAGAAGATGAAGAGAATGAAAATGTGTGAAAAATATGAAGAGCTTCAAAAGGTGTCAAAAATATAAGAAGCATGAAATGACTGAAAAATAGGAGGAGCACAAAGCGGTGTTGAAAAACATGAAGAGCCTGAAAAGGTGTGTAAAATATGAAGAGCTTCAAAAGTTGTCAAAAATATGAGGAGCATGAAACAGTCTGAAAATTAGGATGAGAATGAAACTGTTTTGAAAAAGATGAAGAGCAAGAAAACGTGTGAAAATTATGAAGAGGTTCAAAAGTTATCAAAAATATGAGAAGCATGAAACGGTATGAAAATAGAAGCAGCATGAAGCGGTGTTGAAAAACATGAAATCCTGAAAAGGTGTGAAATATATGAAGAGCTTCAAAAGGTGTCAAAAATATGAGGAGCATGAAACGGTCTGAAAAATAGGAGGAGCATGAATCGGTCTTCAAAAACATGCAGATCCTGAAAAGGTTTAAAAAATATGAAGACCGTCAAAATATGTCAAAAATATGAGGAGCACAAAACAGCCTGAAAAATAGGATGAGCATGAAACGGTTTTGAAAAAGATGAAGAGCATGAAAAGGTGTGAAAATATGAAGAGCTTCAAACGGTGTCCAAATTATGAGAAGCATGAAACGACTGAAAAATAGGTGGAGCATGAAGCGGTGTTGAAAAACATGAAGAGCCTGAAATTGTTTGAAATATGTGAAGAGCTTCAAAAGGTGTCAAATATATGAGGAGCATGAAACAGTCTGAAAAATAGGATAAGCATGAAGTGGTGTTGAAAAACATGAAGAACCTGAAAACTTGTGAAAAATACGAAGAGCTTCAAAAGGTGTCAAAATTATGAGGAGCATGAAACGGTCTGAAAAATAGGAGGAGCATGAAGCGGTTGTCAAATACATGAAGAGCATGAAAAGGTGTGAAAAATATGAGGAGCTTCAAAAGGTGTCAAAAATATGAGGAGCATGAAACCGTCTGAAAAATAGGAGGAGCATGAAGCGGTTTTGAAAAACATGAACAGCATAAAAATGTGTGAAAAATATGAAGAGCTTCAAAAGGTGTCAAAAATATGAGAACCATGAAATGACTGAAAAAAAGGAGGAGCATGAAGAGGTGTTGAAAAACATGAAGAGCCTGAAAAGGTGTGAAAATATGAAGAGCTTCAAAAGGTGTCAAAAATATGAGGAGCATGAAACAGTCTGAAACAGGAAGAGCATGAAATGGTTTTGAAGAATATGAAGAGCATGAAAAGGTGTGAAAAATATGAAGAGCTTCAAAAGGTGTGAAAAATTTGAAGAGCTTCAAAAGGTGTGAAAAATATGAAGAGCTTCAAAAGGTGTCAAAAATGAGATGAGCATGAAACGGTCTAAAAAATTGGAGGAGCATGAAGTGGTGTTGAAAAATATGAAGAGCCTGAAAAAGTGTGAAATATATGAAGAGCTTCAAAGGGTATGAAAAATATGAGGAGCTTCAAAAGGTGTCAAAAATATGAGGAGCATGAAACGGTCTGAAAAATAGGAGGAGCATGAAGCGGTGGTCAAATACATGAAGAGCCTGAAAAGCTGTGAAAAATATGAAGAGCTTGAAAAGGTGTCAAAAATATGAGGAGCATGAAATGGTCTGAAATATAGGAGAAGCATGAAGCGGTCGTCAAAAACATGAAGAGCCTGAAAAGGTGTGAAAAATATGAAGAGCTTCAAAAGGTCTCAAAATATGAGGAGCATGAAACGGTCTGAAAAATAGGAGGAGCATGAAGCGGTGTTCAAAAACATGAAGAGCCTGAAAAGGTGTGAAAAATATGAAGAGCTTCAAAAGGTGTGAAAAATATGAGGAGCATGAAATGGTCTAAAAATAGGAGGAGCATGAAGCGGTGTTCAAGAACATAAAGAGCCTGAAAAAGTGTGAAAAATATGAAGAGCTTCAAAAGGTGTGAAATACATGAGGAGCATGAAACGGTCTGATAAATATGAGGAGCATGAAGTGTTGTTCAAAATCATGAAGAGCCTCAAAACTTGTCAAAAATATGAGGAGCATGAAACGGTCTGAAAAATAGGAGGAACATGAACTGGTGTTGAAAAACATGAAGAGCCTGAAAAGGTGTGAAATATATGAAGAGCTTCAAAAAATGTCAAAAATATGAGGAGCAAGAAACGGTCTGAAAAATAGGAGGAGCATGAAGCTGTGTTCAAAAACATGAAGAGCCAGAAAAGTTGTGGAAAATATGAAGAGCTTCAAAAGCTGTCAAATATATGAGGAGCAAGAAACGGTCTGAAAATTAGGAGGAGCATGAAACGGTCTGAAAAATCGGAGGAGCATGAAGCTGTGTTCAAAAACATGAAGAGCCTGAAAAGGTGTGAAAAATATGAAGAGGTTCAAAATGTGAGAAAAATGTGAGGAGAATGAAACGGTCTGAAAATTAGGAGAAGCATGAAGCGGTTTTTAAAAACATGAAGAGCCTTAAAATGTATGAAAAATATGAAGAGCTTCAAAAGCTGTCAAAAAAATGAGGAGCATGAAACGGTCTGAAAAATATGAGGAGCATGAAACTGTGTTGAAAAAAGAGAAGAGCCTGAAAAGGTGTGAAAAATATGAGGAGCTTCAAAAGGTTTCAAAAATATGAGGAGCATGAAACGCTCTGAAAAATAGGAGGAGCATGAAGCGGTCTGAAAAATATGAGGAGCATGAAACGGTCTGAAAAATAGGAGGAGAATGAAACGGTGTGGAAAAACATGAAGAGCCTGCAAAGATGTGAAAAATATTAAGAGCTTCAAAGGCGTGAAAAATATGAAGACCATGAAACAGTCTGAAAAATAGGAGGAGCATGAAGCGGTGTTGAAAAATATGAAAAGCATGAAAAGCTGTGAAAAATATGAAGAGCTTCAAAAGGTGTCAAAAACATGAGAAGCAGGAAACGGTCTGAAAAATAGGAGGAGAATGAAGCGGTTTTGAAAAACATGAAGAGCCTGAAAAGGTTTGAAAAATATGAAGACCTTCAAAAGGTGCCAAGAATATGAGGAGCATGAAACAGTCTGCAAAATAGGATGAGCATGAAATGGTTTTGAAGAAGATGAAGAGAATGAAAATGTGTGAAAAATATGAAGAGCTTCAAAAGGTGTCAAAAATATGAGAAGCATGAAATGACTGAAAAATAGGAGGAGCACAAAGCGGTGTTGAAAAACATGAAGAGCCTGAAAAGGTGTGTAAAATATGAAGAGCTTCAAAAGTTGTCAAAAATATGAGGAGCATGAAACAGTCTGAAAATTAGGTTGAGAATGAAACTGTTTTGAAAAAGATGAAGAGCAAGAAAACGTGTGAAAATTATGAAGAGGTTCAAAAGTTATCAAAAATATGAGAAGCATGAAACGGTATGAAAATAGAAGCAGCATGAAGCGGTGTTGAAAAACATGAATCCTGAAAAGGTGTGAAATATATGAAGAGCTTCAAAAGGTGTCAAAAATATGAGGAGCATGAAACGGTCTGAAAAATAGGAGGAGCATGAATCGGTCTTCAAAAACATGCAGATCCTGAAAAGGTTTAAAAAATATGAAGACCGTCAAAATATGTCAAAAATATGAGGAGCACGAAACAGCCTGAAAAATAGGATGAGCATGAAACGGTTTTGAAAAAGATGAAGAGCATGAAAAGGTGTGAAAATATGAAGAGCTTCAAACGGTGTCCAAATTATGAGAAGCATGAAACGACTGAAAAATAGGTGGAGCATGAAGCGGTGTTGAAAAACATGAAGAGCCTGAAATTGTTTGAAATATGTGAAGAGCTTCAAAAGGTGTCAAATATATGAGGAGCATGAAACAGTCTGAAAAATAGGATAAGCATGAAGTGGTGTTGAAAAACATGAAGAACCTGAAAACTTGTGAAAAATACGAAGAGCTTCAAAAGGTGTCAAAATTATGAGGAGCATGAAACGGTCTGAAAAATAGGAGGAGCATGAAGCGGTTGTCAAATACATGAAGAGCATGAAAACGTGTGAAAAATATGAAGAGCTTCAAAAGGTGTCAAAAATATGAGGAGCATGAAACCGTCTGAAAAATAGGAGGAGCATGAAGCGGTTTTGAAAAACATGAACAGCATAAAAAGGTGTGAAAAATATGAAGAGCTTCAAAAGGTGTCAAAAATATGAGAACCATGAAATGACTGAAAAAAAGGAGGAGCATGAAGCGGTGTTGAAAAACATGAAGAGCCTGAAAAGGTGTGAAAATATGAAGAGCTTCAAAAGGTGTCAAAAATATGAGGAGCATGAAACAGTCTGAAACACGAAGAGCATGAAATGGTTTTGAAGAATATGAAGAGCATGAAAAGGTGTGAAAAATATGAAGAGCTTCAAAATGTGTCAAAAATATGAGGAGAAAGAAACGGATTGAAAATAGGAGGAGCATGAAGCGGTGTTGAAAAAATGAAGAGCCTTAAAAGGTGTGAAAAATATGAAGAGATTCAAAAGGTGTCAAAAATATGAGGAGCATGAAACGGTCTGAAAAATAGGAGGAGCATGAATTGGTGTTGAAAACCATGAAGAGCATGAAAAGGTGTGAAAAATATGAAGAGATTCAAAAGGTGTCAAAAATATGAGGAGCATGAAACGGTCTGAAAAATAGGAGGAGCATGAAGCTGTGTTCAAAAACATGAAGAGCCTGAAAAGGTGTGAAAAATAAGAAGAGCTTCAAAAGGTGTCAAAAATATGTGGAGCATGAAACGGTCTGAAAATAGGAGAGCATGAAGCGGTGTTGAAAAACATGAAGAGCCTGAAAAGGTGTGAAAAATATGAAGAGCTTCAAAATGTGTGAAAAATATGAGGAGCATGAAACGGTCTGAAAAATAAGAGGACCATGAAGCGGTGTTGAAAAATATGAAGAGCCTGAAAAAGTGTGAAAAATATGAAGAGCTTCAAAAGGTGTCAAAAATATGAGGAGCATGAAGCGGTTTTCAAGAATATGAAGAGCATTAAAAAGTGCAAAAAATGTGAAGAGCTTCAAAAGGTGTAAAAATATGAGGAGCATGAAACGGTCTGAAAAATAAGAGGATCACGAAACGTTCTGAAAAACAGGAGGAGCATGAAAAAGTGTTGAAAAACTTGAAGAGCCTGAAAAGGATTGGAAAATATGAAGAGGTTCAAAAAGTGTCAAAAATACGAGGAGCATGAAACGGTCTGAAATATTGGAGGAACATGAAACGGTGCTCAAAACATGAAGAGCCTGAAAAGGATAGGAAAATATGAAGAGGTTCAAAAAGTGTCAAAAATATGAGGAGCATGAAACGGTCTGAAATATTGGAGGAACATGAAACGGTGCTCAAAAACATGAAGAGCCTGAAAAGGTGTGAAAAATATGAAGAGCTTCAAAAGGTGTCAAAAATATGAGGAGCATGAAACGGTCTGAAAAACAGGAGGAGCATGAAGTGGTGTTCAAAAAAATGAAGAGCCTGAAAATGTGTGAAACACAAGAAGAGCTTCAAAAGGTGTCAAAAATATGAGGTGCATGAAACAGTCTGAAAAATAGGAAAAGCATGACGCGTTGTTCAAAAACATGAAGAGCCTGAAAAGGTGTGAAATATATGAAGAGCTTCAAAAGCTGTAAAAAATATGAGGTGCATGATACAATCTAAAAAATAGGAGGTGCATGAAGCGGTGTTGAAAACATGAAGAGCCTGAAAATGTGTGAAACATAAGAAGAGCTTCAAAAGGTGTCAAACATATGAGGAGCATGAAGCGGTGTTGAAAAACATGAAGATCCTGAAAAGAAGTGAAATATATGACGAGATTCAAAAGGTGTCAAAAATATGAGGAGCATGAAGCGTTGTTGAAAAACATGAAGAGCCTGAAAAGGTGTGAAATATTTGAAGAGCTTCAAAAGGTGTCAAAAATATGAGGAGAACGAACGGTCTGAAAAATAGGAATAGCATGAAGGGGTGTTGAAAAACATGAAGAGCCCGAAAAGGTGTGAAAAATATTAAGAGCTTCAAAAGGTGTCAAAAATATGAGGAGCATGAAACGGTCTGAAAAATAGGAGGAGCATGAGTGGTGTTGAAATACATGAAGAGGCTGAAAAGGTGTGAAATATATGAAGAGTTTTAAAACGTGTCATAAATATGAGGAGTACGAAACAGTCTAAAAAATACGAGGAGCATGAAGCGGTGTTCAAAACCATGAAGAGCCTGAAAAGGTGTGAAATATATGAAGAGCTTCAAGGGTGTCAAAAATATGAGGAACATGAAACAGTCTGAAAAATAGAAGGAGCATGAAACGGTGTTGAAAAATATGAAGAGCCTGAAAAGGTCTGAAAACCATGAAGAGCCTGAAAATGTGTGAAAAACATGAAGAGCCTGAAAAGGTGTGAAAAAGATGAAGAGCCTCAAAAGGTGTGAAATATATGAAGAGTTTCAATAGGTGTCAAAAATATGAGGAGCATGAAACGGTCTGAAAAATAGGAGGAGCATCAAATGGTGCTGAAAAACATGAAGAGCCTGAAAAGGTTTGAAAAATATGAAGAGCTTCAAAATGTGTCAAAAATATGAGGAGCATGAAACGGTCTGAAAAACAGGAGGAGCATGTAATGGTGTTGAAAACCGCGAAGAGCCTGAAGAGGAGTGAAATATATGAAGAGCTTCAAAAGGTGTCAAAAATATGAGAAGTATGAAATGGTGTTCAAAAACATGAAGAGCCTGAAAATGTGTGAAAAATATGAGGAGCATGAAACGGTCTTAAAAATATGTGGAGCATGAAGCGGTGTTCAAAAACATGAAGAGCCTGACAAGGTGTGAAAAATAAGAAGAGTTTCAAAAAGTGTCAAAAATATGAGGAGCATGAAACTGTTCTGAAATATAGGTGCAACATAAAGCGGTGTTGAAAAACATGAAGGGTCTGAAAATGTGTGAAATGTATGAAGAGCTCCAAAAGTTGTCAAAAATATGAGGAGCAGGAAATGGTCTGAAAAATAGGAGGAGCATGAAACGGTGTTCAAAAACTTGAAGAACCTGAAAAGATGTGAAATATATAAAGAGCTTCAAAAGGTGTCAAACATATGAGGAGCATGAAACGGTCTGAAATAAGAGGAGCATGAAGCGGTGTTGAAAAACATGAAGAGCCTGAAAAGAGGGAAATATATGAAGATCTTCAAAAGGTGTCAAAAATATGAGGAGCATGAAACGGTCTGAAAAATAGGAGTAGCATGAAGCGGTGTACAAAAACTTGAAGAGCCTGAAAATCTGTGAAAAATATGAAGAGCTTAAAAGGTGTCAAAAATATGAAGAGCATGAAATGGTCTGAAAAACATGAAGAGCATGAAAAGGTGTGAAATATATGAAGAGCTTCAAAAGGTGTCAAAAATATGAGGAGCATGAAACTGTCTGAAAAATAAGAGGAGTATGAAACGGTTTTGAAAAACATGAAGAGCATGAAAAGGTGTGAATAATATGAAGAGCTTCAAAATGTGTCAAAAATATGAGGAGGATAAAATGGTCTGAAAAATAGGAGGAGCATGAAACGGTGTTCAAAAATATGAAGAGCCTGAAAAGGCATGAAATATAAGAAGATCTTCAAAAAGTGTCAAAATTATGAGGAGCATGAAACGGTCTGAAAAATATGAGGAGCATGAAGTGGTGTTTCAAAACATGAAGAGCTTGAAAATTTGTGAAAAATATGAAGAGCTTCAAAATGTGTCAAATAGGTGTAGCATGAAACGGTGTTCAAAAACATGAAGAACCTGAAAAGGTGTGCAATATTTGAAGAGCTTCAAAACGTGTGAAAAATATGAGGAGCATGAAACGGTCTGAAAAATAGGAGGAGCATGAAACGGTGTGGAAAAACATGAAGAGACTGAAAATGTATGAAAAATATGAAGAGCTTCAAAAGGTTTCAAAATTATGATGCGCATGAAACTGTCTTAAAAATAGGAAGAGCATGAGGCGGTGTTGAAAAACATGAAGAGCCTGAAAAGGTGTGAAATATATGAAGAGCTACAAAATGTGTCAAAAATATGAGGAGCATGAAGCGTTCTGAAAAATAGGAGGAGCATGAAACAGTGTTGAAAAACACGAAGAGCCTAAAAAGGAGTGAAATATATGAAGAGCTTCAAAAGAAGTCAAAAATATAAGAAGCATGAAACGGTCTGAAAAATAGGAGGAGCATGAAGCGGTGTTGAAAAATATGAAGAGCCTGAAAAGGTGTGAAAAATATGAAGAGTTTCAAAACATGTAAAAATATGAGGAGCATGAAACGGTGTTCAGAAACATGAAGAGCATGAAATGGTGTGAAAAATATGAAGAGCTTCAAAAGGTGTCAAAAATATGAGGAGCATGAAGCGTTCTGAAAAATAGGAGGAGCATGAAACGGTGTTGAATAAGACGAAGAGCCTGAAAAGGTGTGAATAATATGAAGAGCTTCAAAAGGAGTCAAATATATGAGGAGCATGAAACTGTCTGAAAAATAGGAGGAGCATGAAATGGTCTGAAAAATAGGAGGAGCATGAAACGGTGTTGCAAAACATGAAGAGCTTGCAAAGGTGTGAAATATATGAAGAGCTTCAAAAGTTTTCAAAAGTATGAGGAGCATGATACGGTCTGAAAAATAGAAGGAGCATGAAGCGGTATTGAAAAGTGAAGAGCCTGAAAAGGTGTGAAAAACATGAAAAGCTTCAAAAGTTGTCAAAAATAGGAGGAGCATGAAACGGTGTTCAAAAACATGAAGAGCCTGAAAAGTTGTGAAAAATATGAAGAGCTTCAGAAGGTGTGAAAAATATGAGGAGCATGAAGCGGTGTTCAAAAACTTGAAGATACTGAAAAGGTGTGAAAAATATGAAGAGCTTCAAAAGGTGTCAAAAATATGATGAGCATGAAACGGTCTGAAAAATAGGAGGAAAATGAAATGGTGTTCAAAATCATTAAGAGCCTGAAAAGGTGTGAAAAATATGAAGAGCTTAAAAATTTGTCAAAAATATGAGGAACATGAAACGGTCTGAAAAATAGGAGGAGCAAGAATCAGTGTTGAAAAAAAGAAGAGCCTGAAACGTTGTGAAATATATGAAGAACTTCAAAACGTGTCAAATATATGAGGAGCATGAAACGGTCTGAAAAATAGGAGCAGCATGAAGCGGTGTTAAAAAACATAAACAGCCTGAAAAGGTGTGAAATATATGAAGAGCTTCAAAAGGTGTCAAAAATATGAGGAGCATGAAACGGTCTGAAAAATAGGAGCAGCATGAAACGGTCTTCAAAAACATGAAGAGCCTGAAAAGGTGTTAAAAATATGAAGAGCTTCAAAACTTGTCAATAATATAATGAGAATGAAACGGTCTGAAAAATAGGAGGAGCATGAAGCGGTGTTGAAAAACATGAAAAGCCTGAAAAGATGTGAAAAATAAGAAGAACTTCAAAAGGTGTCAAAAATATGAGCAGCATGAAACGGTCTGAAAAACAGGAGGAGCATGACGCGGTGTTGAAAAACATGAGGAGCCTGGAAAGGTGTGAGATATATGAAGAGCTTCAAAAGGTGTCAAAAATATGAGGAGCATGAAAAGGTCTGAAGAATAGGAGGAGTAAGAAGCGGTGTTGAAAAACATGAAGAGCCTGAAAAGGTGTGAAATATATGAAGAGCTTCAAAAGGTGTCAAAAATATAACAAGCATGAAACGGTCTTAAAAATAGGAGGAGCATGAAACGGTGTTGAAAAACATGAAGAGCCTGAAAATGTGTGAAAAATATGAAGTGTTTCAAAAGGTGTCAAAAATAGAAGGAGCATAAAACGGAGTTGAAAAACATGAAGAGCTTCAAAATGTGTCAAAAATATGAGGAGCAAGATACGGTCTCAAAAATAGGAGGAGCATGAAGCGGTGTTGAAAAACATGAAGAGCCTGGAAAGGTGTGAAATATATGAAGAGATTCAAAAGTGTCTCAAATAGGAGGAACATGAAACAGTCTGAAAAATAGGAGGAGCATGAAGTGGAGTTGAAAAAAATGAATAGCCTGAAAAGTTGTGAAAAATATTAGGAGCATGAAAGAGGCTGAAAATAGGAGGAGCATCAAATGGTGCTGAAAAACATGGAGAGCCTGAAAAGGTTTGAAAAATATGAAGAGCTTCAAAAGGTGTCAAAAATATGAGGAGCATGAAACGGACTGAAATATAGGAGGAGCATGTAATCGTGTTGAAAACCACGAAGAGCCTGAAGAGGAGTGAAATACATGAAGAGCTTTAAAAGGTGTCATAAATATGAGAAGCATGAAATGGTGTTCAAAAACATGAAGATCCTGAAAACATGTGAAAAATATGAAGCGCTTCAAAAGGTGTCAAAAATATGAGGAGCATGAAACGGTCTGAAAAATAGGAGGAAAATGAAACGGTGTTCAAAATCATTAAGAGCCTGAAAAGGTGTGAAAAATATGAAGAGCTTCAGAAGGTGTGAAAAATATGAGAAGCATGAATCGGTTATCAAAATCTTGAAGATACTGAACAGGTGTGAAAAATATGAAGAGCTTCAAAAAGTGGCAAAAATATGAGGAGCATGAAACGGTATGAAAAATAGGAGGAGCATGAAACGGTGTTAAAAAAACTGAAGAGACTGAAAAGTTGTGAAAAATATGAAGAGCTTCAGAACGTGTGAAAAATATGAGGAGCATGAAGCGGTGTTCAAAACTAGAAGATACTGAAAAGGTGTGAAAAATATGGAGAGCTTCAAAAGGTGTCAAAAATATGAGGAGCATGAAATGGTCTGAAAAATAGGAGGAAAATGAAACGGTGTTCAAAATCATTAAGAGCCTGAAAAGCTGTGAAAAATATGAGGAGCATGAAACGGTCTGAAAAAAAGGCGAGAATGAAGTCGTGTTCAAAGACATGAAGAGCCCGAAAAGGTGTGTAAAATATGAAGAGCTTGAAAAGGTGTCAAAAATATGAGAAGCTTGAAGCGGTCTGAAAAATAGGAGGAGCATGAAGTGGTGTTGAAAAACATGAAGAGCCTGAAAATGTGTGAAAAATATGAAGAGCTTCAGAAGGTGTGAATAATATGAGGAGCATGAAACGGTCTGAAAAATAGTAGGAAAATGAAACGGTGTTCAAAATCATTAAGAGCCTGAAAAGGTGTGAAAAATATGAAGAGTTTGAAAAGGTGTCAAAAATATGAGGAGCATGAAACGGTCTGAAAAATATTAGGAGCATGAAACGGTGTTGAAAAACACGAAGAGCCTAAAAAGGAGTGAAAAATATGAAGACCTTCAAAAGGTGTCAAATATATAAGGAGCATGAAACGGTCTGAAAAATAGGAGCAGCCTGAAACGGTGTGGAAAAACATGAAGAGACTGAAAATGTGTGAAAAATATGAAGAGCTTCAAAAGGTTTCAAAATTATGATGCGCATGAAACTGTCTTAAAAATAGGAAGAGCATGAGGCGGTGTTGAAAAACATGAAGAGCCTGAAAAGGTGTGAAAGATATGAAGAGCTACAAAATGTGTCAAAAATATGAGGAGCATGAAGAGTTCTGAAAAATAGGAGGAGCATGAAACGGTGTTGAAAAACACGAAGAGCCTAAAAAGGAGTGAAATATATGAAGAGCTTCAAAAGAAGTCAAAAATATAAGAAGCATGAAACGGCCTGAAAAATAGGAGGAGCATGAAGCGGTGTTGAAAAATATGAAGAGCCTGAAAAGGTGTGAAAAATATGAAGAGTTTCAAAACATGTAAAAATATGAGGAGCATAAAACGGTGTTCAGAAACATGAAGAGGCTGAAATGGTGTGAAAAATATGAAGAGCTTCAAATGGTGTCAAAAAATGAGGAGCATGAAGCGTTCTGAAAAATAGGAGGAGCATGAAACGGTGTTGAATAAGACGAAAGGCCTGAAAAGGTGTGAATAATATGAAGAGCTTCAAAAGGAGTCAAATATATGAGGAGCATGAAACTGTCTGAAAAATAGGAGGAGCATGAAATGGTCTGAAAAATAGGATGAGCATGAAACGGTGTTGCAAAATATGAAGAGCTTGAAAAGGTGTGAAATATATGAAGAGCTTCAAAAGTTTTCAAACGTATGAGGAGCATGATATGGTCTGAAAAATGGGAGGAGCAAGAATCGGTGATGAAAAGTGAAGAGCCTGAAAAGGTGTGAAAAACATGAAGAGCTTCAAAAGTTGTCAAAAATATGAGGAACATGAAACGGTCTGAATATTAGGGGGAGCATGAAACGGTCTTCAAAAACATGAAGAGCCTGAAAAGGTGTTAAAAATATGAAGAGCTTCAAAACTTGTCAATAATATAATGAGAATGAAACAGTCTGAAAAATAGGAGGAGCATGAAGCGGTGTTGAAAAACATGAAAAGCCTGAAAAGGTGGGAAAAATAAGAAGAGCTTCAAAAGGTGTCAAAAATATGATGAGCATGAAACGGTCTGAAAAACAGGAGGAGCATGACGCGGTGTTGAAAAACATGAGGAGCCTGGAAAGGTGTGAAATATATGAAGAGCTTCAAAAGGTGTCAAAAATATGAGGAGCATGAAAAGGTCTGAAGAATAGGAGGAGTAAGACGCGGTGTTGAAAAACATGAAGAGCCTGAAAAGGTGTGAAATATATGAAGAGCTTCAAAAGGTGTCAAAAATATAACAAGCATGAAACGGTTTTAAAAATAGGAGGAGCATGAAACGGTGTTGAAAAACATGAAGAGCCTGAAAATGTGTGAAATATATGAGGAGCTTCAAAATGTGTCAAAAATAGAAGGAGCATGAAGAGGAGTTGAAAAACATGAAGAGCTTCAAAATGTGTCAAAAATATGTGGAGCATGATACGGTCTCAAAAATAGGAGGAGCATGAAGCGGTGTTCAAAAACATGAAGAGCCTGAAAAGGTGTGAAAAATATAAAGAGCTTAAAAAGGAGTCAAATATATGCGGAGCATGAAACTGTCTGAAAAATAGGAGGAGCATGAAGCGGTGTTGAAATACATGAGGAGCCTGAAAAGGTGTGAAAAATAAGAAGAGCTTCAAAATGTGTCAAAAATATGAGGAGCATGATACGGTCTCAGAAATAGGAGGAGCATGAAGCGGTGTTCAAAAACATGAAGAGCCTGAAAAGGTGTGAAACACATGAAGAGCCTGAAAATGTGTAAAATATATGAAGAGCTTCAAAATGTGTCAAAAATATGAGGAGCATGAAACGGTCTGAAAAACAGGAGGAGCATGACGCGGTGTTGAAAAACATGAGGAGCCTGAAAAGGTGTGAAATATATGAAGAGCTTCAAAAGTGTCAAAAATATGAGGAGCATGAAACGGTCTGAAAAATAGGAGGAGCATGAAGCGGTGTTGCAAAACATGAAGAGCCTGAAAAGGTGTGAAACACATGAAGAGCCTGAAAATGTGTGAAATATATGAAGAGCTTCAAATGGTGTCAAAAATATGAGGATCATGAAACGGTCTGAAAAATATGAGGAGCATGAAACGGTGTTCAAAAACATGAAGAGCCTGAAAAGGTGTGAACAATATGAAGAGCTTCAAAAGGTGTCAAAAATAAGAGGATCATGAATCGATCTTAAACATACGAGGAGCATGAAGCGGTGTTCAAAAACATGAAGAGCCTGAAAAGCTGTGAAAAATATGAAGAGCTTCAAAAGGTGTGAAATATATGAGGAGCATGAAACGGTCTGAAAAATAGGAGGAGCCTGAAACGGTGTTCAGAAACATGAAGAGCCTGAAAAGGTGTGAAAAATAAAGCGAGCTTCAAAAGGTGTGAAAAACATGAGGAGCATGAAACGGTCTGAAAAATAGGAGGAGCATGAAACGGTGTTGAAAACATGAAGACCTTTAAAAGGTGTGAAAAATATGAGAAGCATGAAACGATCTGAAAAATAGGAGGAGCATGAGGTGGTGTTGAAAATCATGAAGAGCCTGAAATGGTGTGAAAAATATGAAGAGCTACAAAAGGTTTGAAAAATATGAAGAGCTTCAAAAGTTGTCAAAAATATGAGGAGCATGAAACAGTCTGAAAAATAGGAGGAGCATAAAGTGGTGTTGAAAAACATGAAGAGCCTGAAAAGGTGTGAAAAATATGAAGAGCTTCAAAAGGTGTTAAATACATGAATAGTATGAAACGGTCTGAAAAATAGGAGGAGCATGAAGCGGTGTTCAAAAACATGAAGAGCCTGAAAAGGTGTGAAAAATATGAAGAGCTTCAAAATGTCTCAAAAATATGAGGAGCATGAAACGGTCTGAAAAATAGGAGGAGCATGAAACGGTGTTCAAAAACATGAAGAACCTGAAAAGGTGTGAAAAATATGAAGAGTTTCTAAAGGTGTCAAAAATATGAGGAGCATGAAACGGTCTGAAAAATAGGAAGACCATGAAACGGTGTTCAAAACCATGAAGAGCCTGAAAGGTGGGAAAATTATGAAGACATTCAAAAGGTGTGAAATACATGAGGAGCATGAAACGGTCTGAAAAGTAGGAGGAGCATGAAGAAGTGTTCAGTAACATGAAGAGCCTGAAAAGGTGTGAAAAATATGAAGAGCTCAAAAGATGTTAACATTGAGATGAGCCTGAAACGGTCTGAAAAATAGCAGGAGCATGAAGTGGTGTTGAAAAACATGAAGAGCCTGAAAAGGTGTGAAATATATGAAGAGCTTCAAAAGTTGTCAAAAATATGAGGAGCATGAAACGGTCTGAAAAATACTAGTAGCATGAAGCCATGTTCTAAAACATGAAGAGACTGAAAAGGTGTGAAAAATATGAAGATATTCAAAATGTGTCAAATATATGAGGAGCATGAAACGGTCTGAAAAATAGGAGGAGCATGAAGCTGTGTTCAAAAACCTGAGAGACTGAAAAGTGTGAAAAATATGAAGAGCTTCAAAAGGTGTGAAATACATGAGGAGCATGAAATGGTCTGAAAAATAGGAGGAGCATGAAGCGGTGTTCAAAAACATGAAGAGCCTGAAAATGTGGGAAAAATATGAAGAGACTCAAAATGTATCAAAAATATGAAGAGCATTAAAAGGTCTGAAAAAATAGGAGGAGCATGAAGCGTTGTTGAAAAACATGAAGAGCCTGAAAATGTGTGAAAAATATGAAGAGCTTCAAAATGTGTGAAAACTATGAAGAGCTTCAAAATGTGTCAAAAATGAGATGAGCATGAAATGGTCTGAAAAATAGGAGGAACATGCAGTGGTGTTGAAAAACATGAAGAACGTGAAAAGGTGTGAAAAATATGAAGAGGTTCAAAAGGTGTGAAATTCATGAGATGTATGAAATGGTCTAAAAAATAGGAGGAGCATGATGGGGTGTTCAAAAACATGAAGAGCCTGAAAAGGTGTGAAAAATATGAAGAGTTTCAAAAGGTGTCAAGTATAAGAGGAGCATGAAACGGTAGGAAAAATAGGAGGAACATGAAGCGGTGTTCAAAAACATGAAGAGCCAGAACATGTTTGAAATATAAGAAGAGCTTCAAAGGGTGTCAAAATTATGAGGAGAATGAAACGGTCTGAAAAATAGGAGGAGCATGAAGCGTTGTTGAAAAACATGAAGAGCCTGAAAAGGTGTGAAAAATATGAAGAGCTTCAAAAGGTATGAAAAATATGAAGAGCTTCAAAAGGTGTTAAAAAAGAGATGAGCATGAAACGGTCTGAAAAATAGTTGGAGCATGAAGTTGTGTTCAAAAAAATGAAGAGCCTGAAATGGTGTGAAATATATGAAGATTTCAAAAGGTGTCAAAAATATGAGGAGCATGAAACGGTCTGAAATATATATTAGGAGCATGAACCGGTGTTCAAAAACATGAAGGCCTGAAGAGGTGTGAAAAATATGAGGAGCTTCAAAAGGTGTGAAAAATATGAAGAGCTTCAAAATGTGTCAAAAATGAGATGAGCATGAAACAGTCTGAAAAATATGAGGAGATTGAAGTTGTGTTGAAAAACATGAAGAGACTGAAAAGGTGTGAAATATATGAGGAGCTTGAAAAGGTGTCAAAAATATGAGAAGCATGAAACGATCTGAAAAATAGGATGTGCATGAAACAGTATTGAAAAACATGAAGAGTCTGAAAAGGTGTGAAAAATATGAAGAGCTTCAAAAGGTGTGAAAAATATTAGGAGCATGAAACGGTCGGAAAAACAGCAGGAGCATGAAGTGGTGTTCAAAAACATGAAGAGCCTGAAAAGGTGTGAAAAATATGAAGAGCTTCAAAAGGTGTCAAAAGTATGAGGAGCATGAAATGGTCTGAAAAATAGGAGAATCATGCAGTGGTGTTGAAAAACATGAACAGCCTGAAAAGGTGTGAAAAATATGAAGTGCTTCAAAAGGTGGCAAATATATGAGTAGCATGAAATGGTCTGAAAAATAGAAGCAGCATGAAACGGTTTTGAAAAACATGAAGAGTCTGAAAAGGTGTGAAAATTAGGAAGAGCTTCAAGGTGTCAAAAATATGGGGAGCATGAAATGGTCTGAAAAATAGGAGGAGCATGAAGTTGTGTTCAAAAACATGAAAGCCTGAAAAGGTGTGAAAAATATGAAGAGCTTCAAAAGGTGTGAAATACATGAGGAGCATGAAACGGTCTGAAAAAAAGGAGGAGCATGAAGCGGTGTGAAAAATCATTAAGAGCCTGAAAAAATGTGAAAAATATGAAGAGCTTTAAAAGGTGTGAAAAATACGAGGAGCATGAAACTGTCTGAAATATAGGAGGAGCATGAATTGGTGTTCAAAAACATGGACACCCTGAAACGGTCTGAAAAATACGAGGAGCATGAAACGGTCTGAAATATAGGAGGAGCATGGAGCGGTGTTCAAAAGCATGAAGAGCCTGAAAAGGTGTGAAAAATATGAAGAGCTTCAAAAGCTTTGAAAAATATGAAGATCTTCCAAAGGTGTCAAAAATGAGATGAGCATGAAACGGTCTGAAAAATAGGAGGAGCATGAAGCGGTGTTGAAAAACATGAAGAGTCTGAAAAGGTGTGAAAAATACGAAGAGCTTCAAAACGTGTCAAAAATATGAGGAGCATGAAACGGTCTGAAATATAGGAGGATCAGGAAGCGGTGTTGAAAAACATGAAGAGCCTGAAATGGTGTGAAAAATGTGAAGAGCTTCAAAAGGTGTCAAAAATATGAGCAGCAGGAAACGGTCTGAAAATTAGGAGGAGCATGAAACGGTGATCAAAAACATGAAGAGTCTGAAAAGATGTGAAAAATATGAAGATCTTCAGAATGTGTCAAAAATATGAGGAGCATGAAACGGTCAGAAAGATAGGAGGAGCATGAAACGGTGTTGAAAAAAATGAAGAGCCTGAAAAGGTGTGAAAAATATGAAGAGCGTCAAAAGGTGTGAAATACATGAGGAGGATTAGACGGTCTGAAAATAGTAGAAGTATGAAGTGATGTTCAAAAACATGAAGAGCCTGAAAAGGTGTGAAAAATATGAAGAGCGTCAAAAGGTGTCAAAAATATGAGGAGCATGAAACGATCTGAAAAATATGAGGATCATGAAGCGGTGTTCAAAAACATGAGAAGCATGAAAAGGTGTGAAAATTATGAAGAGCTTCAACGGTGTCAAAAACATGAGGAGCATGAAATGGTCTGAAAAATAGGAGGAGCATGAAACTGTGTTCAAAAACATGAAGAGCCTGAAAAGTTGTGAAAAATATGAAGAGCTTCAAAACATGTCAAAAGTATGAGGAGCATGAAACTGTCTGAAATATAGGAGGAGCATGAAATGGTGTTCAAAAACATGGACACCCTGAAACGGTCTGAAAAATACGAGGAGCATGAAACGGTCTGAAATATAGGAGTAGCATGGAGCGGTGTTCAAAAGCATGAAGAGCCTGAAAAGGTGTGAAAAATATGAAGAGCGTCACAAGGTGTCAAAAATATGAGGAGCATGAAACGATCTGAAAAAGATGAGGAGCATGAAGCAGTGTTCAAAAACATGAAGAGCCTGAAAAGGTGTGAAAAATACGAAGAGCTTCAAACCGTGTGAAAAATATGAGGAGCATGAAACGGTCTGAAATATAGGAGGATCAGGAAGCGGTGTTGAAAAACATGAAGAGCCTGAAATGGTGTGAAAAATGTGAAGAGCTTCAAAAGGTGTCAAAAATATGAGCAGCAGGAAACGGTCTGAAAATTAGGAGGAGCATGAAACGGTGATCAAAAACATGAAGAGTCTGAAAAGATGTGAAAAATATGAAGATCTTCAGAATGTGTCAAAAATATGAGGAGCATGAAACGGTCAGAAATATAGGAGGAGCATGAAACGGTGTTGAAAAACATGAAGACCTGAAAATGTGTGAAAAATATGAAGAGCTTCAAAAGGTGTCAAAAATGAGATGAGCATGAAACGGTCTGAAAAATAGGAGGAACATAAATGGTGTTCAAAAACATAAAGGGCCTGAAAAGGTGTGAAATATATGAAGAGCCTCAAAACGTGTCAAAATATGAGGAGCATGAAACAGTCTGAAAAATAGGAGGAGCATGAAACAGTGTTGAAACACATGAAGAGACTGAACACGTGTGAAAAATATGAAGAGATTCAAAAGGTGTGAAATACATGACGAGCATGAAACGGTCTGAAAAGTAGGAGGAGCATGATGCGGTGTTCAAAAACATGAAGAGCCTGAAAAGGTGTGAAATATATGAAGAGATTCAGAAGGTGTCAAAAACATGAGGAGCATGACGGGGTTCAAAAACATGAAAAGCCTGAAAAGGTGTGAAAAATATGAAGAGTTTCAAAAGATGTGAAAAATATCAAGAGCTTCAAAAGCTCTCAAAAATTAAATGAGCATGAAACGGTCTGAAAAATAGGAGGAGCATGAAACGGTGTTCAAAAACATGAAGAGCCTGAAAAGGTGTGAAAAATATGAGAGGTTCAAAACGTGTGAAATACATGAGAGGCATGAAACGGTTTGAAAAATAGAAGGAGAATGAAGCTGTGTTGAAAAACATGAAGAGACTGAAAAGGTGTAAAAAATATGAAGAGCTTCAAAAGGTTTCAAAAAAATGAGGAGAATGAAACGGTCTGAAAAATAGGAGGATCATGAAGCGGTGTTGAGAAACATGAAGAGCCTGAAAAGGTGTGAAAAATATGAAGAGCCTCAAAACGTGTCAAAAATATGAGGAGCATGAGAGGGTCTGAAAAATAGGAGGAGCATGACGGGGTTCAAAAACATGAAGAGCCTGAAAATGTGTGAAAAATATGAAGAGCTTCAAAAGGTGTCAAAATTGAGATGAGCATGAAACGGTCTGAAAAATTGGAGGAGCATGAAGTGGTGTTGAAAGACATGAAGAGCCTGAAAAGGTGTGCGAAATATGAAGAGCTTCAAAAGGTGTCAAAAATATGAGGAGCATGAAACGTTCTGAAAAATAGGAGGCGCACCAACCTGTGTTCAAAAACATGTAGAGCCTGAAAAGGTGTGAAAAATATGAAGAGCTTCGAAAGGTGTCAAAAATATGAGGAGCATGATACGGTCTGAAATATAGGAGGAGCATGAAGTGGTGGTGAAAAACATGAAGAGCCTGAAAAGGTGTGAAAAATATGAAGAGCTTCAAAATGTTTCACAAATATGAAAAGCATGAAACGGTCTAAAAAACAGGAGGATCATGAAGCGGTGTTCAAAAACATTAAGAGCCTGAAAAGGTGTGAAAAATATGAAGAGCTTCAAAAGTTGTCAAAAATATGAGGAGCATGAAACGGTCTGAAAAATAGGAGGAGCATGAAACGGTGATCAAAAACATGAAGAGCCTGAAAAGGTGTGAAAAATATGAAGAGCTTCAAAAGGTGTGAAATACATGAGGAGCATGAAACGGGATGAAAAATAAGAGAAGCATGAAGTGCTGTGGAAAAACATGAAGAGCCTGAAAAGCTGTGAAAAATATGAAGAGCTTCAAAAGGTGTGAAATACATGAGGAGCATGAAATGGGCTGAAAAATAGGAGAAGCATGAAGTGGTGTTTAAAAATATGAAGAGCTTGAAAAGGTGTGAAAAATATGAAAAGCTTCAAAAGGTGTCAAAAATGAGATGAGCATGAAACGGTCTGAAAGATAGGAGGATCATGAAACGGTGTTGAAAAACATGAAGAGCCTGAAAAGATGTGAAAAATATGAAGAGCTTCAAAAGGTGTCAAAAATATGAGGAGCATGAAACGTTCTGAAAAATAGGAGGAGCATCAACCTGTGTTCAAAAACAAGAAGAGCCTGAAAGGGTGTGAAAAATATGAAAAGCTTCAAAAGGTGTCAAAAATGAGATGAGCATGAACCCGTCTGAAAAATAGGAGGAGCATGAAGCGGTGTTGAAAGACATGAAGAGCCTGACAAGGTGTGAGAAATATGAAGAGCTTCAAAAGGTGTCAAAAATATGAGGAGCATGAAACGGTCTTCAAAAAAGTAGGAGCATGAAGTGATGTTGAAAATCTTGAAGAGCATGAAAAGGTGTGAAAAATATGAAGAGGTTCAATGTTGTGAAATAGATGAGGATCATGAAACGGTTTGAAAAATTGGAGGAGCATGAAGCAGAGTTCGAAAACATGAAGAGCCTGAAAAGGTTTGAAAAATATGAAGAGCTCAAAAAGTGTCAAAAATATGAGGAGCATGAAACGATCTGAATAATACAAGGAGCATGGAGCAGTGTTCAAAAACATGAAGAGCTTCAAAAGGTATGAAAAATATGAAGAGCTTCAAAAGGTGTCATAAATATGAGGAGCATGAAACTGTCTGAAAAATAGGAGGAACATGAAGCGGTGTTCAAACACATGAAGAGCCTGAAAATGTGTGAAAATTATGAAGATCTTCAAAAGGTGTCAAAATTATGAGGAACATGAAACGGTTTGAAAAATAGGAGGAGCATGAAACGGTGTTGAAAAACATGAAGAGCCTGAAAAGGTGTGAAAAATATGAAGAGCTTCAAAAGCTTTGAAAAATATGAAGAGCTTCCAAAGGTGTCAAAAATGAGATGAGCATGAAACGGTCTGAAAAATAGGAGGAGCATGAAACGGTGTTGAAAACCTTGAAGATCCTAAAAAGGTGTGAAAAATATGAAGAGCTTCAAAAGGTGTGAAATACATGAGGAGCATGAAACGGGCAGAAAAATAAGAGAAGCATGAAGTGCTGTGGAAAAACATGAAGAGCCTGAAAAGCTGTGAAAAATATGAAGAGCATCAAAAGCTGTGAAATACATGAGGAGCATGAAATGGGCTGAAAAATAGGAGAAGCATGAAGTGGTGTTTAAAAATAGGAAGAGCCTGAAAATGTGTGAAAAATATGAAAAGCTTCAAAAGGTGTCAAAAATGAGATGAGCATGAAACGGTCTGAAATATAGGAGGATCATGAAACGGTGTTGAAAAACATGAAGAGCCTGAAAAGATGTGAAAAATATGAAGAGCTTCAAAAGGTGTCAAAAATATGAGGAGCATGAAACGTTCTGAAAAATAGGAGGAGCATCAACCTGTGTTCAAAAACATGAAGAGCCTGAAAAGGTGTGAAAAATATGAAAAGCCTCAAAAGGTGTCAAAAATGAGATGAGCATGAACCCGTCTGAAAAATAGGAGGAGCATGAAGCGGTGTTGAAAGACATGAAGAGCCTGACAAGGTGTGAAAAATATGAAAAGCTTCAAAAGGTGTCAAAAATGAGATGAGCATGAACCCGTCTGAAAAATAGGAGGAACATAAAAAGGTGTTCAAAAACATGAAGGGCCTGAAAAGGTGTGAAATATATGAAAAGCCTCAAAACGTGTCAAAAATATGAGGAGAATGAAACGGTCTGAAAAATAGGAGGAACATGAAGCGGTGTTGAAAAACATTTAGAGACTGAAAACGTGTGAAAAATAAGAAGAGTTTCAAAAGGTGTGAAAAATATGAAGAGCTTCAAAAGTTGTCAAATATATGAGGAACATGAAACGGTCTCAACAATAGGAGGAGCATGAAGTGGTATTGAAATTCATGAAGAGGCTCAAAATGTGTGTAAATATGAAGAGCTTGAAAAGGTGTGAAATATATGAAGAGCTTCAAAAGGTGTGAAAAATATGATGAGCTTTAAAAGCTGTCAAAAATGAGATGAATATGAGACGGTCTGAAAAATAGGAGGAGCATGAAGCGGTTTGGAAAACATGAAGAGCTTGAAAAAGCGTGAAATATATGAAGAGCTTCTAAAGGTGTGAAAAATATGAGGAGCTTCAAAAGGTGTCAAAAATATGACGAGCATGAAATGGTCAGAAAAATAGGAGGAGCATGAAACGGTGTTCAAAACATGAAGGGCCTGAAAAGCTGTGAAAAATATGAAGAGCTTCAAAAGGTGTGAAAAATATGAGGAGCATGAAACGGTCTGAAAAAGAAGAGGAGCATGAAGAGGTGTTCAAAAACATGAAGAGCCTGAAAAGGTGCGAAAAATATGAAGAACTTCAAAAGTTGTCAAAAATATGAGGAGCAAGAAACGGTCTGAAAAATAAAAGGAGCATAAAGCGGTGTTCAAAAAATGAAGAGCCTGAAAAGGTGTGAAAGATATGAAGGGCTTCAATAGGTGTCAAAAATATTAGGAGCATGAAACGGTCTGAAAAATAGGAGGAACATAAATGGTGTTCAAAAACATGAAGGGCCTGAAAAGGTGTGAAAAATATGAAGAGCTTCAAAAGGTGTCAAAATTGAGATGAGCATGAAAAGGTCTGAAAAATAGGAGGAGCATGAAGTGGTGTTGAAAGACATGAAGAGCCTGAAAAGGTGTGAGAAATATGAAGAGCTTCAAAAGGTGTCAAAAATATGAGGAGCATGAAACGTTCTGAAAAATAGGAGGCGCACCAACCTGTGTTCAAAAACATGTAGAGCCTGAAAAGGTGTGAAAAATATGAAGAGCTTCGAAAGGTATCAAAAATATGAGGAGCATGATACTGTCTGAAATATAGGAGGAGCATGAAGTGGTGGTGAAAAACATGAAGAGACTGAAAAGGTGTGAAAAATATGAAGAGCTTCAAAATGTTTCACAAATATGAAGAGCATGAAAGGGTCTGAAAAACAGGAGGATCATGAAGCGGTGTTCAAAAACATGAAGAGCCTGAAAAGGTGTGAAAAATATGAAGAGCTTCAAAAGGTGTGAAATACATGAGGAGCATGAAACGGGCTGAAAAATAAGAGAAGCATGAAGTGCTGTGGAAAAACATGAAGAGCCTGAAAAGCTGTGAAAAATATGAAGAGCTTCAAAAGGTGTGAAATACATGAGGAGCATGAAATGGGCTGAAAAATAGGAGAAGCATGAAGTGGTGTTTAAAAATATGAAGAGCTTGAAAAGGTGTGAAAAATATGAAAAGCTTCAAAAGGTGTCAAAAATGAGATGAGCATGAAACGGTCTGAAAGATAGGAGGATCATGAAACAGTGTTGAAAAACATGAAGAGCCTGAAAAGATGTGAAAAATATGAAGAGCTTCAAAAGGTGTCAAAAATATGAGGAGCATGAAAAGTTCTGAAAAATAGGAGGAGCATCAACCTGTGTTCAAAACATGAAGAGCCTGAAAGGGTGTGAAAAATATGAAAAGCTTCAAAAGGTGTCAAAAATGAGATGAGCATGAACCCGTCTGAAAAATAGGAGGAGCATGAAGTGGTGCTGAAAGACATGAAGAGCCTGACAAGGTGTGAGAAATATGAAGAGCTTCAAAAGGTGTCAAAAATATGAGGAGCATGAAACGGTCTGCAAAACAGTAGGAGCATGAAGTGATGTTGAAAATCTTGAAGAGCATGAAAAGGTGTGAAAAATATGAAGAGGTTCAATGCTGTGAAATACATGAGGATCATGAAACGGTTTGAAAAATTGGAGGAGCATGAAGCAGAGTTCGAAAACATGAAGAGCCTGAAAAGGTTTGAAATATATGAAGAGCTCAAAAAGTGTCAAAAATATGAGGAGCATGAAACGATCTGAATAATACAAGGAGCATGAAGCAGTGTTCAAAAACATGAAGAGCTTCAAAAGGTATGAAAAATATGAAGGGCTTCAAAAGGTGTCAAAAATATGAGAAGCATGAAACGGTCTGAAAAATAGGAGGAACATGAAGCGGTTTTCAAACACATGAAGAGCCTGAAAATGTGTGAAAATTATGAAGATCTTCAAAAGGTGTCAAAATTATGAGGAACATGAAACGGTTTGAAAAATAGGAGGAGCATGAAACGGTGTTGAAAAACATGAAGAGCCTGAAAAGGTGTGAAAAATATGAAGAGCTTCAAAAGCTTTGAAAAATATGAAGAGCTTCCAAAGGTGTCAAAAATGAGATGAGCATGAAACGGTCTGAAAAATAGGAGGAGCATGAAACAGTGTTGAAAATCTTGAAGATCCTAAAAAGGTGTGAAAAATATGAAGAGCTTCAAAAGGTGTGAAATATATGAAGAGAATGAAACGGTCTGAAAAAAGGAGGAGCATGAAGTGGTGTTCAAAAACATGAAGAGCCTGAATAGGTGTGAAAATATGAAGAGCTTCAAAAGGTGTGAAAAACATGAGGAGCATGAAACTGTCCGAAAAATAGGAGATGCATGAAGTTGTGTTGAAAAACATGAAGAGCCTGAAAAGGTGTGAAAAATATGAAGAGCTTCAAAAGGTGGGAAATACATGAGGAGCATGAAACTGTCTGAAAAATAGGAGGAGCATGAAGTGGTGTTCAAAAACATGAAGAGCCTGAAAATGTTGAAAAATATGAAGAGGTTCAAAAAGTGTGAAAAACATGAGGAGCATGATACGGTCTGAAAAATAGGAGGAGCATGAAGCGGTGTTCAAAATCATGAAGAGCCTGAAAAAGTGTGAAAAATATGAAGAGCTTCAAAAGGTGTCAAAAATATGAGGAGCATGAAACGGTCTGAAAAAGAGGAGAAGCATGAAGCGGTGTTGAAAAACATGAAGAGCCTGAAAACGTGTGAAAAATATGAAGAGCTTCAAAAGGTATGAAAAATATGAAGAGCTTCAAAAGGTGTCAAAAATATGAGGAGCACGAAACGGACTGAAAAATAGGAGGAGCATAAAGCGGTGATGAAAAACATGAAGAGCCTGAAAAGGTGTGAAAAATATGAAGAGCTTCGAAAGGTGTCAAAAATATGAGGAGCATGATACAGTCTGAAATATAGGAGGATCATGAAGTAGTGCTGAAAAATATTAAGAGCCTGAAAAGGTGTGAAAAATATGTAGAGCTTCAAAAGTTGTCAAAAATATGCGGAGGACGAAACGGTCTGAAAAATAGGAGGAGCATGAAGCGGTGATAAAAAACATGAAGAGCCTGAAAAGGTGTGAAAAATATGAAGAGCTTCGAAAGGTGTCAAAAATATGAGGAGCATGATACAGTCTGAAATATAGGAGGATCATGAAGTAGTGCTGAAAGACATGAAGAGCTTGAAAAGGTGTGAAAAATATGAAAAGCTTCAAAAGGTGTCAAAAATGAGATGAGCATGAACCCATCTGAAAAATAGGAGGAACATAAAACGGTGTTCAAAAACATGAAGGGCCTGAAAAGGTGTGAAATATATGAAAAGCCTCAAAACGTGTCAAAAATATGAGGAGCATGAAATGGTCTGAAAAATAGGAGGAACATGAAGCGGTGTTGAAAAACATTTAGAGACTGAAAACGTGTGAAAAATAAGAAGAGTTTCAAAAGGTGTGAAAAATATGAAGAGCTTCAAAAGGTGTCAAATATATGAGGAACATGAAACGGTCTCAACAATAGGAGGAGCATGAAGTGGTATTGAAATTCATGAAGAGGCTCAAAATGTGTGTAAATATGAAGAGCTTGAAAAGGTGTGAAATACATGAGGAGCATGAGACAGTCTGAAAAATAGGAGGAGCATGAAGCCGTGTGGAAAACATGAAGAGCTTGAAAAGGTGTGAAATATATGAAGAGCTTCAAAAGGTGTGAAAAATATGATGAGCTTTAAAAGCTGTCAAAAATGAGATGAACATGAGACGGTCTGAAAAATAGGAGGAGCATGAAGCGGTTTGGAAAACATGAAGAGCTTGAAAAAGTGTGAAATATATGAAGAGCTTCTAAAGGTGTGAAAAATATGAGGAGCTTCAAAAGGTGTCAAAAATATGACGAGCATGAAATGGTCAGAAAATAGGAGGAGCATGAAACGGTGTTCAAAACATGAAGGGCCTGAAAAGGTGTGAAAAATATGAAGAGCTTCAAAATGTGTGAAAAATATGAGGAGCATGAAACGGTCTGAAAAAGAAGAGGAGCATGAAGAGGTGTTCAAAAACATGAAGAGCCTGAAAAGGTGCGAAAAATATGAAGAACTTCAAAAGTTGTCAAAAATATGAGGAGCAAGAAACGGTCTGAAAAATTTAAGGAGCATGAAGCGGTGTTCAAAAAAATGAAGAGACTGAAAAGGTGTGAAAGATATGAAGGGCTTCAAAAGGTGTCAAAAATATTAGGAGCATGAAACGGTCTGAAAAATAGGAGGAACATAAATGGTGTTCAAAAACATGAAGAGCCTGAAAAGGTGTGAAATATATGAAGAGCCTCAAAACGTGTCAAAATATGAGGAGCATGAAACAGTCTGAAAAATAGGAGGAGCATGAAGCATTGTTGAAACACATGAAGAGACTGAACACGTGTGAAAAATATGAAGAGATTCAAAAGGTGTGAAATACAAGAGGAGCATGAAACGGTCTGAAAAATAGGAGGAGCATGAAGCGGTGTTCAAAAACATGAAGAGCATGAAAAGGTGTGAAAAATATGAAGAGCTTCAAAAGGTGTCAAAAATATGAGGAGCATGAAACGGTCTGAAAAATATGAGGATCATGAAGCAGTTGTGAAAAACATGAAAAGCCTGAAAACGTGTGAAAAATGAAGAGCTTCAAAAGTTGTCAAAAATATGAGGAGCATGAAACGGTCTGAAAAATAGGAGGAGCATGAAGCCGTGTTGAAAAACATGAAGAGCCTGAAAACTTGTGAAAAATATGAAGAGTTTCAAAAGGTGTGAAAAATATGAAGAGCTTGACGAGGTGTCAAAAATGATATGAGCATAAAACGGTCTGAAAAATATGAAGAGCATGAAGCGGTGTTGATAAACATGAAGATTCTGAAAAGGTGTGAAAAATACGAAGAGCTTCAAAACGTGTCAAAAATATGAGGAGCATGAAACGGTCTGAAAAATAGGAGAAGCAAGAAACGGTTTTCAAAAACATGAAGAGCCTGAAAGGTGTGAAAAATAGGAAGAGCTTCAAAAGGTGTGAAATACATGAGGAGCATTAAACGGTCTGAAAAATAGGAGAAGCATGAAGCTGTGTTCAAAAACTTGAGAGCCTGAAAATGTGTGAAAAATATGAAGAGATTTAAAAGCTGTGAAAAATACGAGGAGCATAAAACGGTCTGAAAAATAGTAGAAGCATGAAGCGGTGATGAAAAATATGAAGAGCCTGAAAACGTGTGAAAAATATGAATAGCTTCAAAAGGTGTGAAAAATATGAAGAGCTTCAAAAGGTGTGAAAAATATGAAGAGCTTCAATGGTTTGAAAAATAGGAGGAGCATGAAGCGGTGTTCAAAAACATGAAGAGCCTGAAAAGGTTTGAAAAATATGAAGAGCGTCAAAACGTGTCAAAAATATGAGGAGCATCAAACGGTCTGAATAATACGAGGAGCATGAGGCGGTGATGAAAAACATGAAGAGCCTGAAAACGTGTGAAGAATATGAAGAGCTTCAAAAGGTGTGAAAAATATGAAGAGCTTCAAAAGGTGGCAAAAATGAGATGAACATGAAACGGTCTGAAAAATAGGCGGAGCATGAAGTGGTGTTGAAAAAAAAGAAAAGACTGAAGAGGTGTGAAATATATGAAGAGCTTCAAAAATGTGAAAAATATGAAGAGGTTCAAAAGGTGTGAAATTCATGAGGTGTATGAAACGGTCTGAAAAATAGGAGCATGAAGTGGTGTTCAAAAACATGGACACCCTGAAACGGTCTGAAAAATACGAGGAGCATGAAACGGTCTGAAAAATAGGAGGAGCATGGAGCGGTGTTCAAAAGCATGAAGAGCCTGAAAAGGTGTGAAAAATAGGAAGAGCTTCAAAAGGTGTGAAATATATGAGGAGCTTGAAACGCTCTGAAAAACAGGAGGAGCATGAAGAAGTGTTGAAATACATGAAGAGCATGAAAAAGTGTGAAAAATATGAAGAGCTTCAAAAGGTGTGAAAAATATGAAGAGCTTAAAGAGGTGTCAAAAATATGAGGAGCATGAAACGGTCTGAAAAATAGGAGGAGCAAGAAGCTGTGTTGAAAAACAAGAAGAGTCTGAAAAGGTGTGAAATATATGAAGAGCTTCAAAAGGTGTCAAAAATGAGATGATAATGAAGCGGTCTGAAAAACTGGAGGAGCATGAATCGCTGTTGAAAACCATGAAGAGCCTGAAAAGGTGTGAAAAATATGAAGAGCTTCAAAAGGTGTGAAATATATGAAGAGCTTCAAAAGGAGACAAACATATAAGGAGCATGAAACGGTCTGAAAAATAGGAGGAGCATGAAACTGTGTTGAAAAACATGAAGAGCCTGAAAACGTGTGAAAAATATGAAAAGCTTCAAACGGTGTCAAAAATGAGATGAGCATTAAACGGTCTGAAAAATAGGAATAACATGAAACGGTGTTGAAAATCATGAAGAGCCTGAAAAACTGTGAAAAATATAAAGAGCTTCAAAAGGTGTCAAAAATATGAGGAGCATGAAACGGTCTGATAAATAGGAGGAGCATGAAGCTGTGTTCCAAAACATGAAGATCCTGAAAAGGTGTGAAAAATATGAAGAGCTTCAAAAGGTGTGAAAAATATGAGGAGCATGAAACGGTCTGAAAAATAGAAGCAGCATGAAACGGTGTTGAAAAATATGAAGAGCCTGAAAACGTGTGAAAAATATGAAGAGCTTCAAAAGGTGTGAAAAATATAAAGAGCTTCAAAGGTGACAAAAATGAGATGAGCATGATATGGTCTGAAAAATAGGAGGAGCATGAAGCTGTGTTCCAAAACATGAAGATCCTGAAAAGGTGTGAAAAATATGAAGAGCTTCAAAAGGTGTGAAAAATGTGAGGAGCATGAAACGGTCTGAAAAATAGAAGCAGCATGAAACGGTGTTGAAAAATATGAAGAGCCTGAAAAGGTGTGAAAAATATGAAGAGCTTCAAAACGTGTGAAAAATATAAAGAGCTTCAAAGGTGACAAAAATGAGATGAGCATGAAACGGTCTGAAAAATAGGAATAACATGAAACTGTGTTGAAAATCATGAAGAGCCTGAAAAACTGTGAAAAATATAAAGAGCTTCAAAAGGTGTCAAAAATATGAGGAGCATGAAACGGTCTGATAAATAGGATGAGCATGAAGCTGTGTTCCAAAACATGAAGATCCTGAAAAGGTGTGAAAAATATGAAGAGCTTCAAAAGGTGTGAAAAATATAAAGAGCTTCAAAGGTGACAAAAATGAGATGAGCATGATACGGTCTGAAAAATAGGAGGAGCATGAAGTGGTGGTGAAAAACATGAAGAGCCTGAAAAGGTCCGAAAAATATGAAGATCTTCAAAATGTTTCACAAATATGAAGAGCATGAAACGGTCTGAAAAGCAGGAGGATCATGAAGCGGTGTTCAAAAACACGAAGAGCCTGAAAAGGTGTGAAAAATATGAAGAGCTTCAAAAGGTGTCAAAAATATGAGGAGCATGAAACGGTCTGAAAAATAGGAGGAGCATGAAACGATGATCAAAAACATGAAGAGCCTGAAAAGGTATGAAAAATATGAAGAGCTTCAAAAGGTGTGAAATACATGAGGAGCATGAAACGGGCTGAAAAAGAAGAGAAGCATGAAGTGCTGTGGAAAAACATGAAGAGCCTGAAAAGCTGTGAAAAATATGAAGAGCTTCAAAAGGTGTGAAATACATGAGGAGCATGAAATGGGCTGAAAAATAGGAGAAGCATGAAGTGGTGTTTAAAAATATGAAGAGCTCGAAAAGGTGTGAAAAATATGAAAAGCTTCAAAAGGTGTCAAAAATGAGATGAGCATGAAACGGTCTGAAAGATAGGAGGATCATGAAACGGTGTTGAAAAACATGAAGAGCCTGAAAAGATGTGAAAAATATGAAGAGCTATAAAAGGTGTCAAAAATATGAGGAGCATGAAACGTTCTGAAAAATAGGAGGAGCATCAACCTGTGTTCAAAAACATGAAGAGCCTGAAAAGGTGTGAAAAATATGAAAAGCTTCAAAAGGTGTCAAAAATGAGATGAGCATGAACCCGTCTGAAAATTAGGAGGAGCATGAAGCGGTGTTGAAAGACATGAAGAGCCTGACAAGGTGTGAAAAATATGAAAAGCTTCAAAAGGTGTCAAAAATGAGATGAGCATTAAACGGTCTGAAAAATAGGAATAACATGAAACGGTGTTGAAAATCATGAAGAGCCTGAAAAACTGTTAAAAATATAAAGAGCTTCAAAAGGTGTCAAAAATATGAGGAGCATGAAACGGTTTGATAAGTAGGAGGAGCATGAAGCTGTGTTCCAAAACATGAAGATCCTGAAAAGGTGTGAAAAATATGAAGAGCTTCAAAAGGTGTGAAAAATATGAGGAGCATGAAACGGTCTGAAAAATAGAAGCAGCATGAAACGGTGTTGAAAAATATGAAGAGCCTGAAAACGTGTGAAAAATATGAAGAGCTTCAAAAGGTGTGAAAAATATAAAGAGCTTCAAAGGTGACAAAAATGAGATGAGCATGAAACGGTATGAAAAATAGGAATAACATGAAACGGTGTTGAAAATCATGAAGAGCCTGAAAAACTGTGAAAAATATAAAGAGCTTCAAAAGGTGTCAAAAATATGAGGAGCATGAAACGGTCTGATAAGTAGGAAGAGCATGAAGCTGTGTTCCAAAACATGAAGATCCTGAAAAGGTGTGAAAAATATGAAGAGCTTCAAAAGGTGTGAAAAATATGAGGAGCATGAAACGGTCTGAAAAATAGAAGCAGCATGAAACGGTGTTGAAAAATATGAAGAGCTTCAAAAGGTGTGAAAAATATAAAGAGCTTCAAAGGTGACAAAAATGAGATGAGCATGATACGGTCTGAAAAATAGGAGGAGCATGAAGTGGTGATGAAAAACATGAAGAGCCTGAAAAGGTGTGAAAAATATGAAGAGCTTCAAAATGTTTCACAAATATGAAGAGCATGAAACGGTCTGAAAAACAGGAGGATCATGAAGCGGTGTTCAAAAACAAGAAGAGCCTGAAAAGGTGTGAAAAAAATGAAGAGCTTCAAAAGGTGTCAAAAATATGAGGAGCATGAAACGGTCTGAAAAATAAGAGGAGCATGAAACGGTGATCAAAAACATGAAGAGCCTGAAAAGGTGTGAAAAATATGAAGAGTTTCAAAAGGTGTGAAATACATGAGGAGCATGAAACGGGCTGAAAAATAAGAGAAGCATGAAGTGCTGTGGAAAAACATGAAGACCTTAAAAGCTGTGAAAAATATGAAGAGCTTCAAAAGGTGTGAAATACATGAGGAGCATGAAATGGGCAGAAAAATAGGAGAAGCATGAAGTGGTGTTTAAAAATATGAAGAGCTTGTAAAGGTGTGAAAAATATGAAAAGCTTCAAAAGGTGTCAAAAATGAGATGAGCATGAAACGGTCTGAAAGATAGGAGGATCATGAAACGGTGTTGAAAAACATGAAGAGCCTGAAAAGATGTGAAAAATATGAAGAGCTTCAAAAGGTGTCAAAAATATGAGGAGCATGAAACGTTCTGAAAAATAGGAGGAGCATCAACCTGTGTTCAAAAACATGAAGAGCCTGAAAAGGTGTGAAAAATATGAAAAGCTTCAAAAGGTGTCAAAAATGAGATGAGCATGAACCCGTCTGAAAAATAGGAGGAACATAGAACGGTGTTCAAAAACATGAAGGGCCTGAAAAGGTGTGAAATATATGAAAAGCCTCAAAACGTGTCAAAAATATGAGGAGCATGAAACGGTCTGAAAAATAGGAGGAATATGAAGCGGTGTTGAAAAACATTTAGAGACTGAAAACGTGTGAAAAATAAGAAGAGTTTCAAAAGGTGTGAAAAATATGAAGAGCTTCAAAAGGTGTCAAATATATGAGGAACATGAAACGGTCTCAACAATAGGAGGAGCATGAAGTGGTATTGAAATTCATGAAGAGGATCAAAATGTGTGTAAATATGAAGAGCTTGAAAAGGTGTGAAATACATGAGGAGCATGAGACAGTCTGAAAAATAGGAGGAGCATGAAGCGGTGTGGAAAACATGAAGAGCTTGAAAAGGTGTGAAATATATGAAGAGCTTCAAAAAGTGTGAAAAATATGATGAGCTTTAAAAGCTGTCAAAAATGAGATGAACATGAGACGGTCTGAAAAATAGGAGGAGCATGAAGCGGTTTGGAAAACATGAAGAGCTTGAAAAAGTGTGAAATATATGAAGAGCTTCTAAAGGTGTGAAAAATATGAGGAGCTTCAAAAGGTGTCAAAAATATGACGAGCATGAAATGGTCAGAAAATAGGAGGAGCATGAAACGGTGTTCAAAACATGAAGGGCCTGAAAAGGTGTGAAAAATATGAAGAGCTTCAAAATGTGTGAAAAATATGAGGAGCATGAAACGGTCTGAAAAAGAAGAGGAGTATGAAGAGGTGTTCAAAAACATGAAGAGCCTGAAAAGGTGCGAAAAATATGAAGAACTTCAAAAGTTGTCAAAAATATGAGGAGCAAGAAACGGTCTGAAAAATAAAAGGAGCATGAAGCGGTGTTCAAAAAAATGAAGAGCCTGAAAAGGTGTGAAAGATATGAAGGGCTTCAAAAGGTGTCAAAAATATTAGGAGCATGAAACGGTCTGAAAAATAGGAGGAACATAAATGGTGTTCAAAAACATGAAGAGCCTGAAAAGGTGTGAAATATATGAAGAGCCTCAAAACGTGTCAAAATATGAAGAGCATGAAAAGGTGTGAAAAATATGAAGAGCTTCAAAAGGTGTGAAAAATATGAGGAGCATGATACGCTTTGAAAAATAGGAGGAGCATGAAGCGGTGTTCAATAACATGAACAGCCTGAAAAGGTGTGGAAAATATGTGTAGCTTCAAAAGGTGTTAAATACATGAGGAGCATGAAACGGTCTGAAAAATAAGATTAGCATGAAGCAGTGTTCTAAAACATGAAGAGCCTGAAACGGTATGAAAAATATGAAGAGCTTTAAAAGGTGTCAAAATTATGAGGAGCATGAAACGGTCTGAAAAATAGGAGGATTATGAAACGGTGTTCAAAAACATGAAGAGCCTGAAAAGGTGTGAAAAATATGAAGAGCTTCAAAAGGTGTGAAAAATATGAAGTGCTTCAAAAGGTGTCAAAAAATAGATGAGCATGAAACGGTCTGAAAAATAGGAGGAGCATGAAGTGGTTTTGAAAAACATGAAGAGCCTGAAAATGTGTGAAAAATATAAACACCTTCAAAAGGTGTGAATTACATGAGGAGCATGAAACAGTCTGAAAATAAGGAGGAGCATAAGGCGGTGTTGAAAAACATGAAGAGCCTGAAAATGTGTGAAAAATATGAAGAGATTCAAATGGTGTCAATAATATGAGGAGCATGAAACGGTCTGAAAAATGACAGGAGCATGAAGCTGTGTTCAAAAACATGAAGAGCCTGAAAAGGTGTGAAAAATATGAGGAGAATGAAATTGTCTGAAAAATAGGAGGAGCATGAAGTGGTGTTCAAAAACATGAAGAGCCTGAAAAGTTGTGAAAAATATGAAGAGCTTCAAAAGGTGTCAAAAATACGAGGAGCATGAAACGATCTGAAAAATCGGAAGAGCATGAAGTGGTGTTCAAAAACATGAAGAGCCTGAAAAGGTGTGAAAAATATGAAAAGCTTTAAAAGGTGTCAAAATTATGAGGAACATGAAACGTTGTGAAAAATAGGAGGATCATGAAACGTTGTTCAAAATCATGAAGAGCCTGAAAAGGAGTGAAAAATATGAAGAGCCTCAAAACGTGTCAAAAATATGAGGAGTAAGAAACTGTCTGAAAAATAGGAGGAGAATAAAACGGTGTTCAAAAACATGAAGAGCCTGAAAAGGTGTGAAAAATGTGAAGAGCTTCAAAAGGTGTCAAAAATATGAAGAGCTTCAAAAGTGTCAAATATTAGATGAGCATGAAACGGTCTGAAAAATAGGAGAAGCATGAAGTGGTGATGAAAAACATGAAGAGCCTGAAAAGGTGTGAAATATATGAAGAGGTTCAAAATTGTGAAAAATATGAAGAGCTTCAAAAGGTGTCAAAAATATGAGGAGCATGAAAGGGTCTGAAAAATAGGAGGAGAATGAAATGGTGTTCAAAAACATGAAGAGCCTGAAAAGGTGTGAAAAATGTGAAGAGCTTCAAAAGGTGTGAAAAATATGAAGTGCTTCAAAAGGTGTCAAAAAATAGATGAGCATGAAACGGTCTGAAAAATAGGAGGAGCATGAAGCGGTGTTCAAAAACATGAAGAGCCTGAAAAGGTGTGAAAAATATGAAGAGCTTCAAAAGGTGTGAAAAATATGAGGAGCATGATACGCTCTGAAAAATAGGAGGAGCATGAAGCGGTGTTCAATAACATGAACAGCCTGAAAAGGTGTGGAAAATATGTGTAGCTTCAAAAGGTGTTAAATACATGAGGAGCATGAAACGGTCTGAAAAATAAGATTAGCATGAAGCAGTGTTCTAAAACATGAAGAGCCTGAAACGGTATGAAAAATATGAAGAGCTTTAAAAGGTGTCAAAATTATGAGGAGCATGAAACGGTCTGAAAAATAGGAGGATTATGAAACGGTGTTCAAAAACATGAAGAGCCTGAAAAGGTGTGAAAAATATGAAGAGCTTCAAAAGGTGTGAAAAATATGAAGTGCTTCAAAAGGTGTCAAAAAATAGATGAGCATGAAACGGTCTGAAAAATAGGAGGAGCATGAAGCGGTGTTCAAAAACATGAAGAGCCTGAAAAGGTGTGAAAAATATGAATAGCTTTAAAAGGTGTCAAAATTATGAGGAACATGAAACGTTGTGAAAAATAGGAGGATCATGAAACGTTGTTCAAAATCATGAAGAGCCTGAAAAGGAGTGAAAAATATGAAGAGCCTCAAAACGTGTCAAAAATATGAGGAGTAAGAAACTGTCTGAAAAATAGGAGGAGAATAAAACGGTGTTCAAAAACATAAAGAGCCTGAAAAGGTGTGAAAAATGTGAAGAGCTTCAAAAGGTGTCAAAAATATGAAGAGCTTCAAAAGTGTCAAATATTAGATGAGCATGAAACGGTCTGAAAAATAGGAGGAGCATGAAGTGGTTTTGAAAAACATGAAGAGCCTGAAAATGTGTGAAAAATATAAACACCTTCAAAAGGTGTGAATTACATGAGGAGCATGAAACAGTCTGAAAATAAGGAGGAGCATAAGGCGGTGTTGAAAAACATGAAGAGCCTGAAAATGTGTGAAAAATATGAAGAGATTCAAATGGTGTCAATAATATGAGGAGCATGAAACGGTCTGAAAAATGACAGGAGCATGAAGCTGTGTTCAAAAACATGAAGAGCCTGAAAAGGTGTGAAAAATATGAGGAGAATGAAATTGTCTGAAAAATAGGAGGAGCATGAAGTGGTGTTCAAAAACATGAAGAGCCTGAAAAGTTGTGAAAAATATGAAGAGCTTCAAAAGGTGTCAAAAATACGAGGAGCATGAAACGATCTGAAAAATCGGAAGAGCATGAAGTGGTGTTCAAAAACATGAAGAGCCTGAAAAGTAGTGAAAAATATGAAGAGCTTCAAAAGGTGTCAAAAATATGAGGAGCATGAAACGGTCTGAAAAATACGAGGAGCATGAAGCGGTGTTGAAAAACATGAAGACCCTGAAAAGGTGTGAAAATTACGAAGAGCTTCAAAAGGTGTCAAAAATATGAGGAGCATGAAACGGTCTTAAAAATAGGAGAAGGATGAAGCGGTGTTCAAAAAATTGAAGAGGATGAAAAGGTGTGAAAAATATGAAGAGCTTCAAAAGGCGTCAAAAATATGAGGAGCATGAAACGGTCTTAAAAATAGGAGGAGGATGAAGCGGTGTTCAAAAATTTGAAGAGGATGAAAAGGTGTGAAAAATATGAAGAGCTTTAAAAGGTGTCAAAAATATGAGGAACATGAAACGGTCTGAAAAATAGGAGGATTATGAAACGGTGTTCAAAAACATGAAGAGCCTTAAAAGGTGTGAAAAATATGAAGAGCCTCAAAACGTGTCAAAAATATGAGGAGTATGAAACGGTATGATAAATAGCAGGAGCATGAACCGGTGTTGAAAAACATGAAGAGTCTGAAATCGTGTGAAAAATATGAAGAGCTTCAAAAATGGGAAAAATATGAAGAGCTTCAAAAGATGTGAATAATGTGCAAAGCTTCAAAAAATGTCAAAAATGAGAAGAGAATGAAACAGTCTGAAAAATAAGAGGGGCATGAAATCGTGTTCAAAAATATGAAGAGCCTGAAAAGGTGTGAAAAATATGAAGAGCTTCAAAAGGTGTGAAAAATATGAGGAGCATGATACGCTTTGAAAAATAGGAGGAGCATGAAGCGGTGTTCAATAACATGAACAGCCTGAAAAGGTGTGGAAAATATGTGTAGCTTCAAAAGGTGTTAAATACATGAGGAGCATGAAACGGTCTGAAAAATAAGATTAGCATGAAGCAGTGTTCTAAAACATGAAGAGCCTGAAACGGTATGAAAAATATGAAGAGCTTTAAAAGGTGTCAAAATTATGAGGAGCATGAAACGGTCTGAAAAATAGGAGGATTATGAAACGGTGTTCAAAAACATGAAGAGCCTGAAAAGGTGTGAAAAATATGAAGAGCTTCAAAAGGTGTGAAAAATATGAAGTGCTTCAAAAGGTGTCAAAAAATAGATGAGCATGAAACGGTCTGAAAAATAGGAGGAGCATGAAGTGGTTTTGAAAAACATGAAGAGCCTGAAAATGTGTGAAAAATATAAACACCTTCAAAAGGTGTGAATTACATGAGGAGCATGAAACAGTCTGAAAATAAGGAGGAGCATAAGGCGGTGTTGAAAAACATGAAGAGCCTGAAAATGTGTGAAAAATATGAAGAGATTCAAATGGTGTCAATAATATGAGGAGCATGAAACGGTCTGAAAAATGACAGGAGCATGAAGCTGTGTTCAAAAACATGAAGAGCCTGAAAAGGTGTGAAAAATATGAGGAGAATGAAATTGTCTGAAAAATAGGAGGAGCATGAAGTGGTGTTCAAAAACATGAAGAGCCTGAAAAGTTGTGAAAAATATGAAGAGCTTCAAAAGGTGTCAAAAATACGAGGAGCATGAAACGATCTGAAAAATCGGAAGAGCATGAAGTGGTGTTCAAAAACATGAAGAGCCTGAAAAGGTGTGAAAAATATGAAAAGCTTTAAAATGTGTCAAAATTATGAGGAACATGAAACGTTGTGAAAAATAGGAGGATCATGAAACGTTGTTCAAAATCATGAAGAGCCTGAAAAGGAGTGAAAAATATGAAGAGCCTCAAAACGTGTCAAAAATATGAGGAGTAAGAAACTGTCTGAAAAATAGGAGGAGAATAAAACGGTGTTCAAAAACATGAAGAGCCTGAAAAGGTGTGAAAAATGTGAAGAGCTTCAAAAGGTGTCAAAAATATGAAGAGCTTCAAAAGTGTCAAATATTAGATGAGCATGAAACGGTCTGAAAAATAGGAGAAGCATGAAGTGGTGATGAAAAACATGAAGAGCCTGAAAAGGTGTGAAATATATGAAGAGGTTCAAAATTGTGAAAAATATGAAGAGCTTCAAAAGGTGTCAAAAATATGAGGAGCATGAAAGGGTCTGAAAAATAGGAGGAGAATGAAATGGTGTTCAAAAACATGAAGAGCCTGAAAAGGTGTGAAAAATGTGAAGAGCTTCAAAAGGTGTGAAAAATATGAAGTGCTTCAAAAGGTGTCAAAAAATAGATGAGCATGAAACGGTCTGAAAAATAGGAGGAGCATGAAGCGGTGTTCAAAAACATGAAGAGCCTGAAAAGGTGTGAAAAATATGAATAGCTTGAAAAGGTGTCAAAATTATGAGGAACATGAAACGTTCTGAAAAATAGGAGGATCATGAAACGTTGTTCAAAATCATGAAGAGCCTGAAAAGGTGTGAAAAATATGAAGAGCCTCAAAACGTGTCAAAAATATGAGGAGTAAGAAACTGTCTGAAAAATAGGAGGAGAATGAAACGGTGTTCAAAAACATGAAGAGCCTGAAAAGGTGTGAAAAATGTGAAGAGCTTCAAAAGGTGTCAAAAATATGAAGAGCTTCAAAAGTGTCAAATATTAGATGAGCATGAAACGGTCTGAAAAATAGGAGAAGCATGAAGTGGTGATGAAAAACATGAAGAGCCTGAAAAGGTGTGAGAAATATGAAGAGTTTCAAAAGGTGTGAAAATTATGAGGAGCCTGAAACGGTCTGAAAAATAGGAGGAGCATGAAGCGGTGTTCAAAAATATGAAGAGCCTGAAAAGGTGTGAAATATATGAAGAGATTCAAAAGGTGTCAAAAATATGAGGAGCATGAAACGGTCTGAAAAATAGGAAGAGCTTCAAAATGTGTGAAATGCATGAGGAGTATGAAACGGTCAGAAAAATAGCAGGAGCATGAAGCGGTGTTGAAAAACATGAAGAGTCTGAAAAAGTGTGAAAAGTATGAAGAGCTTCAAAAATGTGAAAAATATGAAGAGCTTCAAAAGGTGTGAAAAATATGAAGAGCTTCAAAAGGTGTCAAAAATGAGATGAGCATGAAAAGGTCTGAACAATACAAGGAGCATGAAGCGGTGTTGAAAATCATGAAGAGCCTGAAAAGGTATGAAAAATATGAAAAGCTTTAAAAGGTGTCAAAATTATGAGGAACATGAAACGTTGTGAAAAATAGGAGGATCATGAAACGTTGTTCAAAATCATGAAGAGCCTGAAAAGGAGTGAAAAATATGAAGAGCCTCAAAACGTGTCAAAAATATGAGGAGTAAGAAACTGTCTGAAAAATAGGAGGAGAATGAAACGGTGTTCAAAAACATGAAGAGCCTGAAAAGGTGTGAAAAATGTGAAGAGCTTCAAAAGGTGTCAAAATTATGAGGAACATGAAACGTTGTGAAAAATAGGAGGATCATGAAACGTTGTTCAAAATCATGAAGAGCCTGAAAAGGAGTGAAAAATATGAAGAGCCTCAAAACGTGTCAAAAATATGAGGAGTAAGAAACTGTCTGAAAAATAGGAGGAGAATAAAACGGTGTTCAAAAACATGAAGAGCCTGAAAAGGTGTGATAAATGTGAAGAGCTTCAAAAGGTGTCAAAAATATGAAGAGCTTCAAAAGTGTCAAATATTAGATGAGCATGAAACGGTCTGAAAAATAGGAGGAGCATGAAGTGGTTTTGAAAAACATGAAGAGCCTGAAAATGTGTGAAAAATATAAACAGCTTCAAAAGTTGTGAATTACATGAGGAGCATGAAACAGTCTGAAAATAAGGAGGAGCATAAGGCGGTGTTGAAAAACATGAAGAGCCTGAAAATGTGTGAAAAATATGAAGAGATTCAAATGGTGTCAATAATATGAGGAGCATGAAACGGTCTGAAAAATGACAGGAGCATGAAGCTGTGTTCAAAAACATGAAGAGCCTGAAAAGGTGTGAAAAATATGAGGAGAATGAAATTGTCTGAAAAATAGGAGGAGCATGAAGTGGTGTTCAAAAACATGAAGAGCCTGAAAAGTTGTGAAAAATATGAAGAGCTTGAAAAGGTGTCAAAAATACGAGGAGCATGAAACGATCTGAAAAATCGGAAGAGCATGAAATGGTGTTCAAAAACATGAAGAGCCTGAAAAGGTGTGAAAAATATGAAAAGCTTTAAAAGGTGTCAAAATTATGAGGAACATGAAACGTTGTGAAAAATAGGAGGATCATGAAACGTTGTTCAAAATCATGAAGAGCCTGAAAAGGAGTGAAAAATATGAAGAGCCTCAAAACGTGTGAAAAATATGAGGAGTAAGAAACTGTCTGAAAAATAGGAGGAGAATGAAACGGTGTTCAAAAACATGAAGAGCCTGAAAAGGTGTGAAAAATGTGAAGAGCTTCAAAAGGTGTCAAAAATATGAAGAGCTTCAAAAGTGTCAAATATTAGATGAGCATGAAACGGTCTGAAAAATAGGAGAAGCATGAAGTGGTGATGAAAAACATGAAGAGCCTGAAAAGGTGTGAAATATATGAAGAGGTTCAAAATTGTGAAAAATATGAAGAGCTTCAAAAGGTGTCAAAAATATGAGGAGCATGAAAGGGTCTGAAAAATAGGAGGAGAATGAAATGGTGTTCAAAAACATGAAGAGCCTGAAAAGGTGTGAAAAATGTGAAGAGCTTCAAAAGGTGTGAAAAATATGAAGTGCTTCAAAAGGTGTCAAAAAATAGATGAGCATGAAACGGTCTGAAAAATAGGAGGAGCATGAAGCGGTGTTCAAAAACATGAAGAGCCTGAAAAGGTGTGAAAAATATGAATAGCTTGAAAAGGTGTCAAAATTATGAGGAACATGAAACGTTCTGAAAAATAGGAGGATCATGAAACGTTGTTCAAAATCATGAAGAGCCTGAAAAGGTGTGAAAAATATGAAGAGCCTCAAAACGTGTCAAAAATATGAGGAGTAAGAAACTGTCTGAAAAATAGGAGGAGAATGAAACGGTGTTCAAAAACATGAAGAGCCTGAAAAGGTGTGAAAAATGTGAAGAGCTTCAAAAGGTGTCAAAAATATGAAGAGCTTCAAAAGTGTCAAATATTAGATGAGCATGAAACGGTCTGAAAAATAGGAGAAGCATGAAGTGGTGATGAAAAACATGAAGAGCCTGAAAAGGTGTGAGAAATATGAAGAGTTTCAAAAGGTGTGAAAATTATGAGGAGCATGAAACGGTCTGAAAAATAGGAGGAGCATGAAGCGGTGTTCAAAAATATGAAGAGCCTGAAAAGGTGTGAAATATATGAAGAGATTCAAAAGGTGTCAAAAATATGAGGAGCATGAAACGGTCTGAAAAATAGGAAGAGCTTCAAAATGTGTGAAATGCATGAGGAGTATGAAACGGTCAGAAAAATAGCAGGAGCATGAAGCGGTGTTGAAAAACATGAAGAGTCTGAAAAAGTGTGAAAAGTATGAAGAGCTTCAAAAATGTGAAAAATATGAAGAGCTTCAAAAGGTGTGAAAAATATGAAGAGCTTCAAAAGGTGTCAAAAATGAGATGAGCATGAAAAGGTCTGAAAAATACAAGGAGCATGAAGCGGTGTTGAAAATCATGAAGAGCCTGAAAAGGTATGAAAAATATGAAGAGCTTCATAAGGTGTGAAATATATGAAGAGCTTCAAAAGGTGTCAAAATGAGATGAGCATGAAACGATTTGAAAAATAGGAGGATCATGAATTGGTGTTGAAAAAAATGAAGAGCCTGAAAAGGTGTGAAATATCTGAAGAGCTTCAAAAGGTGTCAAATATATGAGGAGAATGAAACGGTCTGAAAAATAGGCGGAGCATGAAGCGGTGATCAAAAACATGAAGAGCCTGAAAAGGTGTGAATAATATGAAGAGCTTCAAAAGGTGTCAAAAATATGAGGAGCATGAAACGGTCTTAAAAATAGGAGGAGGATGAAGCGGTGTTCAAAAACTTGAATAGGATGAAAAGGTGTGGAAAATATGAAGAGCTTCAAAAGGTGTCAAAAATATGAGGAGCATGAAACGGTCTTAAAAATAGGAGGAGGATGAAGCGGTGTTCAAAAACTTGAAGAGGATGAAAAGGTGTGAAAAATATGAAGAGCTTTAAAAGGTGTTAAAAATATGAGGAGCATGAAAAGGTCTGAAAAATAGGAGGATTATGAAACGGTGTTCAAAAACATGAAGAGCCTTAAAAGGTGTGAAAAATATGAAGAGCCTCAAAACGTGTCAAAAATATGAGGAGTATGAAACGGTATGATAAATAGCAGGAGCATGAACTGGTGTTGAAAAACAGGAAGAGTCTGAAATCATGTGAAAAATATTAAGAGCTTCAAAAATGGGAAAAATATGAAGAGCTTCAAAAGATGTGAATAATATGCAAAGCTTCAAAAGATGTCAAAAATGAGATGAGCATGAAACAGTCTGAAAAATAAGAGGGGCATGAAATCGTGTTCAAAAATATGAAGAGCCTGAAAAGGTGTGAAAAATATGAAGAGCTTCAAAAGGTGTGAAAAATAGGAGGAGCATGAAGCGGTGTTCAATAACATGAACAGCCTGAAAAGGTGTGGAAAATATGTGTAGCTTCAAAAGGTGTTAAATACATGAGGATCATGAAACCGTCTGAAAAATAAGATTAGCATGAATCAGTGTTCAAAAACATGAAGAGCCTGAAAAGGTGTGAAAAATATGAAGAGCTTTAAAAGGTGTCAAAAATATGAGGAGCATGAAACGATCTGAAAAAAAGGAGGATTATGAAACGGTGTTCAAAAACATGAAGAGCCTGAAAAGGTGCGAAAAATATGAAGAGCCTCAAAACGTGTCCAAAATATGAGGAGAACGAAACGGTTGGAAAAATAGGAGGAGCATGAAGCGGTGCTTAAAAACATAAAGAGCCTGAAAAGCTGTGAGAAATATGAAGAGCTTCAAAAGGTGTCAAAAATATGAGGAGCATGAAACGGTCTGAAAAATACGAGGAGCATGAAGTGGTGTTGAAAAACATGAAGAGCCTGAAAAGTGTGAAAAATATGAAGAGCTTCAAAAGGTGTCAAAAATATGAGGAGCATGAAACGGTCTGAAAAATAGGAGGATCATGAAGCGGTGTTGAAAAACATGAAGAGCGTGAAAAGGTGTGAAAAATATGAAGAGCTTCAAATGGTGTGAAAAATATGAGGAGCATGAAACGGTCAGAAATATAGGAGGAACACGAACCGGTGTTCAAACACATGAAGAGCCTGAAAAGGTGTGAAAAATATGAAGAGCTTCAAAAGGTGTCAAAAATATGAGGAGGATGAAACGGTCTGAAAAATAGGAGGATCATGAAGCGGTGTTGAAAAACATGAAGAGCCTGAAAAGGTGTGAAAAATATGAAGAGCTTCAAATGGTGTGAAAAATATGAGGAGCATGAAACGGTCAGAAATATAGGAGGAGCATGAAGCGGTGTTGAAAAACATGAAGAGCCTGAAAAGGTGTGAAAAATATGAAGAGCTTCAAAAGGTGTGAAATATATGAGGAGCATGAAACGGTCTGAAAAATTGGAGGAGCATGAAGCGGTGTTTAAAAACATGAAGAGCCTGAAAAGTAGTGAAAAATATGAAGAGCTTCAAAAGGTGTCAAAAATATGAGGAGCATGAAACGGTCTGAAAAATATGAGGAGCATGAAGCGGTGTTGAAAAACATGAAGACCCTGAAAAGGTGTGAAAATTACGAAGAGCTTCAAAAGGTGTCAAAAATATGACGAGCATGAAACGGTCTTAAATATAGGAGAAGGATGAAGCGGTGTTCAAAAACTTGAAGAGGATGAAAAGGTGTGAAAAATATGAAGAGCTTCAAAAGGTGTCAAAAATATGAGGAGCATGAAACGGTCTTAAAAATAGGAGGAGGATGAAGCGGTGTTCAAAAATTTGAAGAGGATGAAAAGGTGTGAAAAATATGAAGAGCTTTAAAAGGTGTCAAAAATATGAGGAACATGAAACGGTCTGAAAAATAGGAGGATTATGAAACGGTGTTCAAAAACATGAAGAGCCTTAAAAGGTGTGAAAAATATGAAGAGCCTCAAAACGTGTCAAAAATATGAGGAGTATGAAACGCTATGATAAATAGCAGGAGCATGAACCGGTGTTGAAAAACATGAAGAGTCTGAAATCGTGTGAAAAATATGAAGAGCTTCAAAAATGGGAAAAATATGAAGAGCTTCAAAAGATGTGAATAATGTGCAAAGCTTCAAAAGATGTCAAAAATGAGAAGAGAATGAAACAGTCTGAAAAATAAGAGGGGCATGAAATCGTGTTCAAAAATATGAAGAGCCTGAAAAGGTGTGAAAAATATGAAGAGCTTCAAAAGGTCTGAAAAATATGAGGAGCATGATACGCTTTGAAAAATAGGAGGAGCATGAAGCGGTGTTCAATAACATGAACAGCCTGAAAAGGTGTGGAAAATATGTGTAGCTTCAAAAGGTGTTAAATACATGAGGAGCATGAAACGGTCTGAAAAATAAGATTAGCATGAAGCAGTGTTCTAAAACATGAAGAGCCTGAAACGGTATGAAAAATATGAAGAGCTTTAAAAGGTGTCAAAATTATGAGGAGCATGAAACGGTCTGAAAAATAGGAGGATTATGAAACGGTGTTCAAAAACATGAATAGCCTGAAAAGGTGTGAAAAATATGAAGAGTTCAAAACGTGTCAAAAATATGAGGAGAACGAAATGGTTGGAAAAATAGCAGGAGCATGAAGCGGTGCTGAAAAACATAAAGAGCCTGAAAAGCTGTGAGAAATATGAAGAGCTTCAAAAGGTGTCAAAAATATGAGGAGCATGAAACGGTCTGAAAAATATGATGAGCATGAACTGGTGTTGAAAAACATGAAGAGCCTGAAAAGTGTGAAAAATACGAAGAGCTTCAAAAGGTGTCAAAAATATGAGGAGCATGAAACGGTCCGAAAAATAGGAAGATCATGAAGCGGTGTTGAAAAACATGAAGAGCCTGAAAAGGTGTGAAAAATATGAAGCGCTTCAAAAGGTGTGAAAAATATGAAGAGCTTCAAATGGTGTGAAAAATATGAGGAGCATGAAACGATCTGAAATATAGGAGGAGCATGAACCGGTGTTCAAAAACATGAAGAGCATGAAAAGGTGTGGAAAATATGAAGAGCTTCAAAAGGTGTCAAAAATATGAGGAGCATGGAATCATCTGAAAAACAGGAGGAGCATGAAGCGGTGTTGAAAAACATGAAGAGCCTGAAAAGGTGTGAAAAATATGAAGACCTTCAAAAGGTGTCAAAAATATGAGGAGCATGAAACGGTCCGAAAAATAGGAGGATCATGAAGCGGTGTTGAAAAACATGAAGAGCCTGAAAAGGTGTGAAAAACATGAAGAGCTTCAAAAGGTGTGAAATACATGAGGAGCATGAAACGGTCAGAAAAATAGGTGGAGCATGAAGCGGTGTTGAAAAACATGAACAGTCTGAAAAGGTGTGGAAAATATGAACAGCTTCAAAATGTGTGAAAATTATGAGGAGCATGAAACGGTGAAAAATAGGAGGAGCATGAAGCGGTGTTGAAAAACATGAACAGTCTGAAAAGGTGTGGAAAATATGTATAGATTCAAAAGGTGTTAAATACATGAGGAGCATGAAAAGTTCTGAAAAATAGGAGGAGCATGAAGTGCTGTTCAAAAACATGATGAGCCTGAAAACGTGTGAAAAATATGAGGAGCTTCAAAAATGTGAAAAATATGAAGAGCTTCAAAAGGTGTCAAAAATATGAGGAGCATGAAACGGTCTTAAAAATAGGAGGAGGATGAAGTGGTGTTCAAAACATGAAGAGCCTGAAAAGGTGTGAAAAATATGAAGAGACTCAATACGTGTCAAAAATATGAGGAGTATGAAACGGTCGGAAAAATAGCAGGAGCATGAAGCGGTGTTGAAAAACATGAAGAGTCTGAAAACGTGTGAAAATTATGAAGAGCTTCAAAAATGTGAAAAATATGAAGAGCTTCAAAAGGTGTGAAAAATATGAAGAGCTTCAAAAGGTGTCAAAAAAGAGATGAGCATGAAAAGGTCTGAAAAATACGAGGAGCATGAAGCGGTGTTGAAAATCATGAAGAGCCTGAAAAGGTATGAAAAATATGAATAGCTTCATAAGGTGTGAAATATATGAAGAGATTCAAAAGGTGTCAAAATGAGATGAGCATGAAACGATTTGAAAAATAGGAGGAGCATGAATTGGTGTTGAAAAAAATGAAGAGCCTGAAAAGGTGTGAAATATCTGAAGAGCTTCAAAAGGTGTCAAAGATATGAGGAGAATGAAACGGTCTGAAAAATAAGCGGAGCATGAAGCGGTGATCAAAAACATGAAGAGCATGAAAAGGTGTGAATAATATGAAGAGCTTCTAAAGGTGTCAAAAATATGAGGAGCATGAAACGGCCTGAAAAATAGGCGAAGCATGAAGCGGTGTTGAAAAACATTAAGAGCCTGAAAAGTGTGAAAAATATGAAGAGCTTCAAAAGGTGTGAAAATATGAGGAGCATGAAACGTTCTGAAAAATAGGAGGAGCATGAAGCGGTGTTTAAAAACATGAAGAGCCTGAAAAGTTGTGAAAAATATGAAGAGCTTCAAAAGGTGTCAAATATATGAGGAGCATGAAACGGTCTGAAAAATACAAGGAGCATGAAGCGGTGTTGAAAAACATGAAGAGCCTGAAAAGGTGTGAAAAATATGAAGAGCTTCAAAAGGTGTGAAATACATGAGGAGCATGAAACGGTCTGAAAAATATGAGGAGCATGAAGCGGTTTGGAAAAACATGAAGAGCCTGAAAAGGTGTGAAAAATACGAAGAGCTTCAAAATGTGTCAAAAATCTGAGGAGTATGTAACGGTCTGAAAAATAGGAAGAGCATGAAGTGGCGTTCAAAAACATGAAGAGCCTGAAAAGGTGTGAAAAATATGAAGAGCTTCAAAAGGTATGAAAAATATGAGTTGTATGTAATGGTCTGAAAAATAGGAGGAGCATGAAGCGGTGTTGAAAAACATGAAGAGCCTGAAAACGTGTGAAAAATATGAAGAGCTTCAAAAGGTGTCAAAAATATGTGGAGCATGAAACGGTCTTAAAAATAGGAGGAGGATGAAGCGGTGTTCAAAAACTTGAAGAGGATGAAAAGGTGTGAAAAATATGAAGAGCTTCAAAAGGTGTCAAAAATATGAGGAGCATGAAACGGTCTTAAAAATAGGAGGAGGATGAAGCGGTGTTCAAAAACTTGAAGAGGATGAAAAGGTGTGAAAAATATGAAGAGCTTTAAAAAGTGTTAAAAATATGAGGAGCATGAAACGGTCTGAAAAATAGGAGGATTATGAAACGGTTTTCAAAAACATGAAGAGCCTTAAAAGGTGTGAAAAATATGAAGAGCCTCAAAACGTGTCAAAAATATGAGAAGTATGAAACGGTATGATAAATAGCAGGAGCATGAACCGGTGTTGAAAAACATGAAGAGCCTGAAAAGTGTGAAAAATACGAAGAGCTTCAAAAGGTGTCAAAAATATGAGGAGCATGAAACGGTCCGAAAAATAGGAGGATCATGAAGCGGTGTTGAAAAACATGAAGAGCCTGAAAAGGTGTGAAAAATATGAAGCGCTTCAAAAGGTGTGAAAAATATGAAGAGCTTCAAATGGTGTGAAAAATATGAAGAGCATGAAACGATCTGAAATATAGGAGGAGCATGAACCGGTGTTCAAAAACATGAAGAGCATGAAAAGGTGTGAAAAATATGAAGAGCTTCAAAAGGTGTCAAAAATATGAGGAGCATGGAATCATCTGAAAAACAGGAGGAGCATGAAGCGGTGTTGAAAAACATGAAGAGCCTGAAAAGGTGTGAAAAATATGAAGACCTTCAAAAGGTGTTAAAAATATGAGGAGCATGAAACGGTCCGAAAAATAGGAGGATCATGAAGCGGTGTTGAAAAACATGAAGAGCCTGAAAAGGTGTGAAAAACATGAAGAGCTTCAAAAGGTGTGAAATACATGAGGAGCATGAAACGGTCAGAAAAATAGGAGGAGCATGAAGCGGTGTTGAAAAACATGAACAGTCTGAAAAGGTGTGGAAAATATGAACAGCTTCAAAATGTGTGAAAATTATGAGGAGCATGAAACGGTGAAAAATAGGAGGAGCATGAAGCGGTGTTGAAAAACATGAACAGTCTGAAAAGGTGTGGAAAATATGTATAGCTTCAAAAGGTGTTAAATACATGAGGAGCATGAAAAGTTCTGAAAAATAGGAGGAGCATGAAGTGCTGTTCAAAAACATGATGAGCCTGAAAACGTGTGAAAAATATGAGGAGCTTCAAAAATGTGAAAAATATGAAGAGCTTCAAAAGGTGTCAAAAATATGAGGAGCATGAAACGGTCTTAAAAATAGGAGGAGGATGAAGTGGTGTTCAAAAACATGAAGAGCCTGAAAAGGTGTGAAAAATATGAAGAGACTCAATACGTGTCAAAAATATGAGGAGTATGAAATGGTCGGAAAAATAGCAGGAGCATGAAGCGGTGTTGAAAAACATGAAGAGTCTGAAAACGTGTGAAAATTAAGAAGAGCTTCAAAAATGTGAAAAATATGAAGAGCTTCAAAAGGTGTGAAAAATATGAAGAGCTTCAAAATGTGTCAAAAAAGAGATGAGCATGAAAAGGTCTGAAAAATACGAGGAGCATGAAGCGGTGTTGAAAATCATGAAGAGCCTGAAAAGGTATGAAAAATATGAAGAGCTTCATAAGGTGTGAAATATATGAAGAGATTCAAAAGGTGTCAAAATGAGATGAGCATGAAACGATTTGAAAAATAGGAGGAGCATGAATTGGTGTTGAAAAAAATGAAGAGCCTGAAAAGGTGTGAAATATCTGAAGAGCTTCAAAAGGTGTCAAAGATATGAGGAGAATGAAACGGTCTGAAAAATAAGCGGAGCATGAAGCGGTGATCAAAAACATGAAGAGCATGAAAAGGTGTGAATAATATGAAGAGCTTCTAAAGGTGTCAAAAATATGAGGAGCATGAAACGGCCTGAAAAATAGGCGAAGCATGAAGCGGTGTTGAAAAACATTAAGAGCCTGAAAAGTGTGAAAAATATGAAGAGCTTCAAAAGGTGTGAAAATATGAGGAGCATGAAACGTTCTGAAAAATAGGAGGAGCATGAAGCGGTGTTTAAAAACATGAAGAGCCTGAAAAGTTGTGAAAAATATGAAGAGCTTCAAAAGGTGTCAAATATATGAGGAGCATGAAACGGTCTGAAAAATACAAGGAGCATGAAGCGGTGTTGAAAAACATGAAGAGCCTGAAAAGGTGTGAAAAATATGAAGAGCTTCAAAAGGTGTGAAATACATGAGGAGCATGAAACGATCTGAAAAATAGGAGGAGCATGAAGCGGTTTGGAAAAACATGAAGAGCCTGAAAAGGTGTGAAAAATACGAAGAGCTTCAAAATGTGTCAAAAATCTGAGGAGTATGTAACGGTCTGAAAAATAGGAAGAGCATGAAGTGGCGTTCAAAAACATGAAGAGCCTGAAAAGGTGTGAAAAATATGAAGAGCTTCAAAAGGTGTGAAAAATATGAGTTGCATGTAATGGTCTGAAAAATAGGAGGAGCATGAAGCGGTGTTGAAAAACATGAAGAGCCTGAAAACGTGTGAAAAATATGAAGAGCTTCAAAAGGTGTGAAAATATGAAGAGCTTCAAAAGGTGTCAAAAATGAGATGAGCATGAAACGGTCTGAAAAATAGGAGGAGCATGAAGCGGTGTTGAAAAACATGAAGAGCCTGAAAACGTGTGAAAAATATGAAGAGCTTCAAAAGGTGTGAAAATATGAAGAGCCTCAAAAGGTGTCAAAAATATGAGGAGATTGATACGGTTTGAAAAATAGGAGGAGCATGAAGTGGTGGTGAAAATCATGAAGAGCCTGAATAGCTGTGAGAAATATGAAGAGCTTCAAAAGTTGTCAAAAATATGAGGAGCATGAAACGGTCTGAAAAATAGCAGGAGCATGAAGCGGTGCTGAAAAACATGAAGAGTCTGAAAACGTGTGAAAATTAGAAGAGCTTCAAAAATATGAAAAACATGAAGAGCTTCAAAAGGTGTCAAAAATATGAGGAGCAGGAAACGGTCTGAAAAATAGGAGGATAATGAAGCGGTGTTGAAAAACCTCAAGAGTCTGAAAAGGTGTGAGAAATATGAAGAGCTTCAAAAAGTGTCAAAAATTAGATTAGCATGAATGGGTCTGAAAAATAGGAGGAGCTTGAAGTTTTGTTGAAAAACATGAAAAGCTTGAAAAAGTTGAAAAATATGAAGAGCTTCAAAAATATGAAAATTATGAAGAGATTCAAAAGGTGTGAATAATATGAAGAGCTTCTAAAAGTGTCAAGAATATGAGGAGCATGAAACGGCCTGAAAAATAGGCGAAGCATGAAGCGGTGTTGAAAAACATCAAGAGCCTGAAAAGTGTGAAAAATATGAAGAGCTTCAAAAGGTGTGAAAATATGAGGAGCATGAAACGTTCTGAAAAATAGGAGGAGCATGAAGCGGTGTTTAAAAACTTGAAGAGCCTGAAAAGTTGTGAAAAATATGAAGAGCTTCAAAAGGTGTCAAATATATGAGGAGCATGAAACGGTCTGAAAAATACAAGGAGCATGAAGCGGTGTTGAAAAACATGAAGAGCCTGAAAAGGTGTGAAAAATATGAAGAGCTTCAAAAGGTGTGAAATACATGAGGAGCATGAAACGGTCTGAAAAATAGGAGGAGCATGAAGCGGTTTGGAAAAACATGAAGAGCCTGAAAAGGTGTGAAAAATACGAAGAGCTTCAAAATGTGTCAAAAATCTGAGGAGTATGTAACGGTCTGAAAAATAGGAAGAGCATGAAGTGGCGTTCAAAAACATGAAGAGCCTGAAAAGGTGTGAAAAATATGAAGAGCTTCAAAAGGTGTGAAAAATATGAGTTGCATGTAATGGTCTGAAAAATAGGAGGAGCATGAAGCGGTGTTGAAAAACATGAAGAGCCTGAAAAAGTGTGAAAATATGAAGAGCTTCAAAAGGTGTCAAAAATATGTGGAGCATGAAACGGTCTTAAAAATAGGAGGAGGATGAAGCGGTGTTCAAAAACTTGAAGAGGATGAAAAGGTGTGAAAAATATGAAGAGCTTCAAAAGATGTCAAAAATATGAGGAGCATGAAACGGTCTTAAAAATAGGAGGAGGATGAAGCGGTGTTCAAAAACTTGAAGAGGATGAAAAGGTGTGAAAAATATGAAGAGCTTTAAAAAGTGTTCAAAATATGAGGAGCATGAAACGGTCTGAAAAATAGGAGGATTATGAAACGGTTTTCAAAAACATGAAGAGCCTTAAAAGGTGTGAAAAATATGAAGAGCCTCAAAACGTGTCAAAAATATGAGGAGTATGAAAGGTATGATAAATAGCAGGAGCATGAACCGGTGTTGAAAAACATGAAGAGTCTGAAATCGTGTGAAAAATATTAAGAGTTTCAAAAATGGGAAAAATATGAAGAGCTTCAAAAGATGTGAATAATATGCAAAGCTTCAAAAGATGTCAAAAATGAGATGAGCATGAAACAGTCTGAAAAATAAGAGGGGCATGAAATCGTGTTCAAAACCATGAAGAGCCTGAAAAGGTGTGAAAAATATGAAGAGCTTCAAAAGGTGTGAAAAATAGGAGGAGCATGAAGCGGTGTTCAATAACATGAACAGCCTGAAAAGGTGTGGAAAATATGTGTAGCTTCAAAAGTTGTTAAATACATGAGGATCATGAAACCGTCTGAAAAATAAGATTAGCATGAAGCAGTGTTCAAAAACATGAAGAGCCTGAAAAGGTGTGAAAAATATGAAGAGCTTTAAAAGGTGTCAAAAATATGAGGAGCATGAAACGATCTGAAAAATAGGAGGATTATGAAACGGTGTTCAAAAACATGAAGAGCCTGAAAAGGTGTGAAAATATGAAGAGCCTCAAAACGTGTCCGAAATATGAGGAGAACGAAACGGTTGGAAAAATAGGAGGAGCATGAAGCGGTGCTGAAAAACATAAAGAGCCTGAAAAGCTGTGAGAAATATGAAGAGCTTCAAAAGGTGTCAAAAATATGAGGAGCATGAAACGGTCTGAAAAATACGAGGAGCATGAAGTGGTGTTGAAAAACATGAAGAGCCTGAAAAGTGTGAAAAATATGAAGAGCTTCAAAAGGTGCCAAAAATATGAGGAGCATGAAACGGTCTGAAAAATAGGAGGATCATGAAGCGGTGTTGAAAAACATGAAGAGCCTGAAAAGGTGTGAAAAATATGAAGCGCTTCAAAAGGTGTGAAAAATATGAAGAACTTCAAATGCTGTGAAAAATATGAGGAGCATGAAACGGTCAGAAATATATGAGGAACATGAACCGGTGTTCAAAAACATGAAGAGCCTGAAAAGCTTTGAAAAATATGAAGAGCTTCAAAAGGTGTCAAAAATATGAGGAGCATGGAATCGTCTGAAAAATAGGAGGAGCATGAAGCGGTGTTGAAAAACATGAAGAGCCTGAAAAGCTGTGAGAAATATGAAGAGCTTCAAAAGGTGTGAAATATATGAGGAGCATGAAACGGTCTGAAAAATAGGAGGAGTATGAAGCGGTGTTTAAAAACATGAAGAGCCTGAAAAGTAGTGAAAAATATGAAGAGCTTCAAAAGGTGTCAAAAATATGAGGAGCATGAAACGGTCTGAAAAATAGGAGGAGCATGAAGCGGTGTTGAAAAACATGAAGACCCTGAAAAGGTGTGAAAATTACGAAGAGCTTCAAAAGGTGTCAAAAATATGAGGAGCATGAAACGGTCTTAAAAATAGGAGAAGGATGAAGCGGTGTTCAAAAACTTGAAGAGGATAAAAAGGTGTGAAAAATATGAAGAGCTTCAAAAGGTGTCAAAAATATGAGGAGCATGAAACGGTCTTAAAAATAGGAGGAGGTTGAAGCGGTGTTCAGAAACTTGAAGAGGATGAAAAGGTGTGAAAAATATGAAGAGCTTTAAAAGGTGTCAAAAATATGAGGAACATGAAACGGTCTGAAAAATAGGAGGATTATCAAACGGTGTTCAAAAACATGAAGAGCCTTAAAAGGTGTGAAAAATATGAAGAGCCTCAAAACGTGTCAAAAATATGAGGAGTATGAAACGGTATGAATAATAGCAGGAGCATGAACCGGTGTTGAAAAACATGAAGAGTTTGAAATCGTGTGAAAAATATGAAGAGCTTCAAAAATGGGAAAAATATGAAGAGCTTCAAAAGATGTGAATAATGTGCAAAGCTTCAAAAGATGTCAAAAATGAGAAGAAAATGAAACAGTCTGAAAAATAAGAGGGGCATGAAATCGTGTTCAAAAATATGAAGAGCCTGAAAAGGTGTGAAAAATATGAAGAGCTTCAAAAGGTGTGAAAAATATGACGAGCATGATACGGTCTGAAAAATATGAGGAGCATGAAGCGGTGTTCAATAACATGAACAGCCTGAAAAGGTGTGGAAAATATGTGTAGCTTCAAAAGGTGTTAAATACATGAGGAGCATGAAACGGTCTGAAAAATAAGATTAGCATGAAGCAGTGTTCTAAAACATGAAGAGCCTGAAACGGTGTGAAAAATATGAAGAGTTTTAAAAGGTGTCAAAAATATGAGGAGCATGAAACGGTCTGAAAAATAGGAGGATTATGAAACGGTGTTCAAAAACATGAAGAGCCTGAAAAGGTGTGAAAAATATGAAGAGTTCAAAACGTGTCAAAAATATGAGGAGAATGAAACGGTTGGAAAATAGGAGGAGCATGAAGCGGTGCTGAAAAACATAAAGAGCCTGAAAAGCTGTGAGAAATATGAAGAGCTTCAAAAGGTGTCAAAAATATGAGGAGCATGAAACGGTCTGAAAAATACGAGGAGCATGAACTGGTGTTGAAAAACATGAAGAGCCTGAAAAGTGTGAAAAATACGAAGAGTTTCAAAAGGTGTCAAAAATATGAGGAGCATGAAACGGTCCGAAAAATAGGAAGATCATGAAGCGGTGTTGAAAAACATGAAGAGCCTGAAAAGGTGTGAAAAATATGAAGCGCTTTAAAAGGTGTGAAAAATATGAAGAGCTTCAAATGGTGTGAAAAATATGAGGAGCATGAAACGATCTGAAATATAGGAGAAGCATGAACCAGTGTTCAAAAACATGAAGAGCATGAAAAGGTGTGAAAAATATGAAGAGCTTCAAAAGGTGTCAAAAATATGAGGAGCATGGAATCATCTGAAAAATAGGAGGAGCATGAAGCGGTGTTGAAAAACATGAAGAGCTTGAAAAGGTGTGAAAAATATGAAGACCTTCAAAAGGTGTCAAAAATATGAGGAGCATGAAAAGGTGAAAAATAGGAGGAGCATAAAGCAGTGTTGAAAAACATGAACAGTCTGAAAAGGTGTGGTAAATATGAAGAGCTTCAAAAGGTGTGAAATACATGAGGAGCATGAAACGGTCAGAAAAATAGGAGGAGCATGAAGGGGTGTTGAAAAACATGAAGAGCCTGAAAAGGTGTGAAAAATATGAACAGCTTCAAAATGTGTGAAAAATATGAGGAGAATGAAACGGTGAAAAATAGGAGGAGCATGAAGGGGTGTTGAAAAACATGAACAGTCTGAAAAGGTGTGGAAAATATGTATAGCTTCAAAAGGTGTTAAATACATGAGGAGCATGAAACGGTCTGAAAAATAAGAGGAGCATGAAGCGGTGTTCAAAAACATGAAGAGCCTGAAAAGGTGTGAAAAATATGAAGAGCTTCAAAATGTGTGAAATACATGAGGAGCATGAAAAATTCTGAAAAATAGGAGGAGCATGAAGTGGTGTTCAAAAACATGATGAGCCTGAAAACGTGTGAAAAATATGAGGAGCTTCAAAAATGTGAAAAATATGAAGAGCTTCAAAAGGTGTCAAAAATATGAGGAGCATGAAACGGCCTTAAAAATAGGAGGCGGATGAAGTGGTGTTCAAAAACATGAAGAGCCTGAAAAGGTGTGAAAAATATGAAGAGACTCAATACGTGTCAAAAATATGAGGAGTATGAAACGGTCGGAAAAATAGCAGGAGCATGAAGCGGTGTTCAAAAACATGAAGAGTCTGAAAAAGTGTGAAAATTATGAAGAGCTTCAAAAATGTGAAAAATATGAAGAGCTTCAAAAGGTGTCAAAAATATGAAGAGCTTCAAAAGGTGTCAAAAATGAGATGAGCATGAAACGGTCTGAAAAATAGGAGGAGCATGAAGTGGTGTTGAAGAAAATGAAGAGCCTGAAAAGGTGTGATATATATGAAGAGCTTCAAAAGGTGTCAAAAATATGAGGAGATTGATACGGTTTGAAAAATAGGAGGAGCATGAAGTGGTGTTGAAAATCATGAAGAGCCTGAATAGCTGTGAGAAATATGAAGAGCTTCAAAAGTTGTCAAAAATATGAGGAGCATGAAACGGTCTGAAAAATAGCAGGAGCATGAAGCGGTGTTGAAAAACATGAAGAGTCTGAAAACGTGTGAAAATTCGAAGAGCTTCAAAAATATGAAAAACATGAAGAGCTTCAAAAGGTGTCAAAAATATGAGGAGCATGAAACGGTCTGAAAAATAGGAGGATAATGAAGCGGTGTTGAAAAACCTCAAGAGCCTGAAAAGGTGTGAAAAATATGAAGAGCTTCAAAAAATGTCAAAAATTAGATTAGCATGAATGGGTCTGAAAAATAATAGGAGCCTGAAGTTTTGTTGAAAAACATGAAGAGCTTGAAAAAGTGTGAAAAATATGAAGAGCTTCAAAAATATGAAAATTATGAAGAGCTTCAAAAGGTGTGAAAAATATGAAGAGCTTCAAAAGATGTCAAAAATGAGATGAGCATGAAACGGTCTGAAAAACAGGAGGAGCATGAAGTGGTGGTGAAAATCATGAAGAGCCTGAAAAGGTGTGAAAAATATGCAGAGCTTCAAAAGGTGTCAAAAATATGAGGAGAATGAAACGGTCTGAAAAATACGAGGAGCATGAAGTGGTGTTGAAAAACATGAAGAGCCTGAAAATTGTGAAAAATATGTAGAGCTTCAAAAGGTGTCAAAAATATGAGGAGCATGAAACGGTCCGAAAAATAGGAGGAGCATGAAGCAGTGTTGAAAAACATGAAGAGCCTGAAAAGGTGTGAAAAATATGAAGCGCTTCAAAAAGTGTGAAAAATATGAAGAGCTTCAAATGGTGAGAAAAATATGAGGAGCATGAAACGGTCTGAAATATAGGAGGAGCATGAACCCGTGTTCAAAAACATGAAGAGCCTGAAAAGGTGTGAAAAATATGAAGAGCTTCAAAAGGTGTGAAAAATATGAAGAGCTTCAAAAGGTGTCAAAAAAGAGATGAGCATGAAAAGGTCTGAAAAATACGAGGAGCATGAAGCGGTGTTGAAAATCATGAAGAGCCTGAAAAGGTATGAAAAATATGAAGAGCTTCATAAGGTGTGAAATATATGAAGAGCTTCAAAAGGTGTCAAAATGAGATGAGCATGAAACGATTTGAAAAATAGGAGGAGCATGAATTGGTGTTGAAAAAAATGAAGAGCCTGAAAAGGTGTGAAATATCTGAAGAGCTTCAAAAGGTGTCAAAAATATGAGGAGAATGAAACGGTCTGAAAAATAGGCGGAGCATGAAGCGGTGATCAAAAACATGAAGAGCATGAAAAGGTGTGAATAATATGAAGAGCTTGTAAAGGTGTCAAAAATATGAGGAGCATGAAACGGCCTGAAAAATAGGAGGAGCATGAAGTGGTGTTTAAAAATATGAAGAGAATGAAAAAGTGTGAAAAATATGAAGAGCTTCAAAAGGTGTCAAATATATGAGGAGCATGAAACGGTCTGAAAAATACGAGGAGCATGAAGCGGTGTTGAAAAACATGAAGAGCCTGAAAAGGTGTGAAAAATATGAAGAGCTTCAAATGGTGTGAAATACATGAGGAGCATGAAACGGTCTGAAAAATAGGTGGAGCATCAAGCGGTGTTGAAAAACATGAAGAGCCTGAAAAGGTGTGAAAAATATGAAGAGCTTCAAAAGGTGTCAAAAATATGAGGAGCATGAAACGGTCTGAAAATAGGAGGAACATGAAACGGTGTTGAAAAACATGAAGAGCCTGAAAAGTTGTGAAAAATATGAAGAGCTTCAAAAGGGGTGAATTATATGAGGAGCATGAAAAGTTGTGAAAAATAGGAGGAACATGAAGCGGTGTTCAAAAACATGAAGAGCCTGAAAAAGTGTGAAAAATATGAAGAGCTTCAAAAGGTGTCAAAATTATGAGAGGCATGATACGGTCTGAAAAATAGGAGGAGCATGAAGTGGTGTTGTAAAACATGTAGAGCCTGAAAAATTGGAAAAAATATGAAGAGCTTCAAAGTTGTCAAATATATGAGGAGTATGAAACGGTCTGAAAAATAGGAGGAGCATGAAGGGGTGTTCGAAAACATGAAGAGCCGGAAAAGGTGTGCAAAATATGAAGAGCTTCAAAAGGTGTGAAATACATGAGGAGCATGAAACGGTGTTCAAAAATATGCAGAGACTAAAAAGGTGTGAAAAATATGAGGAGCTTCAAAAAGTTTCAATAATTAGATTAGCATGAAAGGGTCTGAAAAATAGGAGGAGCATGAAGTGGTGTTTAAAAACATGAAGAGCCTGAAAAGGTGTGAAAAATATGAAGAGCTTCAAAATGTGTCAAAAATATGAGGAGCATGAAACGGTCCGAAAAATAACAGGATCATGAAGCGGTCTTGAAAAACATGAAGAGCCTGAAAAGGTGTGAAAAATATGAAGAGCTTCAAAAGGTGTCAAAAATATGAGGAGCATGAAACGGTCTGAAAAATAGGAGGAGCATAACCGGTGTTCAAAAACATGAACAGCCTGAAAAGGTGTGAAAAATATGAAGAGCTTCAAAAGGTGTGAAAAATATGAAGAGCTTCAAAAGGTGTCAAAAATTAGATTAGCATGAACTGGTCTGAAAAATAGGAGGAGCATGAAGCGGTGTTTAAAACATGAACAGACTGAAAAGGTGTGAAAAATATGAAGAGCTTCAAAAGGTGTGAAAATTATTAAGAGCTTCAAAAGGTGTCAAAATTAGATTAGCATGAAAGGGTCTGAAAAATAGGAGGAGCATGAAGTGCTGTTGAAAAACATGAAGAGCCTGAAAAGGTGTGAAATATATGAAGAACTTCAAAAGGTGTAAAATATATGAAGAGCTTAAAAAGGTGTCAAAAATATGAGGAGCATGAAACGGTCTGAAAAATACGAGGAGCATGAAACGGTGTTCAAAAACATGAAGAGCCTGAAAAGGTGTGCAAAATATGAAGAGCTTCAAAAGGTGTGAAATATATGAGGAGCATGAAACGGTGTTCAAAAACATGCAGAGACTGAAAAGGTGTGAAAAATATGAAGAGCTTCAAAAAGTGTCAAAAATTAGATTAGCATGAATGGGTCTGAAAAATAGGAGGAGCCTGAAGTTTTGTTGAAAAACATGAAGAGCTTGAAAAAGTGTGAAAAATATGAAGAGCTTCAAAAATATGAAAATTATGAAGAGCTTCAAAAGGTGTGAAAAATATAAAGAGCTTCAAAAGATGTCAAAAATGAGATGAGCATGAAACGGTCTGAAAAATAGGAGGAGCATGAAGTGGTGTTGAAAATCATGAAGAGCCTGAAAAGGTGTGAAAAATATGCAGAGCTTCAAAAGGTGTCAAAAATTTGAGGAGAATGAAACGGTCTGAAAAATACGAGGAGCATGAAGCGGTGTTGAAAAACATGAAGAGCCTGAAAAGGTGTGAAAAATATGAAGAGCTTCAAAAGGTGTGAAATACATGAGGAGCATGAAACGGTCTGAAAAATAGGAGGAGCATGAAGCAGTGTTGAAAAACATGAAGAGCCTGAAAAGGTGTGAAAAATATGAACAGCTTCAAAATGTGTGAAAAATATGAGGAGCATGAAACGGTGAAAAATAGGAGAGGCATGAAGCGGTGTTGAAAAACATGAACAGTCTGAAAAGGTGTGGAAAATATGTATAGCTTCAAAAGGTGTTAAATACATGAGGAGCATGAAACGGTCTGAAAAATAAGAGGAGCATGAAGCGGTGTTCAAAAACATGAAGAGCCTGAAAAGGTGTGAAAAATATGAAGAGCTTCAAAATGTGTGAAATACATGAGGAGCATGAAAAGGTCTGAAAAATAGGAGGACCATGAAGTGGTGTTCAAAAACATGAAGAGCCTGAATACGTGTGAAAAATATGAGGAGCTTCAAAAATGTGAAAAATATGAAGAGCTTCAAAAGGTCTTAAAAAGATGAGGAGCATGATACAGTCTTAAAAAGATTAGGAGGATGAAGTGGTGTTCAAAAACATGAAGAGCCTGAAAAGGTGTGAAAAATATGAAGAGACTCAATACGTGTCAAAAATATGAGGAGTATGAAACGGTCGGAAAAATAGCAGGAGCATGAAGCGGTGTTGAAAAACATGAAGAGTCTGAAAACGTGTGAAAATTATGAAGAGCTTCAAAAATGTGAAAAATATGAAGAGCTTCAAAAGGTGTGAAAAATATGAAGAGCTTCAAAAGGTGTCAAAAAAGAGATGAGCATAAAAAGGTCTGAAAAATACGAGGAGCATGAAGCGGTGTTGAAAATCATGAAGAGCCTGAAAAGGTATGAAAAATATGAAGAGCTTCATAAGGTGTGAAATATATGAAGAGCTTCAAAAGGTGTCAAAATGAGATGAGCATGAAACGATTTGAAAAATAGGAGGAGCATGAATTGGTGTTGAAAAAAATGAAGAGCCTGAAAAGGTGTGAAATATCTGAAGAGCTTCAAAAGGTGTCAAAAATATGAGGAGAATGAAACGGTCTGAAAAATAGGCGGAGCATGAAGCGGTGATCAAAAACATGAAGAGCATGAAAAGGTGTGAATAATATGAAGAGCTTGTAAAGGTGTCAAAAATATGAGGAGCATGAAACGGCCTGAAAAATAGGAGGAGCATGAAGTGGTGTTTAAAAATATGAAGAGAATGAAAAAGTGTGAAAAATATGAAGAGCTTCAAAAGGTGTCAAATATATGAGGAGCATGAAACGGTCTGAAAAATACGAGGAGCATGAAGCGGTGTTGAAAAACATGAAGAGCCTGAAAAGGTGTGAAAAATATGAAGAGCTTCAAATGGTGTGAAATACATGAGGAGCATGAAACGGTCTGAAAAATAGGTGGAGCATCAAGCGGTGTTGAAAAACATGAAGAGCCTGAAAAGGTGTGAAAAATATGAAGAGCTTCAAAAGGTGTCAAAAATATGAGGAGCATGAAACGGTCTGAAAATAGGAGGAACATGAAACGGTGTTGAAAAACATGAAGAGCCTGAAAAGTTGTGAAAAATATGAAGAGCTTCAAAAGGGGTGAATTATATGAGGAGCATGAAAAGTTGTGAAAAATAGGAGGAACATGAAGCGGTGTTCAAAAACATGAAGAGCCTGAAAAAGTGTGAAAAATATGAAGAGCTTCAAAAGGTGTCAAAATTATGAGAGGCATGATACGGTCTGAAAAATAGGAGGAGCATGAAGTGGTGTTGTAAAACATGTAGAGCCTGAAAAATTGGGAAAAATATGAAGAGCTTCAAAGTTTTCAAATATATGAGGAGTATGAAACGGTCTGAAAAATAGGAGGAGCATGAAGGGGTGTTCGAAAACATGAAGAGCCTGAAAAGGTGTGCAAAATATGAAGAGCTTCAAAAGGTGTGAAATACATGAGGAGCATGAAACGGTGTTCAAAAATATGCAGAGACTAAAAAGGTGTGAAAAATATGAGGAGCTTCAAAAAGTGTCAAAAATTAGATTAGCATGAAAGGGTCTGAAAAATAGGAGGAGCATGAAGTGGTGTTTAAAAACATGAAGAGCCTGAAAAGGTGTGAAAAATATGAAGAGCTTCAAAAGGTGTCAAAAATATGAGGAGCATGAAACGGTCCGAAAAATAACAGGATCATGAAGCGGTCTTGAAAAACATGAAGAGCCTGAAAAGGTGTGAAAAATATGAAGAGCTTCAAAAGGTGTTAAAAATATGAGGAGCATGATACAGTCTTAAAAAGATTAGGAGGATGAAGTGGTGTTCAAAAACATGAAGAGCCTGAAAAGGTGTGAAAAATATGAAGAGACTCAATACGTGTCAAAAATATGAGGAGTATGAAACGGTCGGAAAAATAGCAGGAGCATGAAGCGGTGTTGAAAAACATGAAGAGTCTGAAAACGTGTGAAAATTATGAAGAGCTTCAAAAATGTGAAAAATATGAAGAGCTTCAAAAGGTGTGAAAAATATGAAGAGCTTCAAAAGGTGTCAAAAAAGAGATGAGCATGAAAAGGTCTGAAAAATACGAGGAGCATGAAGCGGTGTTGAAAATCATGAAGAGCCTGTAAAGGTATGAAAAATATGAAGAGCTTCATAAGGTGTGAAATATATGAAGAGCTTCAAAAGGTGTCAAAATGAGATGAGCATGAAACGATTTGAAAAATAGGAGGAGCATGAATTGGTGTTGAAAAAAATGAAGAGCCTGAAAAGGTGTGAAATATCTGAAGAGCTTCAAAAGGTGTCAAAAATATGAGGAGAATGAAACGGTCTGAAAAATAGGCGGAGCATGAAGCGGTGATCAAAAACATGAAGAGCATGAAAAGGTGTGAATAATATGAAGAGCTTGTAAAGGTGTCAAAAATATGAGGAGCATGAAACGGCCTGAAAAATAGGAGGAGCATGAAGTGGTGTTTAAAAATATGAAGAGAATGAAAAAGTGTGAAAAATATGAAGAGCTTCAAAAGGTGTCAAATATATGAGGAGCATGAAACGGTCTGAAAAATACGAGGAGCATGAAGCGGTGTTGAAAAACATGAAGAGCCTGAAAAGGTGTGAAAAATATGAAGAGCTTCAAATGGTGTGAAATACATGAGGAGCATGAAACGGTCTGAAAAATAGGTGGAGCATCAAGCGGTGTTGAAAAACATGAAGAGCCTGAAAAGGTGTGAAAAATATGAAGAGCTTCAAAAGGTGTCAAAAATATGAGGAGCATGAAACGGTCTGAAAATAGGAGGAACATGAAACGGTGTTGAAAAACATGAAGAGCCTGAAAAGTTGTGAAAAATATGAAGAGCTTCAAAAGGGGTGAATTATATGAGGAGCATGAAAAGTTGTGAAAAATAGGAGGAACATGAAGCGGTGTTCAAAAACATGAAGAGCCTGAAAAAGTGTGAAAAATATGAAGAGCTTCAAAAGGTGTCAAAATTATGAGAGGCATGATACGGTCTGAAAAATAGGAGGAGCATGAAGTGGTGTTGTAAAACATGTAGAGCCTGAAAAATTGGGAAAAATATGAAGAGCTTCAAAGTTGTCAAATATATGAGGAGTATGAAACGGTCTGAAAAATAGGAGGAGCATGAAGGGGTGTTCGAAAACATGAAGAGCCTGAAAAGGTGTGCAAAATATGAAGAGCTTCAAAAGGTGTGAAATACATGAGGAGCATGAAACGGTGTTCAAAAATATGCAGAGACTAAAAAGGTGTGAAAAATATGAGGAGCTTCAAAAAGTGTCAAAAATTAGATTAGCATGAAAGGGTCTGAAAAATAGGAGGAGCATGAAGTGGTGTTTAAAAACATGAAGAGCCTGAAAAGGTGTGAAAAATATGAAGAGCTTCAAAAGGTGTCAAAAATATGAGGAGCATGAAACGGTCCGAAAAATAACAGGATCATGAAGCGGTCTTGAAAAACATGAAGAGCCTGAAAAGGTGTGAAAAATATGAAGAGCTTCAAAAGGTGTTAAAAATATGAGGAGCATGATACAGTCTTAAAAAGATTAGGAGGATGAAGTGGTGTTCAAAAACATGAAGAGCCTGAAAAGGTGTGAAAAATATGAAGAGACTCAATACGTGTCAAAAATATGAGGAGTATGAAACGGTCGGAAAAATAGCAGGAGCATGAAGCGGTGTTGAAAAACATGAAGAGTCTGAAAACGTGTGAAAATTATGAAGAGCTTCAAAAATGTGAAAAATATGAAGAGCTTCAAAAGGTGTGAAAAATATGAAGAGCTTCAAAAGGTGTCAAAAAAGAGATGAGCATGAAAAGGTCTGAAAAATACGAGGAGCATGAAGCGGTGTTGAAAATCATGAAGAGCCTGTAAAGGTATGAAAAATATGAAGAGCTTCATAAGGTGTGAAATATATGAAGAGCTTCAAAAGGTGTCAAAATGAGATGAGCATGAAACGATTTGAAAAATAGGAGGAGCATGAATTGGTGTTGAAAAAAATGAAGAGCCTGAAAAGGTGTGAAATATCTGAAGAGCTTCAAAAGGTGTCAAAAATATGAGGAGAATGAAACGGTCTGAAAAATAGGCGGAGCATGAAGCGGTGATCAAAAACATGAAGAGCATGAAAAGGTGTGAATAATATGAAGAGCTTGTAAAGGTGTCAAAAATATGAGGAGCATGAAACGGCCTGAAAAATAGGAGGAGCATGAAGTGGTGTTTAAAAATATGAAGAGAATGAAAAAGTGTGAAAAATATGAAGAGCTTCAAAAGGTGTCAAATATATGAGGAGCATGAAACGGTCTGAAAAATACGAGGAGCATGAAGCGGTGTTGAAAAACATGAAGAGCCTGAAAAGGTGTGAAAAATATGAAGAGCTTCAAATGGTGTGAAATACATGAGGAGCATGAAACGGTCTGAAAAATAGGTGGAGCATCAAGCGGTGTTGAAAAACATGAAGAGCCTGAAAAGGTGTGAAAAATATGAAGAGCTTCAAAAGGTGTCAAAAATATGAGGAGCATGAAACGGTCTGAAAATAGGAGGAACATGAAACGGTGTTGAAAAACATGAAGAGCCTGAAAAGTTGTGAAAAATATGAAGAGCTTCAAAAGGGGTGAATTATATGAGGAGCATGAAAAGTTGTGAAAAATAGGAGGAACATGAAGCGGTGTTCAAAAACATGAAGAGCCTGAAAAAGTGTGAAAAATATGAAGAGCTTCAAAAGGTGTCAAAATTATGAGAGGCATGATACGGTCTGAAAAATAGGAGGAGCATGAAGTGGTGTTGTAAAACATGTAGAGCCTGAAAAATTGGGAAAAATATGAAGAGCTTCAAAGTTGTCAAATATATGAGGAGTATGAAACGGTCTGAAAAATAGGAGGAGCATGAAGGGGTGTTCGAAAACATGAAGAGCCTGAAAAGGTGTGCAAAATATGAAGAGCTTCAAAAGGTGTGAAATACATGAGGAGCATGAAACGGTGTTCAAAAATATGCAGAGACTAAAAAGGTGTGAAAAATATGAGGAGCTTCAAAAAGTGTCAAAAATTAGATTAGCATGAAAGGGTCTGAAAAATAGGAGGAGCATGAAGTGGTGTTTAAAAACATGAAGAGCCTGAAAAGGTGTGAAAAATATGAAGAGCTTCAAAAGGTGTCAAAAATATGAGGAGCATGAAACGGTCCGAAAAATAACAGGATCATGAAGCGGTCTTGAAAAACATGAAGAGCCTGAAAAGGTGTGAAAAATATGAAGAGCTTCAAAAAGTGTCAAAAATTAGATTAGCATGAATGGGTCTGAAAAATAATAGGAGCCTGAAGTTTTGTTGAAAAACATGAAGAGCTTGAAAAAGTGTGAAAAATATGAAGAGCTTCAAAAATATGAAAATTATGAAGAGCTTCAAAAGGTGTGAAAAATATGAAGAGCTTCAAAAGATGTCAAAAATGAGATGAGCATGAAACGGTCTGAAAAATAGGAGGAGCATGAAGTGGTGGTGAAAATCATGAAGAGCCTGAAAAGGTGTGAAAAATATGCAGAGCTTCAAAAGGTGTCAAAAATATGAGGAGAATGAAACGGTCTGAAAAATACGAGGAGCATGAAGTGGTGTTGAAAAACATGAAGAGCCTGAAAATTGTGAAAAATATGTAGAGCTTCAAAAGGTGTCAAAAATATGAGGAGCATGAAACGGTCCGAAAAATAGGAGGAGCATGAAGCAGTGTTGAAAAACATGAAGAGCCTGAAAAGGTGTGAAAAATATGAAGCGCTTCAAAAAGTGTGAAAAATATGAAGAGCTTCAAATGGTGAGAAAAATATGAGGAGCATGAAACGGTCTGAAATATAGGAGGAGCATGAACCCGTGTTCAAAAACATGAAGAGCCTGAAAAGGTGTGAAAAATATGAAGAGCTTCAAAAGGTGTGAAAAATATGAAGAGCTTCAAAAGGTGTCAAAAAAGAGATGAGCATGAAAAGGTCTGAAAAATTCGAGGAGCATGAAGCGGTGTTGAAAATCATGAAGACACTGAAAAGGTATGAAAAATATGAAGAGCTTCATAAGGTGTGAAATGTATGAAGAGCTTCAAAAGGTGTCAAAATGAGATGAGCATGAAACGATTTGAAAAATAGGAGGAGCATGAATTGGTGTTGAAAAAAATGAAGAGCCTGAAAAGGTGTGAAATATCTGAAGAGCTTCAAAAGGTGTCAAAAATATGAGGAGAATGAAACGGTCTGAAAAATAGGCGGAGCATGAAGCGGTGATCAAAAACATGAAGAGCATGAAAAGGTGTGAATAATATGAAGAGCTTGTAAAGGTGTCAAAAATATGAGGAGCATGAAACGGCCTGAAAAATAGGAGGAGCATGAAGTGGTGTTTAAAAATATGAAGAGAATGAAAAAGTGTGAAAAATATGAAGAGCTTCAAAAGGTGTCAAATATATGAGGAGCATGAAACGGTCTGAAAAATACGAGGAGCATGAAGCGGTGTTGAAAAACATGAAGAGCCTGAAAAGGTGTGAAAAATATGAAGAGCTTCAAATGGTGTGAAATACATGAGGAGCATGAAACGGTCTGAAAAATAGGTGGAGCATCAAGCGGTGTTGAAAAACATGAAGAGCCTGAAAAGGTGTGAAAAATATGAAGAGCTTCAAAAGGTGTCAAAAATATGAGGAGCATGAAACGGTCTGAAAATAGGAGGAACATGAAACGGTGTTGAAAAACATGAAGAGCCTGAAAAGTTGTGAAAAATATGAAGAGCTTCAAAAGGGGTGAATTATATGAGGAGCATGAAAAGTTGTGAAAAATAGGAGGAACATGAAGCGGTGTTCAAAAACATGAAGAGCCTGAAAAAGTGTGAAAAATATGAAGAGCTTCAAAAGGTGTCAAAATTATGAGAGGCATGATACGGTCTGAAAAATAGGAGGAGCATGAAGTGGTGTTGTAAAACATGTAGAGCCTGAAAAATTGGGAAAAATATGAAGAGCTTCAAAGTTGTCAAATATATGAGGAGTATGAAACGGTCTGAAAAATAGGAGGAGCATGAAGGGGTGTTCGAAAACATGAAGAGCCTGAAAAGGTGTGCAAAATATGAAGAGCTTCAAAAGGTGTGAAATACATGAGGAGCATGAAACAGTGTTCAAAAATATGCAGAGACTAAAAAGGTGTGAAAAATATGAGGAGCTTCAAAAAGTGTCAATAATTAGATTAGCATGAAAGGGTCTGAAAAATAGGAGGAGCATGAAGTGGTGTTTAAAAACATGAAGAGCCTGAAAAGGTGTGAAAAATATGAAGAGCTTCAAAATGTGTCAAAAATATGAGGAGCATGAAACGGTCCGAAAAATAACAGGATCATGAAGCGGTCTTGAAAAACATGAAGAGCCTGAAAAGGTGTGAAAAATATGAAGAGCTTCAAAAGGTGTCAAAAATATGAGGAGCATGAAACGGTCTGAAAAATAGGAGGAGCATAACCGGTGTTCAAAAACATGAACAGCCTGAAAAGGTGTGAAAAATATGAAGAGCTTCAAAAGGTGTGAAAAATATGAAGAGCTTCAAAAGGTGTCAAAAATTAGATTAGCATGAACTGGTCTGAAAAATAGGAGGAGCATGAAGCGGTGTTTAAAACATGAACAGACTGAAAAGGTGTGAAAAATATGAAGAGCTTCAAAAGGTGTGAAAATTATGAAGAGCTTCAAAAGGTGTCAAAATTAGATTAGCATGAAAGGGTCTGAAAAATAGGAGGAGCATGAAGTGCTGTTGAAAAACATGAAGAGCCTGAAAAGGTGTGAAATATATGAAGAGCTTCAAAAGGTGTAAAATATATGAAGAGCTTAAAAAGGTGTCAAAAATATGAGGAGCATGAAACGGTCTGAAAAATACGAGGAGCATGAAACGGTGTTCAAAAACATGAAGAGCCTGAAAAGGTGTGCAAAATATGAAGAGCTTCAAAAGGTGTGAAATATATGAGGAGCATGAAACGGTGTTCAAAAACATGCAGAGACTGAAAAGTTGTGAAAAATATGAAGAGCTTCAAAAAGTGTCAAAAATTAGATTAGCATGAATGGGTCTGAAAAATAGGAGGAGCCTGAAGTTTTGTTGAAAAACATGAAGAGCTTGAAAAAGTGTGAAAAATATGAAGAGCTTCAAAAATATGAAAATTATGAAGAGCTTCAAAAGGTGTGAAAAATATAAAGAGCTTCAAAAGATGTCAAAAATGAGATGAGCATGAAACGGTCTGAAAAATAGGAGGAGCATGAAGTGGTGTTGAAAATCATGAAGAGCCTGAAAAGGTGTGAAAAATATGCAGAGCTTCAAAAGGTGTCAAAAATTTGAGGAGAATGAAACGGTCTGAAAAATACGAGGAGCATGAAGCGGTGTTGAAAAACATGAAGAGCCTGAAAAGGTGTGAAAAATATGAAGAGCTTCAAAAGGTGTGAAATACATGAGGAGCATGAAACGGTCTGAAAAATAGGAGGAGCATGAAGCAGTGTTGAAAAACATGAAGAGCATGAAAAGGTGTCAAAAATATGAACAGCTTCAAAATGTGTGAAAAATATGAGGAGCATGAAACGGTGAAAAATAGGAGAGGCATGAAGCGGTGTTGAAAAACATGAACAGTCTGAAAAGGTGTGGAAAATATGTATAGCTTCAAAAGGTGTTAAATACATGAGGAGCATGAAACGGTCTGAAAAATAAGAGGAGCATGAAGCGGTGTTCAAAAACATGAAGAGCCTGAAAAGGTGTGAAAAATATGAAGAGCTTCAAAATGTGTGAAATACATGAGGAGCATGAAAAGGTCTGAAAAATAGGAGGACCATGAAGTGGTGTTCAAAAACATGAAGAGCCTGAATACGTGTGAAAACTATGAGGAGCTTCAAAAATGTGAAAAATATGAAGAGCTTCAAAAGGTGTTAAAAATATGAGGAGCATGATACAGTCTTAAAAAGATTAGGAGGATGAAGTGGTGTTCAAAAACATGAAGAGCCTGAAAAGGTGTGAAAAATATGAAGAGATTCAATACGTGTCAAAAATATGAGGAGTATGAAACGGTCGGAAAAATAGCAGGAGCATGAAGCGGTGTTGAAAAACATGAAGAGTCTGAAAACGTGTGAAAATTATGAAGAGCTTCAAAAATGTGAAAAATATGAAGAGCTTCAAAAGGTGTGAAAAATATGAAGAGCTTCAAAAGGTGTCAAAAAAGAGATGAGCATGAAAAGGTCTGAAAAATACGAGGAGCATGAAGCGGTGTTGAAAATCATGAAGAGCCTGTAAAGGTATGAAAAATATGAAGAGCTTCATAAGGTGTGAAATATATGAAGAGCTTCAAAAGGTGTCAAAATGAGATGAGCATGAAACGATTTGAAAAATAGGAGGAGCATGAATTGGTGTTGAAAAAAATGAAGAGCCTGAAAAGGTGTGAAATATCTGAAGAGCTTCAAAAGGTGTCAAAAATATGAGGAGAATGAAACGGTCTGAAAAATAGGCGGAGCATGAAGCGGTGATCAAAAACATGAAGAGCATGAAAAGGTGTGAATAATATGAAGAGCTTCAAAAGGTGTCAAATATATGAGGAGCATGAAACGGTCTGAAAAATACGAGGAGCATGAAGCGGTGTTGAAAAACATGAAGAGCCTGAAAAGGTGTGAAAAATATGAAGAGCTTCAAATGGTGTGAAATACATGAGGAGCATGAAACGGTCTGAAAAATAGGTGGAGCATAAAGCGGTGTTGAAAAACATGAAGAGCCTGAAAAGGTGTGAAAAATATGAAGAGCTTCAAAAGGTGTCAAAAATATGAGGAGCATGAAACGGTCTGAAAATAGGAGGAACATGAAACGGTGTTGAAAAACATGAAGAGCCTGAAAAGTTGTGAAAAATATGAAGAGCTTCAAAAGGGGTGAATTATATGAGGAGCATGAAAAGTTGTGAAAAATAGGAGGAACATGAAGCGGTGTTCAAAAACATGAAGAGCCTGAAAAAGTGTGAAAAATATGAAGAGCTTCAAAAGGTGTCAAAATTATGAGAGGCATGATACGGTCTGAAAAATAGGAGGAGCATGAAGTGGTGTTGTAAAACATGTAGAGCCTGAAAAATTGGGAAAAATATGAAGAGCTTCAAAGTTGTCAAATATATGAGGAGTATGAAACGGTCTGAAAAATAGGAGGAGCATGAAGGGGTGTTCGAAAACATGAAGAGCCTGAAAAGGTGTGCAAAATATGAAGAGCTTCAAAAGGTGTGAAATACATGAGGAGCATGAAACGGTGTTCAAAAATATGCAGAGACTAAAAAGGTGTGAAAAATATGAGGAGCTTCAAAAAGTGTCAAAAATTAGATTAGCATGAAAGGGTCTGAAAAATAGGAGGAGCATGAAGTGGTGTTTAAAAACATGAAGAGCCTGAAAAGGTGTGAAAAATATGAAGAGCTTCAAAAGGTGTCAAAAATATGAGGAGCATGAAACGGTCCGAAAAATAACAGGATCATGAAGCGGTCTTGAAAAACATGAAGAGCCTGAAAAGGTGTGAAAAATATGAAGAGCTTCAAAAGGTGTCAAAAATATGAGGAGCATGAAACGGTCTGAAAAATAGGAGGAGCATAACCGGTGTTCAAAAACATGAACAGCCTGAAAAGGTGTGAAAAATATGAAGAGCTTCAAAAGGTGTGAAAAATATGAAGAGCTTCAAAAGGTGTCAAAAATTAGATTAGCATGAACTGGTCTGAAAAATAGGAGGAGCATGAAGCGGTGTTTAAAACATGAACAGACTGAAAAGGTGTGAAAAATATGAAGAGCTTCAAAAGGTGTGAAAATTATGAAGAGCTTCAAAAGGTGTCAAAATTAGATTAGCATGAAAGGGTCTGAAAAATAGGAGGAGCATGAAGTGCTGTTGAAAAACATGAAGAGCCTGAAAAGGTGTGAAATATATGAAGAGCTTCAAAAGGTGTAAAATATATGAAGAGCTTAAAAAGGTGTCAAAAATATGAGGAGCATGAAACGGTCTGAAAAATACGAGGAGCATGAAACGGTGTTCAAAAACATGAAGAGCCTGAAAAGGTGTGCAAAATATGAAGAGCTTCAAAAGGTGTGAAATATATGAGGAGCATGAAACGGTGTTCAAAAACATGCAGAGACTGAAAAGGTGTGAAAAATATGAAGAGCTTCAAAAAGTGTCAAAAATTAGATTAGCATGAATGGGTCTGAAAAATAGGAGGAGCCTGAAGTTTTGTTGAAAAACATGAAGAGCTTGAAAAAGTGTGAAAAATATGAAGAGCTTCAAAAATATGAAAATTATGAAGAGCTTCAAAAGGTGTGAAAAATATAAAGAGCTTCAAAAGATGTCAAAAATGAGATGAGCATGAAACGGTCTGAAAAATAGGAGGAGCATGAAGTGGTGTTGAAAATCATGAAGAGCCTGAAAAGGTGTGAAAAATATGCAGAGCTTCAAAAGGTGTCAAAAATTTGAGGAGAATGAAACGGTCTGAAAAATACGAGGAGCATGAAGCGGTGTTGAAAAACATGAAGAGCCTGAAAAGGTGTGAAAAATATGAAGAGCTTCAAAAGGTGTGAAATACATGAGGAGCATGAAACGGTCTGAAAAATAGGAGGAGCATGAAGCAGTGTTGAAAAACATGAAGAGCCTGAAAAGGTGTGAAAAATATGAAGAGCTTCAAAAGGTGTCAAAAATATGAGGAGCATGAAACGGTGAAAAATAGGAGAGGCATGAAGCGGTGTTGAAAAACATGAACAGTCTGAAAAGGTGTGGAAAATATGTAAAGCTTCAAAAGGTGTTAAATACATGAGGAGCATGAAACGGTCTGAAAAATAAGAGGAGCATGAAGCGGTGTTCAAAAACATGAAGAGCCTGAAAAGGTGTGAAAAATATGAAGAGCTTCAAAATGTGTGAAATACATGAGGAGCATGAAAAGGTCTGAAAAATAGGAGGACCATGAAGTGGTGTTCAAAAACTTGAAGAGCCTGAATACGTGTGAAAAATATGAGGAGCTTCAAAAATGTGAAAAATATGAAGAGCTTCAAAAGGTGTTAAAAAGATGAGGAGCATGATGCAGTCTTAAAAAGATTAGGAGGATGAAGTGGTGTTCAAAAACATGAAGAGCCTGAAAAGGTGTGAAAAATATGAAGAGACTCAATACGTGTCAAAAATATGAGGAGTATGAAACGGTCGGAAAAATAGCAGGAGCATGAAGCGGTGTTGAAAAACATGAAGAGTCTGAAAACGTGTGAAAATTATGAAGAGCTTCAAAAATGTGAAAAATATGAAGAGCTTCAAAAGGTGTGAAAAATATGAAGAGCTTCAAAAGGTGTCAAAAAAGAGATGAGCATGAAAAGGTCTGAAAAATACGAGGAGCATGAAGCGGTGTTGAAAATCATGAAGAGCCTGAAAAGGTATGAAAAATATGAAGAGCTTCATAAGGTGTGAAATATATGAAGAGCTTCAAAAGGTGTCAAAATGAGATGAGCATGAAACGATTTGAAAAATAGGAGGAGCATGAATTGGTGTTGAAAAAAATGAAGAGCCTGAAAAGGTGTGAAATATCTGAAGAGCTTCAAAAGGTGTCAAAAATATGAGGAGAATGAAACGGTCTGAAAAATAGGCGGAGCATGAAGCGGTGATCAAAAACATGAAGAGCATGAAAAGGTGTGAATAATATGAAGAGCTTGTAAAGGTGTCAAAAATATGAGGAGCATGAAACGGCCTGAAAAATAGGAGGAGCATGAAGTGGTGTTTAAAAATATGAAGAGAATGAAAAAGTGTGAAAAATATGAAGAGCTTCAAAAGGTGTCAAATATATGAGGAGCATGAAACGGTCTGAAAAATACGAGGAGCATGAAGCGGTGTTGAAAAACATGAAGAGCCTGAAAAGGTGTGAAAAATATGAAGAGCTTCAAATGGTGTGAAATACATGAGGAGCATGAAACGGTCTGAAAAATAGGTGGAGCATCAAGCGGTGTTGAAAAACATGAAGAGCCTGAAAAGGTGTGAAAAATATGAAGAGCTTCAAAAGGTGTCAAAAATATGAGGAGCATGAAACGGTCTGAAAATAGGAGGAACATGAAACGGTGTTGAAAAACATGAAGAGCCTGAAAAGTTGTGAAAAATATGAAGAGCTTCAAAAGGGGTGAATTATATGAGGAGCATGAAAAGTTGTGAAAAATAGGAGGAACATGAAGCGGTGTTCAAAAACATGAAGAGCCTGAAAAAGTGTGAAAAATATGAAGAGCTTCAAAAGGTGTCAAAATTATGAGAGGCATGATACGGTCTGAAAAATAGGAGGAGCATGAAGTGGTGTTGTAAAACATGTAGAGCCTGAAAAATTGGGAAAAATATGAAGAGCTTCAAAGTTTTCAAATATATGAGGAGTATGAAACGGTCTGAAAAATAGGAGGAGCATGAAGGGGTGTTCGAAAACATGAAGAGCCTGAAAAGGTGTGCAAAATATGAAGAGCTTCAAAAGGTGTGAAATACATGAGGAGCATGAAACGGTGTTCAAAAATATGCAGAGACTAAAAAGGTGTGAAAAATATGAGGAGCTTCAAAAAGTGTCAAAAATTAGATTAGCATGAAAGGGTCTGAAAAATAGGAGGAGCATGAAGTGGTGTTTAAAAACATGAAGAGCCTGAAAAGGTGTGAAAAATATGAAGAGCTTCAAAAGGTGTCAAAAATATGAGGAGCATGAAACGGTCCGAAAAATAACAGGATCATGAAGCGGTCTTGAAAAACATGAAGAGCCTGAAAAGGTGTGAAAAATATGAAGAGCTTCAAAAAGTGTCAAAAATATGAGGAGCATGAAACGGTCTGAAAAATAGGAGGAGCATAACCGGTGTTCAAAAACATGAACAGCCTGAAAAGGTGTGAAAAATATGAAGAGCTTCAAAAGGTGTGAAAAATATGAAGAGCTTCAAATGGTGTCAAAAATTAGATTAGCATGAACTGGTCTGAAAAATAGGAGGAGCATGAAGCGGTGTTTAAAACATGAACAGACTGAAAAGGTGTGAAAAATATGAAGAGCTTCAAAAGGTGTGAAAATTATGAAGAGCTTCATAAGGTGTCAAAATTAGATTAGCATGAAAGGGTCTGAAAAATAGGAGGAGCATGAAGTGCTGTTGAAAAACATGAAGAGCCTGAAAAGGTGTGAAATATATGAAGAGCTTCAAAAGGTGTAAAATATATGAAGAGCTTAAAAAGGTGTCAAAAATATGAGGAGCATGAAACGGTCTGAAAAATACGAGGAGCATGAAACGGTGTTCAAAAACATGAAGAGCCTGAAAAGGTGTGCAAAATATGAAGAGCTTCAAAAGGTGTGAAATATATGAGGAGCATGAAACGGTGTTCAAAAACATGCAGAGACTGAAAAGGTGTGAAAAATATGAAGAGCTTCAAAAAGTGTCAAAAATTAGATTAGCATGAATGGCTCTGAAAAATAGGAGGAGCCTGAAGTTTTGTTGAAAAACATGAAGAGCTTGAAAAAGTGTGAAAAATATGAAGAGCTTCAAAAATATGAAAATTATGAAGAGCTTCAAAAGGTGTGAAAAATATAAAGAGCTTCAAAAGATGTCAAAAATGAGATGAGCATGAAACGGTCTGAAAAATACAGGAGCATGAACCAGTGTTCAAAAACATGAAGACCCTGAAAAGTTGTGAAAAATATGAAGAGCTTCAAAAGATGTCAAAAATATGAGGAGTATGAAACGGTCTGAAAAATAGGAGGAGCATGAAGTGGTGTTGAAAAACATGAAGAGCCTGAAAATGTGAGAAAAATATGAAGAGCTTCAAAAGGTGTGAAAAATATGAGGAGCATGAAACGGTCTGAAAAATACAGGAGCATGAACCAGTGTTCAAAAACATGAAGACCCTGAAAAGTTGTGAAAAATATGAAGAGCTTCAAAAGATGTCAAAAATATGAGGAGTATGAAACGGTCTGAAAAATAGGAGGAGCATGAAGTGGTGTTGAAAAACATGAAGAGCCTGAAAAGGTGTGAAAAATATGAAGAGCTTCAAAATTGTCCAAAATATGAGGAGCATGAATCGGTCTGCAAAATAGGAGGAGCAAGAAAAGGTGTTCAAAACATGAAGAGCCTGAAAATGTGTGAAAAATAGGAAGAGGTTCAAAAGGTGTTAAAATTATGAGGAGCCTGAAACGGTCTGAAAAATAGGAGGAGCATGAAGCGGTGTTCAAAAATATGAAGAGCCTGAAAAGGTGTGAAAAATATGAAGAGCCTGAAAAGGTGTGAAATATATGAAGAGCTTCAAAAAGTGTGAAAAATATGAGGAGCATGAAACATTCTGAAAAATTGGAGGAGCATGAAGCGGTGTTGAAAAACATGAAGAGACTGAAATGATGTGAAAAATATGAAGAGCTTCAAAAGGTGTCAAAAATATGGGGACCATGAAACGGTCTGAAAAATAGGAGGAGCATGAAGTGGTGTTGAAAAACATGAAGAGCCTGAAAAGGTGTGAAAAATATAAAGAGCTTCAAAAGGTGTGAAATACATGAGGAGCATGAAACGGTCTGAAAAATAGAAGGAGCATGAAGAGATGTTGAAAAACATGAAGAACCTGAAAAGGTGTGAAAAATATGAAGAGCTTCAAAAGGTGTCAAAATTATGAGGAGCATGATACGGTCTGAAAAATAGGAGGAGCATGAAGTGGTGTTGTAAAACATGTAGAGCCTGAAAAATTGGGAAAAATATGAAGAGCTTCAAAGTTGTCAAATATATGAGGAGTATGAAACGGTCTGAAAAATAGGAGGAGCATGAAGGGGTGTTCGAAAACATGAAGAGCCTGAAAAGGTGAGAAAAATATGAAGAGCTTCAAAATGTGTCTAAAATATGACGAGCATGAAACCCTCTTAAAATTAGGAGGAGGATAGCGGTGTTCAAAAACATGAAGAGCCTGAAAAGGTGTGCAAAATATGAAGAGCTTCAAAAGGTGTGAAATACATGAGGAGCATGAAACGGTGTTCAAAAATATGCAGAGACTAAAAAGGTGTGAAAAATATGAGGAGCTTCAAAAAGTGTCAAAAATTAGATTAGCATGAAAGGGTCTGAAAAATAGGAGGAGCATGAAGTGGTGTTTAAAAACATGAAGAGCCTGAAAAGGTGTGAAAAATATGAAGAGCTTCAAAAGGTGTCAAAAATATGAGGAGCATGAAACGGTGTTAAAAATAGGAGGAGCATGAAGCGGTGCTCTAAAGCATGAGGAGCCTGAAAAGATGTGAAATATATGAAGAGCTTCAAAATGTGTGAAATATATGAGGAGAATTAAAAGGTCTGAAAAATAGGAGGAGCATAACCGGTGTTCAAAAACATGAACAGCCTGAAAAGGTGTGAAAAATATGAAGAGCTTCAAAAGGTGTGAAAAATATGAAGAGCTTCAAAAGGTGTCAAAAATTAGATTAGCATGAACTGGTCTGAAAAATAGGAGGAGCATGAAGCGGTGTTTAAAACATGAACAGACTGAAAAGGTGTGAAAAATATGAAGAGCTTCAAAAGGTGTGAAAATTATGAAGAGCTTCAAAAGGTGTCAAAATTAGATTAGCATGAAAGGGTCTGAAAAATAGGAGGAGCCTGAAGTTTTGTTAAAAAACATGAAGAGCTTGAAAAAGTGTGAAAAATATGAAGAGCTTCAAAAATATGAAAATTATGAAGAGCTTCAAAAGGTGTGAAAAATATAAAGAGCTTCAAAAGATGTCAAAAATGAGATGAGCATGAAACGGTCTGAAAAATAGGAGGAGCATGAAGTGGTGTTGAAAATCATGAAGAGCCTGAAAAGGTGTGAAAAATATGCAGAGCTTCAAAAGGTGTCAAAAATTTGAGGAGAATGAAACGGTCTGAAAAATACGAGGAGCATGAAGTGGTGTTGAAAAACATGAAGAGCCTGAAAAGTGAGAAAAATATGAAGAGCTTCAAAAGGTGTGAAAAATATGAGGAGCATGAAACGGTCTGAAAAATAGGAGGAGCATGAAGTGGTGTTGAAAAATATGAAGAGCCTGAAAAGGTGTGAAAAATATGAAGAGCTTCAAAATTGTCCAAAATATGAGGAGCATGAATCGGTCTGCAAAATAGGAGGAGCAAGAAAAGGTGTTCAAAACCTGAAGAGCCTGAAAATGTGTGAAAAATAGGAAGAGGTTCAAAAGGTGTTAAAATTATGAGGAGCCTGAAACGGTCTGAAAAATACGAGGAGCATGAAGTGGTGTTGAAAAACATGAAGAGACTGAAATGATGTGAAAAATATGAAGAGCTTCAAAAGGTGTCAAAAATATGGGGACCATGAAACGGTCTGAAAAATAGGAGGAGCATGAAGTGGTGTTGAAAAACATGAAGAGCCTGAAAAAGTGTGAAAAATATGAAGAGCTTCAAAAGGTGTCAAAATTATGAGGAGCATGATACGGTCTGAAAAATAGGAGGAGCATGAAGTGGTGTTGTAAAACATGTAGAGCCTGAAAAATTGGGAAAAATATGAAGAGCTTCAAAGTTGTCAAATATATGAGGAGTATGAAACGGTCTGAAAAATAGGAGGAGCATGAAGAGGTGTTCGAAAACATGAAGAGCCTGAAAAGGTTAGAAAAATATGAAGAGCTTCAAAATGTGTCTAAAATATGACGAGCATGAAACCCTCTTAAAATTAGGAGGAGGATAGCGGTGTTCAAAAACATGAAGAGCCTGAAAAGGTGTGCAAAATATGAAGAGCTTCAAAAGGTGTGAAATACATGAGGAGCATGAAACGGTGTTCAAAAATATGCAGAGACTATAAAGGTGTGAAAAATATGAGGAGCTTCAAAAAGTGTCAAAAATTAGATTAGCATGAAAGGGTCTGAAAAATAGGAGGAGCATGAAGTGGTGTTTAAAAACATGAAGAGCCTGAAAAGGTGTGAAAAATATGAAGAGCTTCAAAAGGTGTCAAAAATATGAGGAGCATGAAACGGTGTTAAAAATAGGAGGAGCATGAAACGTTGTTGAAAAACATGAAGTGCCTGAAAAGGTGTGAAAAACATGAAGAGCCTGAAAAGGTGTGAAATATATGAAGAGCTTCAAAAGGTGTCAAAAATATGAAGAGCTTCAAAAGGTGTGAAAAATATGAAGAGCTTCAAAAGGTGTGAAAAATGAGATGAGCATGAAAAGTTCTGAAAAATAGGAAGAGCATGAAGTGGTGATGAAAAACATGAAGAGCCTGAATAAGTGTGAAATATATGAAGAGCTTCAAAAGGTGTGAAAAATATGGGGAGCTTCAAAAGGTGTCAAAATTACGAGGAGCATTAAACGGTCTGAAAAATAGGAGCAGCATGAAACAGTGTTCAAAAACATGAAGAGCCTGAAAAAGTGTGAAATATATGAAGAGCTTCAAAAAGTGTGAAAAATATGAGGAGCATGAAACGGTCTGAAAAAATGGAGGAGCATGAAGCGGTGTTGAAAAACATGAAGAGACTGGAATGGTGTGAAAAATGTGAAGAGCTTCAAAAGGTGTCAAAAATATGGGGACGATGAAACGGTCTGAAAAATAGTAGGAGTATGAAGTGGTGTTGAAAAACATGATGAGCCTGAAAAGGTGTGAAAAATATGAAGAGCTTCAAAGAGTCAAAAATATGAGGAGCATGAAACGGTGTTAAAAATAGGAGGACCATGAAACGTTGTTGAAAAACATGAAGTGCCTGAAAAGGTGTGAAAAATATGAAGAGTTTCAAAAGGTGTCAAAAATATGAGGAGCATGAAACGGTGTTAAAAATAGGAGGAGCATGAAGCGGTGCTCTAAAGCATGAGGAGCCTGAAAAGATGTGAAATATATGAAGAGCTTCAAAATGTGTGAAATATATGAGGAGAATTAAAAGGTCTGAAAAATAGGAGGAGCATGAAGAGGTGTTGAATAACATGAAGAGCCTGAAAAGGTGTGAAAAATATGAAGAGTTTTAAAAGGTGTCAAAAAATATGAGGAGCATGAAACGGTGTTAAAAATAGGAGGAGCATGAAACGTTGTTGAAAAACATGAAGTGCCTGAAAAGGTGTGAAAAACATGAAGAGCCTGAAAAGGTGTGAAATATATGAAGAGCTTCAAAAGCTGTCAAATATATGGGGACCATGAAACGGTCTGAAAAATAGGAGGAGCATCAAGTGGTGTTGAAAAACATGAAGAGCCTGAAAAAGTGTGAAATATATGAAGAGCTTCAAAAGGTGTCAAACAGATGAGGGGGATGAAACGGTCTGAAAATAGGAGGAGCATGAAGCGGTGTTGAAAAACATGAAGAACCTGAAAAGGTGTAAAAAATATGAAGAGCTTCAAAAGGTGTCAAAAATAAAGGGAGCATGAAATGGTATGAAAAACAGGAGGAGCATGAAGCGGTGTTGAAAAACATGAAGAGCCTGAAAAGGTGTGAAAAATATAAAGAGCTTCAAAAGATGTGAAATACATGAGGAGCATGAAACGGTCTGAAAAACAGCAGGAGCATGAAACGGTATTCAAAACATGAAGAGCTTGAAAAGTTGTGAAAAATATGAAGAGCTTCAAAACCTGTCAAAAGAATGAGGAGCATGAAATGGTCTGAAAAGTAGGAGGAGCATGAAGCAGTGTTGAAGAACATGAAGAGCCTGAAAAGTTGTGAAATATATGAAGAGCTTCAAAAGGTGTCAAAAATATCAGGAGAGAGAAACGGTGTTCAAAAACGTGAAGAGCCTTAAAAGGTGTGAAAAATACGAAGAGATTCAAAAGATGTCAAAAATAGGAGGAGCCTGAAACGGTGTTGAAAAACATGAAGAGCATGAAAAGGTGTGAAAAATATGAAGAGCTTCAAAAAGTGTCAAAAATATGAGGAGCATGAAACGGTCTGAAATATAGGAGACGCATGATGCGGTGTTGAAAAACATGAAGAGTCTGAAAAAGTGTGAAATATATGAAGAGTTTCAAAAGGTGTGAAAAATATGGGGAGCTTCAAAAGGTGTCAATATATGAGGAGCATGAAACGGTCTGAAAAATAGGAGGAGCATGAAACAGCATTCAAAACATGAAGAGCTTGAAAAGGTGTGAAAAATATGAAGAGCTTCAAAAATATGAAAATTATGAAGAGCTTCAAAAGGTGTGAAAAATATAAAGAGCTTCAAAAGATGTCAAAAATGAGATGAGCATGAAACGGTCTGAAAAATAGGAGGAGCATGAAGTGGTGTTGAAAATCATGAAGAGCCTGAAAAGGTGTGAAAAATATGCAGAGCTTCAAAAGGTGTCAAAAATTTGAGGAGAATGAAACGGTCTGAAAAATACGAGGAGCATGAAGCGGTGTTGAAAAACATGAAGAGCCTGAAAAGGTGTGAAAAATATGAAGAGCTTCAAATGGTGTGAAATACATGAGGAGCATGAAACGGTCTGAAAAATAGGTGGAGCATCAAGCGGTGTTGAAAAACATGAAGAGCCTGAAAAGGTGTGAAAAATATGAAGAGCTTCAAAAGGTGTCAAAAATATGAGGAGCATGAAACGGTCTGAAAATAGGAGGAACATGAAACGGTGTTGAAAAACATGAAGAGCCTGAAATGTTGTGAAAAATATGAAGAGCTTCAAAAGGGGTGAATTATATTAGGAGCATGAAAAGCTGTGAAAAATAGGAGGAACATGAAGCGGTGTTCAAAAACATGAAGAGCCTGAAAAAGTGTGAAAAATATGAGGAGCTTCGAAAGGTGTCAAAATTATGAGGAGCATGATACGGTCTGAAAAATAGGAGGAGCATGAAGTGGTGTTGTAAAACATGTAGAGCCTGAAAAATTGGGAAAAATATGAAGAGCTTCAAAGTTGTCAAATATATGAGGAGTATGAAACGGTCTGAAAAATAGGAGGAGCATGAAGGGGTGTTCGAAAACATGAAGAGCCTGAAAAGGTGTGCAAAATATGAAGAGCTTCAAAAGGTGTGAAATACATGAGGAGCATGAAACGGTGTTCAAAAATATGCAGAGACTAAAAAGGTGTGAAAAATATGAGGAGCTTCAAAAAGTGTCAAAAATTAGATTAGCATGAAAGGGTCTGAAAAATAGGAGGAGCATGAAGTGGTGTTTAAAAACATGAAGAGCCTGAAAAGGTGTGAAAAATATGAAGAGCTTCAAAAGGTGTCAAAAATATGAGGAGCATGAAACGGTCCGAAAAATAACAGGATCATGAAGCGGTCTTGAAAAACATGAAGAGCCTGAAAAGGTGTGAAAAATATGAAGAGCTTCAAAAGGTGTCAAAAATATGAGGAGCATGAAACGGTCTGAAAAATAGGAGGAGCATAACCGGTGTTCAAAAACATGAACAGCCTGAAAAGGTGTGAAAAATATGAAGAGCTTCAAAAGGTGTGAAAAATATGAAGAGCTTCAAAAGGTGTCAAAAATTAGATTAGCATGAACTGGTCTGAAAAATAGGAGGAGCATGAAGCGGTGTTTAAAACATGAACAGACTGAAAAGGTGTGAAAAATATGAAGAGCTTCAAAAGGTGTGAAAATTATGAAGAGCTTCAAAAGGTGTCAAAATTAGATTAGCATGAAAGGGTCTGAAAAATAGGAGGAGCATGAAGTGCTGTTGAAAAACATGAAGAGCCTGAAAAGGTGTGAAATATATGAAGAGCTTCAAAAGGTGTAAAATATATGAAGAGCTTAAAAAGGTGTCAAAAATATGAGGAGCATGAAACGGTCTGAAAAATACGAGGAGCATGAAACGGTGTTCAAAAACATGAAGAGCCTGAAAAGGTGTGCAAAATATGAAGAGCTTCAAAAGGTGTGAAATATATGAGGAGCATGAAACGGTGTTCAAAAACATGCAGAGACTGAAAAGGTGTGAAAAATATGAAGAGCTTCAAAAAGTGTCAAAAATTAGATTAGCATGAATGGGTCTGAAAAATAGGAGGAGCCTGAAGTTTTGTTGAAAAACATGAAGAGCTTGAAAAAGTGTGAAAAATATGAAGAGCTTCAAAAATATGAAAATTATGAAGAGCTTCAAAAGGTGTGAAAAATATAAAGAGCTTCAAAAGATGTCAAAAATGAGACGAGCATGAAACAGTCTGAAAAATAGGAGGAGCATGAAGTGGTGTTGAAAAACATGAAGAGCCTGAAAAAGTGTGAAAAATATGAAGAGCTTCAAAAGGTGTCAAAAATAAAAGGAGCATGAAATGGTCTGAAAAAGAGGAGGAGCATGAAGCGGTGTTGAAAAACATGAAGAGCCTGAAAATGTGTGAAAAATATAAAGAGCTTCAAAAGGTGTGAAATACATGAGGAGCATGAAACGGTCTGAAAAATAGAAGGAGCATGAAGCGATGTTGAAAAACATGAAGAACCTGAAAAGGTGTGAAAAATATGAAGAGCTTCAAAAGGTGTCAAAATTATGAGGAGCATGATACGGTCTGAAAAATAGGAGGAGCATGAAGTGGTGTTGTAAAACATGTAGAGCCTGAAAAATTGGGAAAAATATGAAGAGCTTCAAAGTTGTCAAATATATGAGGAGTATGAAATGGTCTGAAAAATAGGAGGAGCATGAAGGGGTGTTCGAAAACATGAAGAGCCTGAAAAGGTGAGAAAAATATGAAGAGCTTCAAAATGTGTCTAAAATATGACGAGCATGAAACCCTCTTAAAATTAGGAGGAGGATAGCGGTGTTCAAAAACATGAAGAGCCTGAAAAGGTGTGCAAATATGAAGAGCTTCAAAAGGTGTGAAATACATGAGGAGCATGAAACGGTGTTCAAAAATATGCAGAGACTAAAAAGGTGTGAAAAATATGAGGAGCTTCAAAAGGTGTCAAAAATAAAGGGAGCATGAAATGGTATGAAAAACAGGAGGAGCATGAAGCGGTGTTGAAAAACATGAAGAGCCTGAAAAGGTGTGAAAAATATAAAGAGCTTCAAAAGGTGTGAAATACATGAGGAGCATGAAACGGTCTGAAAAACAGCAGGAGCATGAAACGGTATTCAAAACATGAAGAGCTTGAAAAGGTGTGAAAAATATGAAGAGCTTCAAAACCTGTCAAAAGAATGAGGAGCATGAAATGTTCTGAAAAGTAGGAGGAGCATGAAGCAGTGTTGAAGAACATGAAGAGCCTGAAAAGTTGTGAAATATATGAAGAGCTTCAAAAGGTGTCAAAAATATCAGGAGAGAGAAACGGTGTTCAAAAACGTGAAGAGCCTTAAAAGGTGTGAAAAATACGAAGAGATTCAAAAGATGTCAAAAATAGGAGGAGCCTGAAACGGTGTTGAAAAACATGAAGAGCATGAAAAGGTGTGAAAAATATGAAGAGCTTCAAAAAGTGTCAAAAATATGAGGAGCATGAAACGGTCTGAAATATAGGAGACGCATGATGCGGTGTTGAAAAACATGAAGAGTCTGAAAAAGTGTGAAATATATGAAGAGTTTCAAAAGGTGTGAAAAATATGGGGAGCTTCAAAAGGTGTCAATATATGAGGAGCATGAAACGGTCTGAAAAATAGGAGGAGCATGAAACAGCATTCAAAACATGAAGAGCTTGAAAAGGTGTGAAAAATATAAAGAGCTTCAAAAGGTGTGAAATACATGAGGAGCATGAAACGGTCTGAAAAATAGGAGGGGCATGAAGCGGTGTTCAAAAACATGAAGAGCCTGAAAACTGTGAAAAATATGAAGAGCTTCAAAAGGTGTGAAAAATATGAAGAGCTTCAAAAGATGTCAAAAATGAGATGAGCATGAAAAGCTCTGAAAAATAGGAAGAGCATGAAGTGGTGTTGAAAAACATGAAGAGCCTGAAAAAGTGTGAAATATATGAAGAGCTTCAAAAGGGGTGAAAAATATGGGGAGCTTCAAAAGGTGTCAAAAATATGAGGAGCATGAAACGGTCTGAAAAATAGGAGCAGCATGAAACAGTGTTCAAAAACATGAAGAGCCTGAAAAGGTGTGAAATATATGAAGAGCTTCAAAAATTGTGAAAAATATGAGGAGCATGAAACGGTCTGAAAAAATGGAGGAGCATGAAGCGGTGTTGAAAAACATGAAGAGCCTGAAAAGGTGTGAAAAATATGAAGAGCTTCAAAAGGTGTCAAAATTACGAGGAGCATTAAACTGTCAGAAAAATAGGAGGAGCATGAAACGGTGTTCAAATACATGAAGAGCCCGAAAAGGTGTGAAAAATATGAAGAGCTTCAAAAAGTGTCAAAAATAATGAGGAGAATGAAACGGTCTGAATAATAGGAGGAGCATAAAGTGGTGATCAAAATCATGCAGAACCTTAAAAGGAGTGAAAAATATGAAGAGCTTCAAAAGGTGTGAAAAAAATGAAGAGCTTCAAAATCTGTCAAAAATATGAGGAGCATGAAACGATCTGAAAAAGAGGAGCAGCATGAAACGGTGTTCAAAGACATGAAGAGCCTGAAAAGGTGTGAAAAATATGAAGAGCTTCAAAAGGTGTGAGAAAATGAAGAGCTTCAAAATCTGTCAAAAATATGAGAAGCATGAAACGATTTGAAAAATAGGAGCAGCATGAAACGGTGTTCAAAGACATGAAGAGCCTGAAAAAGTGTGAAAAAATGAAGAGGTTCAAAATCTGTCAAAAATATGAGGAGCATGAAACGATTTGAAAAATAGGAGCAGCATGAAACGGTGTTCAAAGACATGAAGAGCCTGAAAAGGTGTGAAAAATATGAAGAGCTTCAAAGCGTGTCAAAAATATGAGGAGCATGAAACGATCTGAAAAATAGGATGAGCAAGAAGGGGTGTTGAAAAACATGAAGCGCCTGAAAACGTTTGAGAAATATGAATAGATTCAAAAGGTGTGAAAAATATGAAGAGCTTCAAAAGGTGTCAAAAATGAGATGAGCATGAAACAGTCCGAAAAATAGGAGGAGCCTGAAATCGTGTTCAAAAACATGAAGAGCCTAAAACGGTGTGAAAAATATAAAGAGCTTCAAAAGGTGTGAAATACATGAGGTGCATGAAACGGTCTGATAAATAGGAGGAGCATGAAGTGGTGTTGAAAAACATGAAGAGCCTGAAAATGTGTGAAATGTATGAAGAGCTTCAAAAGGTGTCAGAAATGAGAGGAGCATGAAACGGTATGAAAAATAGGAGAAGCATGAAGTGGCTTTGAAACACATGAAGAGCCTGAAAAGATGTGAAAAATATGAAGAGCTTCAAAAGGTGTCAAAAATATGAGTAGCATGAAACGGTCTGAAAAATAGGAGGAGCAGGAAGCGGTGTTCAAAAACATGAAGAGCCTGAAAAGGTTTGAAAAATATGAAGAGCTTCAAAACGTGTCAAAAATATGAGGAGCATGAAACGGTCTGAAAAATAGGAGGAGCAAGAAGCGGTGTTGAAAAAGATTAAGAGCCTGAAAACGTTTGAAAAATATGAAGAGCTTCAAAAGGTGTGGAAAATATGAAGAGCTTCAAAATGTGTCAAAAGTGAGATGAGTATGAAACGGTCTGAAAAATAGGAGGAGCATGAAGTGGTGTTGAAAAACATAAAGAACCTGAAAATGTGTGAAATATATGAAGAGATTCAAAAGGTGTCAAACATATGAGGAGCATGAATCGGTGTTGAAAAACATGAAGAGCCTGAAAATGTGTGAAAAATATGAAGAGCCTCAAAAGGTGTCAAAAATATGAGGAGCATGAAACGGTCTGAAAAATAGGAGAAGCATGAAGCGGTGTTGAAAAACATGAAGAACATGAAAAGGTGTGAAAAATATGAAGAGCTTCAAAAGGTGTCAAAAATATGAGGAGCATGAAACGGTCTGAAAAATAGGAGGAGCATGAAGCGGTGTTCAAAAACATGAAGAGCATGAAAAGGTGTGAAAAATATGAAGAGCTTCAAAAGGTGTCAAAAATATGAGGAGCATGAAACGGTCTGAAAAATAGGAAGAGCATGAAGCGGTGTTGAAAAACATGAAGAGCCTGAAAAAGTGTGAAAAATATGAAGAGCTTCAAATGGTGTCAAAAATATGAGGAGCATGAAACGGTCTGAAAAATAGGAGGAGCATGAAGCGGTGTTGAAAACCATGTAGAGCATGAAAAGGTGTGAATAATATGAAGAGCTTCAAAAGGTGTCAAAATTATGAGGAGCATGAAAGGGTCTGAAAAATATGAGGAGCATGAAGCGGTGTTGAAAAACATGAACAGCCTGAAAAGGTGTGAAAAATATGAAGAGCTTCAAAAAGTGTCAAAAATATGAGTAGCATGAAACGGTCTGAAAAATAGGAGGAGTTTGAAGTGGTGTAGAAAAACATGAAGAGACTGAAAAGGTGTGAAAAATATGAAGAGCTTCTAAAGGTGTCAAAAATATGAGGATCATGAAACGGTGTGAAAAACAGGAGGAGCATGAAGTGGTGTTGAGAAACATGAAGAGGCTGAAAAGGTGTGAAAAATATGAATAGCTTCAAAAGTTTTCAAATATATGAGGAGCATGAAACTATCTTTAAAATAGGAGGAGCATGAAACGGTGTTGAGAAACATGAAGAGCCTGAAAAGGTGTGAAAAAAATGAAGACCTTAAAAAGGTGTCAAAAAGAGGAGGCACATATAACTGTCTGAAAAATAGGAGGAGCATGAAGCGGTGTGGAAAAACATGAAGAGCCTGAAAAAGTGTGAAAAATATGAAGAGCTTCAAAAGGTGTTCAAAAATATGAAGAGCTTCAAAAGGTGTCAAAAATAATGAGGAGAATGAAGCGGTCTGAATAATAGGAGGAGGATAAAGTGGTGTTCAAAATCATGAAGAGCGTTAAAAGGTGTGAAAAATATGAAGAGCTTCAAAAGGTGTGAAAAAAATGAGGAGCTTCAAAATCTGTCAAAAATATGAGGAGCATGAAACGATCTGAAAAATAGGAGCAGCAAGAAACGGTGTTCAAAGACATGAAGAGCCTGAAAAGGTGTGAAAAATATGAAGAGCTTCAAAACGTGTCAAAAATATGAGGAGCATGAAACGATCAGAAAAATAGGAGGAGCAAGAAGCGGTGTTGAAAAAAATGAAGAGCCTGAAAACGTTTGAAAAATATGAAGAGCTTCAAAAGGTGTGGAAAATATGAAGAGCTTCAAAATGTGTCAAAAGTTAGATGAGCATGAAACGGTCTGAAAAATCGGAGGAGCATGAAGTGGTGTTGAAAAACATGAAGAGCCTGAAAATGTGTGAAATATATGAAGAGCTTCAAAATGTGTCAGAAATGAGAGAAGCATGAAACGGTCTGAAAAATAGGATGAGCAAGAAGGGGTGTTGAAAAACATGAAGAGCCTGAAAACGTTTGAGAAATATGAAGAGCTTCAAAAGGTGTCAAAAATAGGGGGAGCATGAAGAGGTGTAGAAAAACATGAAGAGCCTGAAAAGGTGTGAAAAATATGAAGAGCTTCAAAAGGTGTCAAAAATATGAGGAGCATGAAACGGTCTGAAAAATAGGAGGAGAATAAAGTGGTGTTGAAAAACATGAAGAGCCTGAAAAGGTGTGAAAAATATGAAGAGCTTCAAATGGTGTCAAAAATATGAGGACCATGTAACGTTCTGAAAAATAGAAGGAGCATGAAACGGTGATCAAAAACATGAGGAGCCTGAAAAGGTGTGAAAAATATGAAGAGCTTCAAATGGTGTCAAAAATATGAGAAGCATGAAACGGTCTGAAAGATAGGAGGAGCATGAAACGGTGATCAGAAACATGAAGAACCTGAAAAGTTGTGAAAAATATGAAGAGCTTCAAAAGGTGTGAAATTCATGTGGAGCATGAAACGGTCTGAAAAATAGGAGAAGCATGAAGTGGTGTGGAAAAACATGAAGAGCCTGAAAAGGTGTGAAAAATATGAAAAGCTTCAAAAGGTGTCAAAAATATGAAGAACATGAAACGGTCTGAAAAATAGATGCGGCATGAAATGGTGTTGAAAAACATGAAGAGAGTGAAAACGTGTGAAAAATATGTAGAGCTTCAAAACGTGTGAAATACATGAGGAGCATGAAACGAGCTGAAAAAAAGAAGCATGAAGTGGTGTGGAAAAACATGAAGAGCCTGAAAAGGTGTGAAAAATATGAAGAGCTTCAAAAGGAGTGAAATACATCAGGAGCATGAAACTCTCTGAAAAATAGGAAGAGCATGAAGCGGTGTTCAAAAACCTGAAGAGCCTAAAGAGTTGTGAAAAATATGAAAAGCTTCAAAAGGTGTCAAAAATGAGATGAGCATGAAACGGTCTGAAAAATAGGAGGATCATGAAACGGTGTTGAAAAACATGAAGAGCCTGAAAAGGTGTGAAAAATATGAAGAGTTTCAAAAGGTGTCAAAAATATGAGGAGCATGACACGGTCTGAAAAATAGGAGGATCATGAAACGGTGTTGAAAAACATGAAGAGCCTGAAAAGGTGTTAAAAATATGAAGAGCTTCAAAAGGGGTGAAAAATATGAGGAGCATGAAACGGGCTGAAATAGAGGAGTAGCATGAAGTGGTGTTGAATGAAATCAAGAGCCTGAAAAGGTGTGAAAAATATGAAGAGCTTCAAAAGGGGTGAAATACATGAGGAGCATGAAACGGGCTGAAAAATAGGAGAAGCATGAAGTGGTGTGGAAAAATATGAAGAGCCTGAAAAGGTGTGAAAAATATGAAGAGCTTCAAAAGGGGTGAAAAATATGAGGAGCATGAAAAGGCCTGAAAAATAGAAGCTGCATGAAACGGTGTGGAAAAACATGAAGAGCCTGAAAAGGTGTGAAAAATATGAAGAGCTTCAAAAGGAGTCAAAATATGAGGAGCATGAAACGGTCTGAAATGTAGGAGGAGCATGAAACTGTGTTGAAAACATGAAGAGCCTGAAAAGGTGTGAGAAATATGACGAGCTTCAAAAGATGTCCAAAATATGAGGAGCATGAATCGGTTTGAAAAATAGAAGGAGCATGATGTGGTGTTGAAAACATGAAGTGCATAAAAATGTGTGAAAAATATGAAGAGCTTCAAAAGATATCAAATATATGAGGAGCATGTAACGGTCTGAATATTATGAGGAGCATGAGGTGGTGTTCAAAAACATGAAGAGCCTGAAAAGGTGTGAAAAATATGAAGAGCTTCAAAAGATGTCACAAATATGAGGAGCATGAAACGGTCTGAAAAATATGAGGAGCATGAATCAGTGTTCAAATACATGAAAAGCCTGAAAAGCTGTGAAAAACTATGAAGAGCATCAAGAGGTGTCAATATATGTGGAGCATGAAATGGTCTAAAAAATAGGAGGAGCATGAAACGGTGTTGAAAAACATGAAGAGGCTGAAAAAGTGTGAAAAATATGAAGAGCTTCAAAAGGTGTCAAAAATATGAGGAGCATGAAACGGTCTGAAAAATAGGAGGAGAATAAAGCGGTGTTGAAAAACATGAAGAGCCTGAAAAGGTGTGAAAAATATGAAGAGCTTCAAAAGGAGTCAAAATATGAGGAGCATGAAACGGTCTGAAATGTAGGAGGAGCATGAAACTGTGTTGAAAACATGAAGAGCCTGAAAAGGTGTGAGAAATATGACGAGCTTCAAAAGATGTCCAAAATATGAGGAGCATGAATCGGTTTGAAAAATAGAAGGAGCATGATGTGGTGTTGAAAACATGAAGTGCATAAAAATGTGTGAAAAATATGAAGATCTTCAAAAGATATCAAATATATGAGGAGCATGTAACGGTCTGAATATTATGAGGAGCATGAGGTGGTGTTCAAAAACATGAAGAGCCTGAAAAGGTGTGAAAAATATGAAGAGCTTCAAAAGATGTCACAAATATGAGGAGCATGAAACGGTCTGAAAAATATGAGGAGCATGAATCAGTGTTCAAATACATGAAAAGCCTGAAAAGCTGTGAAAAACTATGAAGAGCATCAAGAGGTGTCAATATATGTGGAGCATGAAATGGTCTAAAAAATAGGAGGAGCATGAAACGGTGTTGAAAAACATGAAGAGGCTGAAAAAGTGTGAAAAATATGAAGAGCTTCAAAAGGTGTCAAAAATATGAGGAGCATGAAACGGTCTGAAAAATAGGAGGAGAATAAAGCGGTGTTGAAAAACATGAAGAGCCTGAAAAGGTGTGATAATTATGAAGCGCTTCAAAAGGTGTCAAAATTATGGGGAGCATAAAACGGTCTGAAATATAGGAGGAGCATGAAACCTTGTTGAAAAATATGAAGAGCCTGAAAAGGTGTGAAAAATATGAAGAGCTTCAAAAGGTGTCAAAATATGAGGAGCAAGAAACGGTCTGAAAAATAGGAGGAGCATGAAACGGTGTTGAAAACATGAAGAGCCTGAAAAGGTGTGAAAAATATGAAGAGCTCAAAAGGTGTCAAAAATATGAGGAGCATGAAACGGTCTGAAAAATATGAGGAGCATGAAACGGTGTTCAAAAACATGAAAACCCTGAAAAGGTGTGAAATACATGAAGAGCTTCAAAAGATGTCAAAAATAGGAGGAGCATGAAGCGGTGTAGAAAAATATGAAGAGTCTGAAAAGGCGTGAAAAATATGAAGAGCTTCAAAAGATGTCAAAAATATGAGGAGCATGACACGGTTCAGAAATATAGGAGGAGCATGAAGTGGTGTTGAAAACATGAAGAACCTGAAAAGTTGTGAAAAATATGAAGAGCTTCAAAAGGTGTCAAATATATGAGGAGTATGAAACGGTCTGAAAAATGGGAGGATCTGGTTTCCTCAGTGTGTATGCCCAGAAGTGGGATTGCTGGGTCATATGGCAGTTCTATTTCCAGTTTTTTAAGAAATCTCCACACTGTTTTCCATAGGGGCTGTACTAGTGTGCATTCCCACCAACAGTGTAAGAGGTTCCCTTTTCTCCACACCATCTCCAGCATTTATTGCTTGTAGACTTTTGGATAGCAGCCATCCTGACTGGCGTGTAATGGTACCTCATTGTGGTTTTGATTTGCATTTCTCTAATAATGAGTGATGTTGAGCATCTTTTCATGTGTTTGTTATCCATCTGTATGTCTTCTTTGGAGAAATGTCTGTTTAGTTCTTTGGCTCATTTTTTATTGGGTCATTTATTTTTCTGGAATTGAGCTGCAGGATTTGCTTGTATATTTTTGAGATTAATCCTTTGTCTGTTTCTTCATTTGCTATTATTTTCTCCCAATCTGAGGGCTGTCTTTTCACCTTACTTATAGTTTCCTTTGTAGTGCAAAAGCTTTTAAGTTTCATTAGGTCCCATTTGTTTAGTTTTGCTTTTATTTCCAATATTCTGGGAGGTGGGTCATAGAGGATCTTGCTTTGATTTATGTCGGAGAGTGTTTTGCCTATGTTCTCCTCTAGGAGTTTTATAGTTTCTGGTCTTACATTTAGATCTTTAATCCATTTTGAGTTTATTTTTGTGTATGGTGTTAGAAAGTGTTCTATTTTCATTCTTTTACAAGTGGTTGACCAGTTTTCCCAGCACCACTTGTTAAAGAGGTTGTCTTTTTTCCATTGTATATCCTTGCCTCCTTTGTCAAAGATAAGGTGTCCATAGGTTCGTCTGATAGAGACACGTGCACCCCAATGTTCATCGCAGCACTGTTTATAATAGCCAGGACATGGAAGCAACCTAGATGCCCGTCAGCAGATGAATGGATAAGAAAGCTGTGGTACATATACACCATGGAATATTACTCAGCCATTAAAAAGAATTCATTTGAATCAGTCCTAATGAGATGGATGAAGCTGGAGCCCATTATACAGAGTGAAGTAAGCCAGAAAGATAAAGAACATTAGAGCATGCTGACACATGTATATGGAATTTAGAAAAGTGATAACGATAACCCTATATGCAGAACAGAAAAAGAGACACAGAAATACAGAACAGACTTTTGAACTTTGTGGGAGAATGCGAGGTTGGGATATTTCAAAAGAACAGCATGTATGCTATCTATGGTGAAACAGATCACCAGCCCAGGTAGCATGCAAGAGACAAGTGCTCCGGCTTGGTGCACTGGGAAGACCGAGAGGAATCGGGTGGAGAGGGAGGTGGGAGGGGGGATTGGGATTGGGAATACATGTAAATCCATGGCTGATTCATATCAATGTATGACAAAACCGACAGGGAAAAAAAAAAAAATAATTAAAAAAAAATTAAAAAAAAATAACAATAAAAAAAAAATAAGAGGAGCATGAAATGGTGTTCAAAAACATGAAGAGCCTGAAAAGGTGTGGAAATTATGAAGAGCTTCAAAATGTGTCAAATATGAGGAGCATAAAACGGTCTGAAACATAGGAGGAGCATGAAGCGGTGTTGAAAAACATGAAGAGCCTGAAAAGGTGTGAAAAATATGAAGAGCTTCAAAAGGTGCCAAAAATATGAAGAGCATGAAACGGTCTGAAAAATAGGAGGAGCATGAAATGGTGTTCAAAAACATGAAGACCTGAAAAGGTGTGAAAAATATGAAGAGCTTCAAAAGGTGCCAAAAATATGAGGAGCATGAAACGGTCTGACAAAGTGGAGGAGCATGAAGCGGTATTGAAAAACAGGAAGAGCCTGAAAAGTTGTGAAAAATATGAAGAGCTTCAAAAGGTGTCAAAATATGAGAAGCATGAAACGGTCTGAAAAATAGGAGGAGCATGAAACGGTCTGACAAATAGGAGGAGCATGAAGCAGTGTTGAAAAACATGAAGAGTCTGAAAAGGTGTAAAAATATGAAGAGCTTCAAAGGTGTCAAAAATATGAGGAGCATGAAACGGTTTGAAAAATAGGAGGAGCATGAAGCGGTGTTGAAAAACATGAAGAGCCTGAAAAGGTGTGTAAAATATGAAGAGCTTCAAAATATGTGAAAAATATGAAGAGCTTCAAAAGTTGTCAAAAATGAGATGAGCATGAAACGGTCTGAAAAATAGGAGGAGCAATAAGCGGTGTTGAAAAATATGAAGAGCCTGAAAATGTGTAAAACATATGAAGAGCTTCTAAAGGTGTCAAAAATATGAAGAGCTTCAAAAGGTGTCAAAAATGAGATGAGCATTAAACGGTGTGAAAAAAATGAGGAGCATGAAGCGGTGTTGGAAATCATGAAGAGTCTGAAAAGGTATGAAATATATGAGAAGCTTCAAAAGGTGTCAAAAATATGAGTGTCATGAAACGGTCTGAAAATTAGGGGGAGCATGAAGCGGTGTTGAAAAACATGAAGAGCCAGAAAAGTTGTCAAAAATATGAAGAGCTTCTAAAGGGGTCAAAAGTAGAGGAGCTTCAAAGGGTGTCAAAAATGAGATGAGCATGAAATGGTGTGAAAATATGAGGAGCATGAAGCCGTTTTGAAAATCATGAAGAGTCTGAAAAGGTGTGAAAAATACGAAGAGCATCAAAAGGTGTCAAAAATATGAGGAGCATGAAACGGTCTGAAAAAATGGAGGAGCATGAAGCGGTGTTGAAAAACATGAAGAGCCTGAAAAGGTGTGAAAAATATGAAGAGCTTCAAAATGTGTCAAAAATATGAGGATCATGAAACGGTCTGAAATATAGGAGAAGCAGGAAGTGGTGTTGAAAAACATGAAGAGCCTGAAAACGTGTGAAAAATATGAAGAGCTTCAAAAGGTGTGAAAAATATGAAGAGATTCAAAAGGTGATAAAAATGAGATGAGCATGAAACGGTCTGAAAAATATGAGGAGCATGAAGCGGTGTTGGAAATCATGAAGAGTCTGAAAAGGTGTGAAATATATTAAGAGCTTCAAAAGGTGTCAAAAATATGAGGAGCATGAAACGGTCTGAAAAATAGGAGGAGCATGAAGCGGTGTGGAAAAACATGAAGAAACTGAAAAGGTGTGAAAATTATGAAGAGCTTCAAAAGGTGTAAAATACATGAGGAACATGAAACGGTCTGGAAAATAGGATGAGCATGAAGTTGTGTTGAAAAACATGAAGAGCCTGAAAAGGTGTGAAAAATATGAAGAGGTTCAAAAGGTGTGAAAAATATGACGAGTATGATACGGTCTGAAAAAAAAGAGGAGCATGAAGCTCTGTTCAAAAACATGAAGAGCCTGAAAAGTTGTGAAAAATATGAAAAGCTTCAAAAGTTGTCAAAAATATGAGGAGCATGAAACATTCTGAAAAATAGGAGGATCATGAAGCGGTGTTCAAAATCATGAAGAGGCTGAAAAGGTGTGAAAAATATGAAGAGCTTCAAAATGTGTGAAATACATGAGGAGCATGAAACGGTCTGAAAAATAGGAGGAGCATGAAGCAGTGTTCAAAAACATGAAGAGCCTGAAAAGGTGTGAAAAATATGAAGAGCTTCAAAAAATGTCAAAAATATGAGGAGCATTAAACGGTCTGAAAAATAGGAGCAGCATGAAACGGTGTTCAAAAACTTGAAGATCCTGAAAAGGTGTGAAAAATATGAAGAGCTTCAAAACGTGTCAAAAATATGAGGAGCATGAAACGGTCTGAAAATTAGGAGGGGCAAGAAGTGGTGTTGAAAAACATGAATAGCCTGAAAACGTATGAGAAATATGAAGAGCTTCAAAAGCTGTGAAAAATATGAAGTGCTTCAAAAGGTGTCAAAAATGGGATGAGCATGAAACGGTCTGAAAAATAGGAGGAGCATGAAGCGGTGTTCAGAAACATTAAGAGCCTGAAAAGGTGTGAAAAATATGAAAAGCTTCAAAAATGTGAAAAATATGAAGACCTTCAAAAGGTGTCAAATATTAGATTAGCATGAAAGGGTCTGAAAAATAGGAGAAGCATGAAGCGGTGTTCAGAAACATGAAGAGCCTGAAAAGGTGTGAAAAATATTAAGAGCTTCAAAAGGTGTGAAAAATATGAAGAGCTTCAAAAGGTGTCAAAAATCGATGAGCAGGAAATGGTCTGAAAAATAGGAGGAGCATGAAGTGGTGTTAAAAACATGAAGAGCCTGAAAAGGTGTGAAATATATGAAGAGCTTCAAAAGGTGTCAAAAATATGAGGAGAATGAAACAGTCTGAAAAATAGGAGGAGCGTGAAGTGGTGTTGAAAAACATGAAGATCCTGAAATGGTGTGAAATATATGAACAGCTTCACAATGTGTGAAAAATATGAGGAGCTTCAAAAAGTGTCAGAAATATGAGGAGCATGAAACGGTCTGAAAAATAGGAGGAGCATGAAATGGTGTTGAAAAACATGAGGAGCCTGAAAAGTGTGAAAAATATGAAAAGCTTCAAAAGGTGTCAAAAATATGAGGATCATGAAACGGTCTGAAAAATAGGAGGAGCATGAAGCGGTGTTGAAAAACATGAAGAGCCTGAAAAGGTGTGAAAATATGAAGAGCTTCAAAAGCTGACAAGAATAGGAGGAGCACGAAACGGTCTGAAAAACAGGAGGAGCATGAAGCGGTGTTAGAGAACATGAAGAGCCTGAAAAGGTGTGAAAAATATGAAGAGATTCAAAAGGTGTCAAAAATGAGATGAGCATGAAACGGTCTGAAAAATAGGACGAGCACGAAGTGCTGTTGAAAAAAAAGAAGAGCCTGAAAAGGTGTGAAAAACATGAAGAGCTTCAAAAGGTGTCAAAAATATGAGGAGAATGAAACGGTCTGAAAAATAGGAGGAGCATGAGCGGTGTTGAAAAACATGATGAGCCTGAAAAGGTGTGAAAAATATGAAGAGCTGCAAAAATGTGAAAAATATGAAAAGCTTCAAAAGGTGTGAAATATATGAAGAGCCTCAAAACGTGTCAAAAATATGAGGAGTATGAAACGGTGTGAAAAATAGCAGGAGCATGAAGCGGTGTTCAAAAACATGAAGAGCCTGAAAAAGTGTGAAAAATATGGAAAGGTTCAAAAATGTGAAAAATATGTAGAGCTTCAAAAGTTGTGAAATATATGAAGAGCTTCAAAAGGTGTCAAAAATTAGATGAGCATGAAACGGTCTGAAAAATAGGAGGAGCATGAAGTGGTGTTGAAAAACATGAAGAGCCTGAAAAGGTGTGAAATATATGAAGAGCTTCAAAAGGTGTCAAATATGAGGAGCATAAAACGGTCTGAAACATAGGAGGAGCATGAAGCGGTGTTGAAAAACATGAAGAGCCTGAAAAGGTGTGAAAAATATGAAGAGCTTCAAAAGGTGCCAAAAATATGAAGAGCATGAAACGGTCTGAAAAATAGGAGGAGCATGAAATGGTGTTCAAAAACATGAAGACCTGAAAAGGTGTGAAAAATATGAAGAGCTTCAAAAGGTGCCAAAAATATGAGGAGCATGAAACGGTCTGAAAAATAGGAGGAGCAAGAAACGGGGATCAAAAACATGAGAAGCCTGAAAAGCTGTGAAAAATATGAAGAGCTTCAAAAGGTGTGAAATTCATGAGGAGCATGAAACGGTCTGAAAAATATGAGAAGCAAGAAGTGGTGTGGAAAAACATGAAGAGCCTTAAAAGGTGTGAAAAATATGATGAGCTTCAAAAGGTGTCAAAAATATGAAGAGCATGAAACGGTCTGAAAATTTGGAGGATCATGAGCGGTGTTCAAAAACATGAAGAGCCTGAAAAGGTGTGAAAAATATGAAGAGCTTCAAAAGGGGTCAAAAATATGAAGAGCATGAAACGGTCTGAAAATTTGGAGGATCATGAGCGGTGATCAAAATATGAGGAGCCTGAAAAGATGTGAAAAATATGAAGAGCTTCAAAAGTTGTGAAATACATGAGGAGCATGAAACGGTCTGAAAAATATGAGAAGCATGAAGTGGTGTGGAAAAACATGAAGAGCCTGAAAACGTGTGAAAAATATGAAGAGCTTCAAATGGTGTCAAAAATATGAGGACCATGTAACGTTCTGAAAAATAGGAGGAGCATGAAACGGTGATCAGAAACATGAAGAACCTGAAAAGTTGTGAAAAATATGAAGAGCTTCAAAAGGTGTGAAATTCATGAGGAGCATGAAACGGTCTGAAAAATAGGAGAAGCATGAAGTGGTGTGGAAAAACATGAAGAGCCTGAAAAGGTTTGAAAAATATGAAAAGCTTCAAAAGGTGTCAAAAATATGAAGAGCATGAAACGGTCTGAAAAATAGATGCGGCATGAAATGGTGTTGAAAAACATGAAGAGAGTGAAAACGTGTGAAAAATATGAAGAGCTTCAAAAGGAGTGAAATACATTAGGAGCATGAAACTCTCTGAAAAATAGGAGGAGCATGAAGCGGTGTTCAAAAACATGAAGAGCCTGAAAAGGTGTGAAAAATATGAAGAGCTTCAAAAGGTGTCAAAAATGAGATGAGCATGAAACGGTCTGAAAAATAGGAGGATCATGAAACGGTGTTGAAAAACATGAAGAGCCTGAAAAGGTGTGAAAAATATGAAGAGTTTCAAAAGGTGTCAAAAATATGAGGAGCATGAGACGGTCTGAAAAATAGGAGGATCAAGAAACGGTGTTGAAAAATATGAAGAGCCTGAAAAGGTGTTAAAAATATGAAGAGCTTCTAAAGGTGTCAAAAATATGAGGAGCATGAAACGGTCTGAAATAGAGGAGTAGCATCAAGTGGTGTTGAATAAAATCAAGAGCCTGAAAAGGTGTGAAAAATATGAAGAGCTTCAAAAGGGGTGAAATACATGAGGAGCATGAAACGTGCTGAAAAATAGGAGAAGCATGAAGTGGTGTGGAAAAATATGAAGAGCCTGAAAAGGTGTGAAAAATATGAAGAGCTTCAAAAGGGGTGAAAAATATGAGGAGCATGAAAAGGCCTGAAAAATAGAAGCTGCATGAAATGGTGTGGAAAAACATGAAGAGCCTGAAAAGGTGTGAAAAATATGAAGAGCTTCAAAAGGTGTCAAAAATTAGATTAGCATGAAAGGGTCTGAAAAATAGGAGGAACATGAAGTGGTGTTGAAAAACATGAAGAGCCTGAAAAGGTTTGAAAAGTATGAAGAGCTTCAAAAGGTGTGAAAAATATGAGGAGCTTCAAAATGTGTCAAAAATATGACGAGCATGAAACCCTCTTAAAAATAGGAGGAGGATGAAGCGGTGTTCAACAACATGAAGAGCCTGAAAAGGTGTGCAAAATATGAAGAGCTTCAAAGGTGTGAAATACATGAGGAACATGAAACGGTGTTCAAAACATGCAGAGACTGAAAAGGTGTGAAAAAAATGAAGAGCCTCAAAACGTGTCAAAAATATGAGAAGTATGAAACGGTATGATAAATAGCAGGAGCATGAAGCGGTGTTGAAAAACAGGAAGAGTCTGAAATCGTGTGAAAAATATGAAGATCTTCAAAAATATGAAAAGTATGAAGAGCTTCAAAAGGTGTGAAAACTATGAGGAGCATGATACGGTCTGAAAAATAGGAGGAGCATGAAGCGGTGTTGAAAAACATGAAGAGCCTGAAAAGGTGTGAAAATATGAAGAGATTCAAAAATATGAAAAAAATGAAGAGCCTGAAAAGGTGTGAAATATATGAAGAGCTTCAAAAGGTGTCAAAAATATGAGGAGCATGAAATGATCTAAAAAATAGGAGGAACATGAAACGGTCTGAAAAATAGGAGGAGCATGAAACGGTGTTCAAAAACATAAAGAGCCTGAAAAGGTGTGAAAAATATGAAGAGCTTCAAAAGGTGTGAAAAATATGAACAGCTTCAAAAGGTGTCAAAAATGAGATGAGCATGAAGCGGTCTGAAAAATAGGAGGAGCATGAAGTGGTGTTGAAAAACATGAAGAGCCTGAAAAGTTGTGAAAAATCTGAAGAGCTTCAAAAGGTGTCAAATATATGAGGAGCATGAAATTGTCTGAGATATAGGAGGAGCATGAAGCAGTGTTGAAAAACATGAAGACCCTGAAAAGTTGTGAAAAATATGTAGAGGTTCTAAAGGTGTCAAAAATATGAGGAGCATGAAACAGTCTTTAAAATAGGATGAGAATGAGATGGTTTTGAAAAAGATGAAGAGCATGAAAAGGTGTGAAAAACATGAAGAGCTTCAAAAGGTTTAAAAATTATGAGAAGCATGAAACGACTGAAAAATAGGAGGAGCATGATGCGGTGGTCAAAAACATGAAGAGCCTGAAAAGGTGTGAAAAATATAAAGAGCTTCAGAAGGTGTCAAAAATATTAGATGCATGAAACAGTATGAAACATAGGATGAGCATGAAACTTTTTTGAAAAAGATGAAGAGCATGAAAAGGTGTGAAAAATATGAAGATTTTCAAAAGATGTTAAAAATATGAGGAGCATGAAACTTTCTGAAAAATTGGAGGAGCATGAAGCGGTGTTGAAAAACATGAAGAGCCTGAAAAGGTGTGAAATGTATGAAGAGCTTCAAAATTTGTCAAAAATATGAGGAGCATGAAACAGTCTGAAAAATAGGAGAAGCATGAAGCGGTGTTGAAAAACATGAAAAGCCTGAAAAGGTGGAAAAATATGAAGAGCTTCAAAAAGTGTCAACAATATGAGGAGCATGAAACGGTCTGAAAATTAGGAAGAGCATGAAACTGTGTTGATAAACATGAAGAGCCTGAAAAGGTGTGAAAAATATGAAGAGCTTCAAAAGGTCTCAAATATATGAGGAGCATGAAACAGTGTGAAAAATAGGATGAGCATGAAACGGTTTTAAAAAGACGAAAAGCCTAAAAGGTGTGACATATATGAAGAGCTTCAAAAGGTGTGAAATACATGAGGAGGTCGAAACGGTCTGAAAATAGTAGGAGCATGAAGCGGCGTTGAAAAACATGAAGAGCCTGAAAACGTGTGAAAAATATGAAGAGCTTCAAAAGGTGTGAAATATATGAAGAGCTACAAAAGGTGTCAAAAATATGAGGAGCATGAACCGGTCTGAAATATAGGAGGAGCATGAAGAGGTGTTGAAAAACATGAAGAGCCTGAAAAGGTGTGAAAAATATGAAGAGCTTCAAAAGGTGTCAAAAATATGAGGAGAATGAACCGGTCTGAAAAATAGGAGGAGCATGAAGTGGTGTTGAAAAACATGAAGTGCCTGAAATGTTGTGAAATATATGAAGAGTTTCAAAAGGTGTGAAAAATATGAGGAGCTTCAAAAGGTGTCAAAAATATGAGGAGCCTGAAACGGTCTGAAAAATAGGAGGAGCATCATACGGTGTTCAAAAATATGAAGAGCCTGAAAAGGTGTGAAAAACATGAATATCTTCAAAAGGGGTCAAAAATATGAGGAGCATGAAACGATCTGAAAAATAGGAGGAGCATGAAGTTGTGTTCAAAAACATGAAGATCCTGAAAAGGTGTGAAAAACATGAAGAGCCTCAAAACGTGTCAAAAATATGAAGAGCATGAAACGGTCTGAAAAATAGGAGGAGCATGAAGCGGTGTTGAAAAACATGAAGAGCCTGAAAAAGTGTGAAAAATATGAAGAGCTTCAAAAGGTGTGAAATATATGAAGAGCTTCCAAAGGTGTCAAAAATGAGATGAGCATGAAAAGGTCTAAAAAATAGGAGGAGCATGAAGTGGTCGTGAAAATCATGAAGTGCCTGAAAAGGTGTGAAATATATGAAGAGCTTCAAAAGTTGTTAAAAAATGAGGAGGTTCAAAAGGTGTCAAAAATATGAGGAGCATGAAATGGTCTGAAAAATAGGAGGAGCATGAAACGGTGTTGAAAAACATGAAGAGCCTGAAAAGGTGTGAAAAATAGGAAGAGCTTCACAAGGTGTCAAATATATGAGGAGCATGAAACGGTCTGAAAAATAGGAGGAGCATGAAGCAGTCGTCAATAACATGAAGAACCTGAAAAGTTTTGTAAAATATGAAGAGCTTCCAAAGGCGTGAAAAATATGAGGAACATGAAACGGTCTGAAAAATAGGAGCAGCATGAAACAGTGTTGAAAGACATGAAGAGCTTCAAAAGTGTCAAAAATATGAGGAGCATGAAACGGTCTGAAAAATAGGAGGAGCATGAAGTAGTGTTGAAAAACATGAAGAGCCTGAAAAAGTGTGAAAAATATGAAGAGCTTTAAAATGTCTCAAATATATGAGGAGCATGTAACTTTCTGAAAAATAGGAGGAGCATGAAACGGTGTTCAAAACATGAACAGCCTGAAAAGGTGTGAAAAATATGAAGAGCTTCAAAACTTGTCAAACATTGAGGTGCATGAATCTATCTGAAAAATAGGAAGAGCATGATGCCGTGTTGAAAAGCATGAAGAGCCTGAAAAGTTGTGAAATACATGATGAGCTTCAAAAGGTGTCAAAAATATGAGGAGCATGAAACGGCCTGAAAAATAGGAGGAGCATGAAGCGGTGTTGAAAAACATGAAGAGCCTTAAAATTTGTGAATAATATGAAGAGCTTCAAAAGGTGTGAAAAATATGAAGAGCTTCAAAAGGTGTCAAAAATGAGAGGAGCATGAAACGGTGTGAAAAATAGGAGAAGCATGAAGCTGTGTTGAAAAACATGAAGAGCCTGAAAAGCTGTGAACAATTTGAAGAGCTTCAAAAGGTGTCAAATATATGAGGAGCATGAAATGGTCTGAAAAATAGGAGGAGCATGAAGCGGTGTTGAAAAACATTAAGAGTGTGAAAAGGTTTTCAAAAACATGAAGAGCCTGAAAAGGTGTGAAAAATATGAAGAGCTTCAAAACGTGTGAAAAATAAGAGGAGCATGAAACAGTGTGAAAAATAGGATAAGCATAAAGCGGTGTTCAAAAACATGAAGAGCCTGAAAATTTGTGAAAAATATGAAGAGCTTCAAAAGGTGTCAAAAATATGAGGAGCATGAAACGGTCTGAAAAAATCGAGGAGCATGAAGCGGTGTTGAAAACTTGAAGAGCCTAAAAAGGTGCAAAAAATATGAAGAGCTTCAAAAGGTGTCAAAATATGAGGAGCAGGAAACGGTCTGAAAAATAGGAGGACCATGAATCGGTGTTGAAAAACATGAAGAGTCTTAAAAGATGTGAAAAATATGAAGAGCTTCAAAATGTGTCAAAAATAGGAGGAGGATGAAACGTTGTTAAAAAAACATGAAGAGCCTGAAAAGGTGTGAAATATATGAAGATCTTCAAAAGGTGTGAAAAATATGAAGAGCTTCAAAAGGTGTGAAATACATGAGGAGCATGAAACTCTCTGAATAATAGGAGGAGCATGAAGTGGTGTTCAAAATATGAAGAGCCTGAAAAGGTGTGAAAAATATGAAAAGCTTCAAAAATGTGAAAAATATGAAGAGCTTCAAAGAGTGTGGAAAATATGAGGAGTATGAAACGTTCTGAAAAATAGAAGGAGCATGAAGCGGTGGTGAAAAACATGAAGAGTCTGAAAATGTGTGAAAAATATGAAGAGCTTCAAAAATGTGAAAAATATGAAGAGCTTTAAAAGTTGTGAAAAATATGAAGAGCTTCATTAGGTGTCAAAAATTAGATGAGCAAGAAAAGGTCTGAAAAATAGGAGGAGCATTAAACGATGATCAAAAACATGAAGAGCCTGAAAAGGTGTGAAAAATATGAAAAGCTTCAAAAATGTGAAAAATATGAAGAGGTTCAAAAAGTGTGAAAAATATGAGGAGTATGAAACGTTCTGAAAAATAGAAGGAGCATGAAGCGGTGGTGAAAAACATGAAGAGTCTGAAAATGTGTGAAAAATATGAAGAGCTTCAAAAATGTGAAAAATATGAAGAGCTTCAAAAGGTGTGGAAATATGAGGAGTATGACACGGTCTGAAAAATAGGAGGAGCATGAAGTGTTGTTCAAAAAATGAAGAGCCTGAAAAGGTGTGAAAAATATCAAGAGCTTCAAAAGGTGTGAAAAATATGAGGAGCATGAAACAGTCTGAAAAATAGGAGGAGCATGAAGCGGTGTTGAAAAACATGAAAAGCCTGAAAAGGGGTGAAAAATATGAAGAGCTTCAAAAGGTGTGAAAAATATGAGGAGCATGAAACGGTCTGAAAAATAGGAGTCGCAAGAAGCGGTGTTCAAAAACATGAAGAGCCAGAAAAGGTGTGAAAAATATGAAGAGCTTCAAAAGGTGTGAAATACATGACGAGCATGAAACTCTCTGAAAAATAGGAGGAGCATGAAGCGGTGTTCAATAATATGAAGAGCCTGAAAATGTGTGAAATATATGAATAGCTTCAGAAGGTGTCAAAAATATGAGGAGCAAGAAACGGCCTGAAAAATAGGAGGAGCATTAAACGGTGTTCAAAAATATGAGTAGCAAGAAACGGTCTGAAAAATGAGAGGAGCATTAAACGGTGTTCAAAAACATGAAGAGCCTGGAAAGGTGTGAAAAATATGAAGAGCTTCAAAAGGTGTCAAAAATATGAGGAGCATGAAACGGTCTGAAAAATAGGAGGAGCATGAAGTGGTGTTGAAAAAAATGAAGAGCCTGAAAAAGGTGTGAAAATTATGAGGAGAATGAAACGGTCTGAAAAATAGGAGGAGCTTGAAATGGTGTTGAAAAATATGAAGAGCTTCTAAAATTGTCAAAAATATCAGGAGCATGAAACGGTCTGAAAAATAGGAGGATCATGAAGCGGTGTAGAAAAACATGAAGAGCCTGAACAGGTGTGAAAAATATGAAGAGCTTCAAAAGGTGTGAAAAATATGAGGAGCATGAAATGGTCTGAAAAATAGGAGGAGCAGGAAGTGGTGTTGAAATTCATGAAGAGCCTGAAAAGGTTTGTAAAATATGAAGAGCTTCAAAATGTGTGAAATACATGAGGAACATGAAACGGTCTGAAAAATAGGAGGAGCATGAAGTGGTGTTGAGAAACATGAAGAGTCTGAAAAGGTGTGAAAAATATGAAGAGCTTCAAAAGGAGTCAAAAATATGAGGAGCATGTAACGGTCTGAAAAAATAGGAGGAGCATGAAGCGGTGTTCAAAAACATGAAGAGCCTGAAAAGGGTGAAAAATATGAAGAGCTTCAAAGGGTGTCAAAAATATGAGGAGCATGATACGGTCTGAAAAATAGGAGGAGTATGAAGCGGTGATCAAAAATATGAAGAGCCTGAAAAGTTCTGAAAAATATGAAGAGCTTCAAAAGGTGTGAAATATATGGGGAGCATGAAACGGGCTGAAAAAAAGGAGAAGCATGAAGTGGTGTGGAAAAACATGAAAAGCCTGAAAAGGTGTGAAAAATATGAAGAGCTTCAAAAGGTGTGAAATACATGAGGAGAATGAAATTCTCTGAAAAATAGAAGGAGCATGAAGTGGTGTGCAAAAACATGAAGAGCCAGAAAATGTGTGAAAAATATGAAGAGCTTCAAAAGATGTCAAAAATACGAGGAGCATGAAACAGTCTGAAAAATAGGAGGAGCATGAAGCAGTGTTCAAAAATATGAAGAGCCTGAAAATGTGTGAAAAATATGAAGAGCTTCAAAAGGTATCAAAAATATGAGGAGCATGAAACGGTCTGAAAAATAGGAGGAGCATGAAGTGGTTTTGAAAAACATGAAGAGCCTGAAAAGGTGTGAAAAATATGAAGAGCTTCAAAAGGTGTCAAAAATATGAGGAGCATGAAGTGATGTTGAAAAACATGAATAGCCTGAAAATGTGTGAAATATATGAGGAGCATGAAACGGTCTGAAAAACACGAGGAGCATGAAGCGGTGTTCAAAAATATGAAGAGCCTGAAAATGTGTGAAAAATATGAAGAGCTTCAAAAGGTGTCAAAAATATGAGGAGCATGAATCGGTCTGAAAAATAGGAAGAGCATGAAGCTGTGTTCAAAAACATGAAGAGCCTAAAAAGGTGTGAAAAATATGAAGAGCTTCAAAAGGTGTGAAAAATATGAGGAGCATAAAACAGCCTGAAAAATAGGAGAAGCATGAAGCGGTATTGAAAAACATGAAGAGCCTGAAAAGGTGTGAAAAATATGAAAAGCTTCAAAAGGTGTGAAATACATGAGGAGAATGAAATTCTCTGAAAAATAGAAGGAGCATGAAGTGGTGTTCAAAAACATGAAGAGCCAGAATATGTGTGAAAAATATGAAGAGCTTCAAAAGATGTCAAAAATACGAGGAGCATGAAACAGTCTGAAAAATAGGAGGAGCATGAAGCAGTGTTCAAAAATATGAAGAGCCTGAAAATGTGTGAAAAATATGAAGAGCTTCAAAAGGTATGAAAAATATGAGGAGCATGAAACGGTCTGAAAAATAGGAGGAGCATGAAGTGGTGTTGAAAAACATGAAGAGCCTGAAAAGGTGTGAAAAATATGAAGAGCTTCAAAAGGTGTCAAAAATATGAGGAGCATGAAACGGTGTGAAAAATAGGTGGAGCAAGAAGGAGTGTTGAAAAACATGAAGAGCCTGAAAATGTGTGAAAAATATAAAGAGCTTCAAAAGATGTGAAAAATATGAAGAGCTTCAAAAGGTGTCAAAAATGAGATGAGCAAGAAACGGTTTGAAAAATAGGAGGAGCATGAAGCGGTGTTGAAAAAGATGAAGAACCTGAAAAGTTGTGAGAGATATGAAGAGCTTCAATAGGTGTCAAAAATATGAGGAGCATGAAACGCTCTGAAAAAGAGGAGGAGCATGAAGCGGTGTTGAAAAACATGAAGAACCTGAAAAGTAGTGAAAAATATGAAGAGCTTCTAAAGCTGTCAAAAATATGAGTAGCATGTAACGGTCTGAAAAATAGGAAGAGCATGAAGCTGTGCTCAAAAACATGAAGAGCCTGAAAATGTTTGAAAAATATGAAGAGCTTCAAAAGGTGTCAAAAATATGAGGAGCATGAAGTGATGTTGAAAAACATGAATAGCCTGAAAATGTGTGAAATATATGAGGAGCATGAAACGGTCTGAAAAATACGAGGAGCATGAAGCGGTGTTCAAAAATATGAAGTGCCTGAAAATGTGTGAAAAATATGAAGAGCTTCAAAAGGTGTCAAAAATATGAGGAGCATGAATCGGTCTGAAAAATAGGAAGAGCATGAAGCTGTGTTAAAAAACATGAAGAGCCTAAAAAGGTGTGAAAAATATGAAGAGCTTCAAAAGGTGTGAAAAATATGAGGAGCATGAAACAGCCTGAAAAATAGGAGGAGCATGAAGCGGTATTGAAAAACATGAAGAGCCTGAAAAGGTGTGAAAAATATGAAGAGCTTCAAAAGGTGTGAAATACATGAGGAGAATGAAATTCTCTGAAAAATAGAAGGAGCATGAAGTGGTGTTCAAAAACATGAAGAGCCAGAAAATGTGTGAAAAATATGAAGAGCTTCAAAAGATGTCAAAAATACGAGGAGCATGAAACAGTCTGAAAAATAGGAGGAGCATGAAGCAGTGTTCAAAAATATGAAGAGCCTGAAAATGTGTGAAAAATATGAAGAGCTTCAAAAGGTATCAAAAATATGAGGAGCATGAAACGGTCTGAAAAATAGGAGGAGCATGAAGTGGTGTTGAAAAACATGAAGAGCCTGAAAAGGTGTGAAAAATATGAAGAGCTTCAAAAGGTGTCAAAAATATGAGGAGCATGAAACGGTGTGAAAAATAGGTGGAGCAAGAAGGAGTGTTGAAAAACATGAAGAGCCTGAAAATGTGTGAAAAATATAAAGAGCTTCAAAAGATGTGAAAAATATGAAGAGCTTCAAAAGGTGTCAAAAATGAGATGAGCAAGAAACGGTTTGAAAAATAGGAGGAGCATGAAGCGGTGTTGAAAAAGATGAAGAACCTGAAAAGTTGTGAGAGATATGAAGAGCTTCAATAGGTGTCAAAAATATGAGGAGCATGAAACGCTCTGAAAAAGAGGAGGAGCATGAAGCGGTGTTGAAAAACATGAAGAACCTGAAAAGTAGTGAAAAATATGAAGAGCTTCTAAAGGTGTCAAAAATATGAGTAGCATGTAACGGTCTGAAAAATAGGAAGAGCATGAAGCTGTGCTCAAAAACATGAAGAGCCTGAAAATGTTTGAGAAATATGAAGAGCTTCAAAAGGTGTCAAAAATATGAGGAGCATGAAGTGATGTTGAAAAACATGAATAGCCTGAAAATGTGTGAAATATATGAGGAGCATGAAACGGTCTGAAAAATACGAGGAGCATGAAGCGGTGTTCAAAAATATGAAGAGCCTGAAAATGTGTGAAAAATATGAAGAGCTTCAAAAGGTGTCAAAAATAAGAGGAGCATGAAACAGCCTGAAAAATAGGACGAGCATGAAGCGGTATTGAAAAACATGAAGAGCCTGAAATCTTGTGAAAAATATGAAGAGCTTCAAAAGGTGTCAAAAATGAGATGAGCATGAAACGGTCTGAAAAATAGGAGGAGCATGAAGCGGTGTTGAAAAACATGAGGAGCCTGAGAACTTGTGAAAAATATGAAGAGCTTCAAAAAGTGTCAAAAATGAGATGAGCATGAAACGGTCTGAAAAATAGGAGGAGCATGAAGTGGTGTTGAAGTACATGAAGAGCCTGAAAAGGTGTGAAATATATGAAGAGATTCAAAAGGTGTCAAAAATATGAGGAGCATGAAACGGTCTGAAAAATAGGAGGAGCATGAAGCGGTGTTCAAAAATATGAAGAGCTTTAAAAGGTGTGAAAAATATGAAGAGCTACAAAAAGTGTCAAAAAAAAGAGGTGCATGAAACGGTCTGAAAAAGAGGAGGAGCATGAAGTGGTGTTCAAAACATGAAGAGCCTTAAAAGGTGTGAAAAATATGAAGAGCTTCAAAAGGTGTCAAAAATATGAGAAGCATGAAACGGTCTGAAAAATAGGAGGAGCATGAAGCGGTGTTGAAAAACATGAGGAGCCTGAGAACTTGTGATAAATATGAAGAGCTTCAAAAGGTGTCAAAAATGAGATGAGCATGAAACGGTCTGAAAAATAGGAGGAGCATGAAGTGGTGTTGAAGTACATGAAGAGCCTGAAAAGGTGTGAAATATATGAAGAGCTTCAAAAGGTGTCAAATATATGAGGAGCATGAAACTGTCTGAAAATTAGGAGGATCATGAAGCGGTGTTGAAAAACATGAAGAGCATGAAAAGCTGTGAAAAATATGAAGAGCCTCAAAAGGTGTGAAAAATATGAAGAGCTTCAAAAGCTGTCAAAAATGAGATGAGCATGAAACGGTCTGAAAAATAGGAGGGGCATGAAGTTGTGTTGAAAAACATGAAGAGCCTGAAAAGGTGTGAAAAATATGAAGAACTTCAAAAGGTGTCAAAAACATGAGGAGCATGAAACGGACTGAAATATAGGAGGAGCATGAAACGGTGTTCATAAACATGAAGAGCCTGAAAAGGTGAAAAAAATATGAAGAGCTTCAAAAGGTGTCAAAAATGAGATGAGCATGAAACGGTCTGAAAAATAGGAGGAGCATGAAGTGGTGTTGAAAAACATGAAGAGCCTGAAAAGGGGTGAAAAATATGAAGAGCTTCAAAAGGTGTCAAAAATATGTGGAGCATGAAACGGTCTGAAATATAGGAGGAGCATGAAACGGTGTTCATTAACATGAAGAGCCTGAAAAGGTGTGAGAAATATGAAGAGCTTCAAAAGGTGTGAAAAATATGAAGAGCTTCAAAAGGTGCGAAAAATATGAAGAGCTTCAAAAGATGTGAAATACATGAGGAGCATGAAACGGTCTGAAAAATAGGAGGAGCATGAAGTGGTGTTGAAAAACATGAAAACCTGAAAAGGTGTGAAAAATTTGAGGTGCTTCAAAAGGTGTGAAAATTAGGAGGAGCATGAAGCGGTGTTCAAAAACATGAAAAGCCTGAAAATGTTTGTAAAATATGAAGAGCTTCAAAACGTGTCAAAAATATGAGGAGCATGAAACAATCTGAAAAATAGGAGGATCAAGAAGCGGTGTTGAAAAACATGAAGATCTCAAAACTTGTGAAAAATATGAAGAGTTTCAAAAGGTGTGAAAAATATGAAGAGCTTCAAAAGGTGTCAAAAATGAGATGAGAATGAAACGGTCTGAAAAATAGGTGGAGCATGAAGTGGTTTTGAAAAACATGAAGAGCCTCAAAAGTTGTGAAATACTTGAGGAGCACGTAACGTTTTGGAAAATGGGAACAGCATGAAGTGGTGTTGAAAAACATGAAGAGCCTGAAAAGATGTGAAAAATATGAAGAGCTTCAAAAGGTGTGAAATACATGAGAAGCATGAAACGGTCTGAAAAAGGAGGATGTTGAAGCGGTGTTTAAAAACATGAAGAGCCTGAAAAGGTGTGAAAAACATGAAGAGCTTCAAAAGGTGTCAAAATTTAGATTAGCATGAAACGGTCTGAAAAATAGGAGGAGCATGAAAAGGTGTTCAAAAACATGAAAGCCTGAAAAGGTGAGAAAAATATGAAGAGCTTAAAATGGTGTCAAAAATGAGATGAGCATGAAACGGTCTGAAAAATCGGAGGAGCATGAAGTGGGGTTGAAAATCATGAAGAGCCTGAAAAGGTGTGTAAAATATGAAGACCTTCAAAACGAGTCAAAAAAATGAGGAGCATGAAACGGTCTGAAAAATAGGAGGAGCATGAAGTGGTGTTGAAAAACATGAAGAGTATGAAAAGGAGTGAAATATATGAAGAGCTTCAAAAGATGTCAAAATTATGAGGAGCATGAAACGGTCTGAAAAATATGAGGAGCATAAAACTGTGTTCAAAAACATGAAGAGCCTGAAAAGGTGTGAAAAATAAAGAGCTTCAAAAGGTGTCAAAAATATGTGGAGCAGGTAACGGTTTGAAAAATAGGAGGAGCATGAAGCGGTGTTCAAAAACATGAAGATCCTGAAAAGGTGTGAAAAATACGAAGAGCTTCAAAAGATGTGAAATACATGAGGAGCATGAAACTGTCTGAAATAGGAGGAGCATGAAGCGCTGTTCAAAAACATGAAGAGTTTGAAAAGGTGTAAAATATATGAAGAGCTACAAAAGGTGTGAAATACATGAGGAGCATGAAACGGTGTATAAAATAGGAGGAGCATGAAGCGGTGTTCAAAAACATGAAGAGCCTGAAACGGTGTGAAAAATATGAAGAGCTTCAAAAGATGTGAAATACATTAGGAGCATGAAACTCTCTGAAAAATAGGAGGAGCATGAGACGGTCTTGAAAAAAGTGAAGAGCCTGCAAAGGTGTGAAAAATATGAAGAGCTTCAAAAGGTGTGAAAAATATGAGGAGCATGAAACGGTCTGAAAAAGAGAAGGAGCATGAAGCATTGATGAAAAACATGAGGAGCCTGAAAACGTGTGAAAAATATGAAGAGCTTCAAAAGGTGTGAAATACATGAGGAGCATGAAACGGTCTGAAAAATAGGAGGATCATGAAGCGGTGTTGAAAAATATGAAGAGACTGAAAAGGTGTGAAAAATATGAAGAGCTTCAAAAGCTTTCAAAAATATGAGGAGCATGAAACGGTCTGAAAAATAGGAGCAGCATGAAGTGGTGTTGAAAAACATGAAGAGCCTGAAAAGGTGTGAAAAATATGAAGAGCTTCAAAAGTTGTGAAAAATAGGAGGAGCATGAAGCGGTGTTGAAAAACATGAAGAGCCTGAAAAGGTGTGAAAAATACGAAGAGCTTCAAAAGGTGTGAAATATATGAAGAGCTTCAAAAGGTGTCAAAAATATGAGGAGCATGAAAAGGTCTGAAAAATACGAGGAGCATGAGGTGGTGTTGAAAAACATGAAGAGCCTGAAAAGATGTGAAAAATATGAAGAGCTTCAAAATGTGTCAAAAATATGAGTAGCATGAAACGGTCTGAAAAACAGGAGAAGCATGAAGCGGTGTTGAAAAACATGAGGAGCCTGAAAACGTGTGAAAAATATGAAGAGCTTCAAAAATATGAAAAATATGAAGAGATTCAAAAGGTGTGAAAAATATGAAGAGCTTCAAAAGATGTCAAAAATGAGTTGAGCATGAAACGGTCTGAAGAAAAGGAGGAGCATGAAGCGGAGTTCAGAAAAATGAAGAGCCTGAAAAGGTGGAAAATATATGAAGAGCTTCAAAAGGTGTCAAAAATTTGAGGAGCATGAAACAGTATGAAAAATAGGAGGAGCATGAATTGGTTTTGAAAAACATGAAGAGCCTGAAAACATGCGAAATATATGAAGCGCTTCAAAAGGTGTGAAATACATGAGGAGCATGAAACGGTCTGAAAAATAGGAGAAGAATGAAGTGGTGTTGAAAAACATGAAGAGCCTGAAAAGGTGTGAAAATCATGAAGAGCTTCAAAAGTTGTCAAAAATATGAGGAGCATGAAACGGTCTGAAAAATAGGAGGAGCATGAAGCGGTTTTGAAAAACATGAAGAACCTGAAAAGGTGTGAAAAATATGAAGAGCTTCAAAAGGTGTCAAAAATATGAGGAGCATGAAACGGTCTGAAAAATAGGAGGAGCATGAATCGGTATTCAAAAACATGAAGAGCCTGAAAAGATTTGAAAAATATGAAGAGCTTCAAAAGGTGTCAAAAATATGACGAGCATGAAACTGTCTGAAAAATAGGAGGAGAATGAAGTGGTGTAGAAAAACATGAAGACCCGGAAAATGAGTGAAAAATATGAAGAGCTTCAATAGGTTTCAAAAATATGAGGAGCATGAAACGTTTTGAAAAATAGGAAGAGCATGAAACGGTGTTAAAAAACATGAAGAGCTTCAAAAGGTGTGAAACATATGAAGAGCTTCAAAAGGTGTCAAAAATATAAGGATCATGAAACGGTCTGAACAATAGGAGGAGCATGAAGTTGTGTTGAAGAACATGTAGAAACTGAAAAGGTGTGAAAAATATGAACAGCTTGAAAAGGTGTCAAAAATATGAGGAGCATGAACGGTCTGAAAAATAGGAGGAGCATGAATCGGTGTTGAAAAACATGAAGAGCCTGAAAATGTGTGAAAAATATGAAGAGCTTCAAAAGGTGTGAAAAATATGAGGAGAATGAAACGGTCTGAAATATTGGAGGAGCAAGAAACGGAGTTCAAAAACATGAAGAGCCAGAAAAGGTGTGAAAAATATGAAGAGCTTCAAAAGATGGGAAATACATGAGGAGCTTTAAACGGTGTTCAAAAACATGAAGAGCCTGAAAAGGTGTGAAAAATATGAAGAGCTTCAAAAGATGTGAAATACATGAGGAGCATTAAACGGTCTGAAAAATATGAGGAGCATGAAGCGCTGTTCAAAAACATGAAGAGCCTGAAAAGGTGTGAAAGATATGAAGAGTTTCAAAAGGTGTCAAAAATATGAGTAGCATGAAACAGTCTGAAAATTAGGAAGAGCATGAAGTGGTGTTCAAAAACATGAAGAGCCTGAAAAGGAGTGAAAAATATGAAGAGCTACAAAGGTGTCAAAAATATGACGAGCCTGAAACAGTCTGAAAATTAGGAAGAGCATGAAGTGGTGTTCAAAAACAGGAAGAGCCTGAAAAGGGGTGAAAAATATGAAGAGCTTGAAAAGTTGTCAAAAATACGAGGAGCATGTAACGGTCTGAAAAACGGGGGAGCATGAAGTGATGTTGAAAACATGAAGAACCTGAAAACGTGTGAAAAATATGAAGAGCTTCAAAAATATGAAAAATATGAAAAGATTCAAAAGGTGTGAAAAATATGAAGAGCTTCAAAAGATGTCAAAAATGAGATGAGCATGAAACGGTCTGAAAAATAGGAGGAGCATGAAGCGGTGTTGAAAATCATGAAGAGCCTGAAAAGGTGTGAAAAATAGGCCGAGCTTCAAAAGGTGTCAAAAATGTGACGAGAATGAAACGGTCTGAAAAATACGAGGAGCATGAAGTGGTGTTGAAAAACATGAAGAGCCTAAAAGGTGTGAAAAATATGAAGAGCTTCAAAAGGTGTCAAAAATATGAGGAGCATGAAACGGTCTGAAAAAATAGGAGAAGAATGAAGTGGTGTTGAAAAACATGAAGAGCCTGAAAAGGTGTGAAAATCATGAAGAGCTTCAAAAGTTGTCAAAAATATGAGGAGCATGAAACGGTCTGAAAAATAGGAGGAGCATGAAGCGGTTTTGAAAAACATGAAGAACCTGAAAAGGTGTGAAAAATATGAAGAGCTTCAAAAGGTGTCAAAAATATGAGGAGCATGAACGGTCTGAAAAATTGGAGGAGCATGAAGCAGTGTTGAAAAACATGAAGAGCCTGAAAATGTGTGACAAATATGAAGAGCTTCAAAAGGTGTCAAAACTATGAGGGGCATGAAACGGTCTGAAAAATTGGAAGAGCAAGAAACGGAGTTCAAAAACATGAAGAGCCAGAAGAGATGTGAAAAATATGAAGAGCTACAAAAGTTGTCAAAAATATGAGGAGCATGAACGGTCTGAAAAATAGGAGGAGCATGAAGCGGTGTTGAAAAACATGAAGAGCCTGAAAAGGTGTGAAAAATATGAAGAGCTTCAAAACGTGTCAAAAATATGAGGAGCATGAACGGTCTGAAAAATTGGAGGAGCATGAAGCAGTGTTGAAAAACATGAAGAGCCTGAAAATGTGTGACAAATATGAAGAGCTACAAAAGTTGTCAAAAATATGAGGAGCATGAACCGTCTGAAAAATAGGAGGAGCATGAAGCGGTGTTGAAAAACATTAAGAGCCTGAAAAGGTGTGAAAAATATGAAGAGCTTCAAAACGTGTCAAAAATATGAGGAGCATGAAACGGTCTGAAAAATAGTAGGAGCAAGAAATGGTGTTCAAAAACATAAAGAGCCAGAAAAGGTGTGAAAAATATGAAGAGCTTCAAAAGGTGTCAAAAATATGAGGAGCATGAAACGGTCTGAAAAATAGGAGGAGCATGAATCGGTATTCAAAAACATGAAGAGCCTGAAAAGATTTGAAAAATATGAAGAGCTTCAAAAGGTGTCAAAAATATGACGAGCATGAAACGGTCTGAAAAATAGGAGGAGAATGAAGTGGTGTAGAAAAACATGAAGACCCGGAAAATGAGTGAAAAATATGAAGAGCTTCAATAGGTTTCAAAAATATGAGGAGCATGAAACGTTTTGAAAAATAGGAAGAGCATGAAACGGTGTTAAAAAACATGAAGAGCTTCAAAAGGTGTGAAACATATGAAGAGCTTCAAAAGGTGTCAAAAATATGAGGATCATGAAACGGTCTGAACAATAGGAGGAGCATGAAGTTGTGTTGAAGAACATGTAGAAACTGAAAAGGTGTGAAAAATATGAACAGCTTGAAAAGGTGTCAAAAATATGAGGAGCATGAACGGTCTGAAAAATAGGAGGAGCATGAATCGGTGTTGAAAAACATGAAGAGCCTGAAAATGTGTGAAAAATATGAAGAGCTTCAAAAGGTGTGAAAAATATGAGGAGAATGAAACGGTCTGAAATATTGGAGGAGCAAGAAACGGAGTTCAAAAACATGAAGAGCCAGAAAAGGTGTGAAAAATATGAAGAGCTTCAAAAGATGGGAAATACATGAGGAGCTTTAAACGGTGTTCAAAAACATGAAGAGCCTGAAAAGGTGTGAAAAATATGAAGAGCTTCAAAAGATGTGAAATACATGAGGAGCATTAAACGGTCTGAAAAATATGAGGAGCATGAAGCGCTGTTCAAAAACATGAAGAGCCAGAAAAGGTGTGAAAAATATGAAGAGCTTCAAAAGGTGTGAAATGCATGAGGAGCATGAAACGGCCTGAAAAAAAGGAGGAGCATGAAGTGGTGTTGAAAAACATGAAGAGCCTGAAAAGGTGTGAAAAATATGAAGAGCTTCAAAAGGTGTCAGAAATTTGAGGAGCATGAAACGGTCTAAAAAATAGGAGGAGCATGAAGCGGTGTTCAAAACATGAAGAGCCTTAAAAGATGTGAAAAATATGAAGAGCGTCAAAAGGTGTCAAATATATGGGGATCATGAAACGGTCTGAAAAATAGGAGGAGCATGAAACGGTGTTCAAAATCATGAAGAGCCTGAAAAGTTCTGAAAAGTATGAAGAGCTTCTAAAGGTGTGAAAAATATAAGGAGCATGAAACTTTCTGAAAAATAGGAGGAGCATGAAGCGCTGTTGAAAAACTTGAAGAACCTGAAAAGGTGTGAAAGATATGAAGAGTTTCAAAAGGTGTCAAAAATATGAGTAGCATGAAACAGTCTGAAAATTAGGAAGAGCATGATGTGGTGTTCAAAAACATGAAGAGCCTGAAAAGGAGTGAAAAATATGAAGAGCTTGAAAAGTTGTCAAAAATACGAGGAGCATGTAACCGTCTGAAAAACAGGGGGAGCATGAAGTGATGTTGAAAACATGAAGAGCCTGAAAACGTGTGAAAAATATGAAGAGCTTCAAAAATATGAAAAATATGAAAAGATTCAAAAGGTGTGAAAAATATGAAGAGCTTCAAAAGATGTCAAAAATGAGATGAGCATGAAACGGTCTGAAAAATAGGAGGAGCATGAAGCGGTGTTGAAAATCATGAAGAGCCTGAAAAGGTGTGAAAAATAGGCAGAGCTTCAAAAGGTGTCAAAAATATGACGAGAATGAAACGGTCTGAAAAATAGGAGAAGAATGAAGTGGTGTTGAAAAACATGAAGAGCCTGAAAAGGTGTGAAAAACATGAAGAGCTTCAAAAGGTGTCAAAAATATGAGGAGCATGAAACGGTCTGAAAAATAGGAGGAGCATGAAGCGGTTTTGAAAAACATGAAGAACCTGAAAAGGTGTGAAAAATATGAAGAGCTTCAAAAGGTGTCAAAAATATGAGGAGCATGAACGGTCTGAAAAATTGGAGGAGCATGAAGCAGTGTTGAAAAACATGAAGAGCCTGAAAATGTGTGACAAATATGAAGAGCTTCAAAAGGTGTCAAAAATATGAGGGGCATGAAACGGTTTGAAAAATAGGAAGAGCATGAAACGGTGTTAAAAAACATGAAGAGCTTCAAAAGGTGTGAAACATATGAAGAGCTTCAAAAGGTGTCAAAAATATGAGGATCATGAAACGGTCTGAACAATAGGAGGAGCATGAAGTTGTGTTAAAGAACATGTAGAAACTGAAAAGGTGTGAAAAATATGAACAGCTTGAAAAGGTGTCAAAAATATGAGGAGCATGAACGGTCTGAAAAATAGGAGGAGCATGAATCGGTGTTGAAAAACATGAAGAGCCTGAAAATGTGTGAAAAATATGAAGAGCTTCAAAAGGTGTGAAAAATATGAGGAGAATGAAACGGTCTGAAATATTGGAGGAGCAAGAAACGGAGTTCAAAAACATGAAGAGCCAGAAAAGGTGTGAAAAATATGAAGAGCTTCAAAAGATGGGAAATACATGAGGAGCATTAAACGGTGTTCAAAAACATGAAGAGCCTGAAAAGGTGTGAAAAATATGAAGAGCTTCAAAAGATGTGAAATACATGAGGAGCATTAAACGGTCTGAAAAATACGAGGAGCATGAAGCGCTGTACAAAAACATGAAGAGCCAGAAAAGGTGTGAAAAATATGAAGAGCTTCAAAATGTGTGAATTGCATGAGGAGCATGAAACGGTCTGAAAAATACGAGGAGCATGAAGCGCTGTACAAAAACATGAAGAGCCAGAAAAGGTGTGAAAAGTATGAAGAGCTTCAAAAGGTGTCAGAAATTTGAGGAGCATGAAACGGTCTGAAAAATAGGAGGAGCATGAAGCGGTGTTCAAAACATGAAGAGCCTTAAAAGATGTGAAAAATATGAAGAGCGTCAAAAGGTGTCAAATATATGGGGATCATGAAATGGTCTGAAAAATAGGAGGAGCATGAAGCGGTTTTGAAAAACATGAAGAACCTGAAAAGGTGTGAAAAATATGAAGAGCTTCAAAAGGTGTCAAAAATATGAGGAGCATGAACGGTCTGAAAAATTGGAGGAGCATGAAGCAGTGTTGAAAAACATGAAGAGCCTGAAAATGTGTGACAAATATGAAGAGCTTCAAAAGGTGTCAAAACTATGAGGGGCATGAAACGGTCTGAAAAATTGGAAGAGCAAGAAACGGAGTTCAAAAACATGAAGAGCCAGAAGAGATGTGAAAAATATGAAGAGCTACAAAAGTTGTCAAAAATATGAGGAGCATGAACGGTCTGAAAAATAGGAGGAGCATGAAGCGGTGTTGAAAAACATGAAGAGCCTGAAAAGGTGTGAAAAATATGAAGAGCTTCAAAACGTGTCAAAAATATGAGGAGCATGAAACGGTCTGAAAAATAGTAGGAGCAAGAAATGGTGTTCAAAAACATAAAGAGCCAGAAAAGGTGTGAAAAATATGAAGAGCTTCAAAAATGGGAAATACATGAGGAGCATTAAACGGTGTTCAAAAACATGAAGAGCCTGAAAAGTTGTGAAAAATATGAAGAGCTTCAAAAGATGGGAAATACATGAGGAGCATTAAACGGTGTTCAAAAACATGAAGAGCCTGAAAAGGTGTGAAAAATATGAAGAGCTTCAAAAGATGTGAAATACATGAGGAGCATTAAACGGTCTAAAAATATGAGGAGCATGAAGCGCTGTTCAAAAACATGAAGAGCCAGAAAAGGTGTGAAAAATATGAAGAGCTTCAAAAGGTGTGAAATGCATGAGGAGCATGAAACGGTCTGAAAAAAAGGAGGAGCATGAAGTGGTGTTGAAAAACATGAAGAGCCTGAAAAGGTGTGAAAAATATGAAGAGCTTCAAAAGGTGTCAGAAATTTGAGGAGCATGAAACGGTCTGAAAAATAGGAGGATCATGAAGCGGTGTTCAAAACATGAAGAGCCTTAAAAGATGTGAAAAATATGAAGAGCGTCAAAAGGTGTCAAATATATGGGGATCATGAAACGGTCTGAAAAATAGGAGGAGCATGAAACGGTGTTCAAAATCATGAAGAGCCTGAAAAGTTCTGAAAAGTATGAAGAGCTTCAAAAGGTGTCAAATATATGGGGATCATGAAACGGTCTGAAAAATAGGAGGAGCATGAAACGGTGATCAGAAACATGAAGAACCTGAAAAGTTGTGAAAAATATGAAGAGCTTCAAAAGGTGTGAAATTCATGAGGAGCATGAAACGGTCTGAAAAATAGGAGAAGCATGAAGTGGTGTGGAAAAACATGAAGAGCCTGAAAAGGTGTGAAAAATATGAAAAGCTTCAAAAGGTGTCAAAAATATGAAGAGCATGAAACGGTCTGAAAAATAGATGCGGCATGAAATGGTGTTGAAAAACATGAAGAGAGTGAAAACGTGTGAAAAATATGTACAGCTTCAAAACGTGTGAAATACATGAGGAGCATGAAACGAGCTGAAAAAAAGAAGCATGAAGTGGTGTGGAAAAACATGAAGAGCCTGAAAAGGTGTGAAAAATATGAAGAGCTTCAAAAGGAGTGAAATACATTAGGAGCATGAAACTCTCTGAAAAATAGGAGGAGCATGAAGCGGTGTTCAAAAACATGAAGAGCCTGAAAAGGTGTGAAAAATATGAAGAGCTTCAAAAGGTGTCAAAAATGAGATGAGCATGAAACGGTCTGAAAAATAGGAGGATCATGAAACGGTGTTGAAAAACATGAAGAGCCTGAAAAGGTGTGAAAAATATGAAGAGTTTCAAAAGGTGTCAAAAATATGAGGAGCATGACACGGTCTGAAAAATAGGAGGATCAAGAAACGGTGTTGAAAAATATGAAGAGCCTGAAAAGGTGTTAAAAATATGAAGAGCTTCTAAAGGTGTCAAAAATATGAGGAGCATGAAACGGTCTGAAATAGAGGAGTAGCATCAAGTGGTGTTGAATAAAATCAAGAGCCTGAAAAGGTGTGAAAAATATGAAGAGCTTCAAAAGGGGTGAAATACATGAGGAGCATGAAACGGGCTGAAAAATAGGAGAAGCATGAAGTGGTGTGGAAAAATATGAAGAGCCTGAAAAGGTGTGAAAAATATGAAGAGCTTCAAAAGGGGTGAAAAATATGAGGAGCATGAAAAGGACTGAAAAATAGAAGCTGCATGAAATGGTGTGGAAAAACATGAAGAGCCTGAAAAGGTGTGAAAAATATGAAGAGCTTCAAAAGGTGTCAAAAATTAGATTAGCATGAAAGGGTCTGAAAAATAGGAGGAACATGAAGTGGTGTTGAAAAACATGAAGAGCCTGAAAAGGTTTGAAAAGTATGAAGAGCTTCAAAAGGTGTGAAAAATATGAGGAGCTTCAAAATGTGTCAAAAATATGACGAGCATGAAACCCTCTTAAAAATAGGAGGAGGATGAAGCGGTGTTCAACAACATGAAGAGCCTGAAAAGGTGTGCAAAATATGAAGAGCTTCAAAGGTGTGAAATACATGAGGAACATGAAACGGTGTTCAAAACATGCAGAGACTGAAAAGGTGTGAAAAAAATGAAGAGCCTCAAAACGTGTCAAAAATATGAGAAGTATGAAACGGTATGATAAATAGCAGGAGCATGAAGCGGTGTTGAAAAACAGGAAGAGTCTGAAATCGTGTGAAAAATATGAAGATCTTCAAAAATATGAAAAGTATGAAGAGCTTCAAAAGGTGTGAAAACTATGAGGAGCATGATACGGTCTGAAAAATAGGAGGAGCATGAAGCGGTGTTGAAAAACATGAAGAGCCTGAAAAGGTGTGAAAATATGAAGAGATTCAAAAATATGAAAAAAATGAAGAGCCTGAAAAGGTGTGAAATATATGAAGAGCTTCAAAAGGTGTCAAAAATATGAGGAGCATGAAATGATCTAAAAAATAGGAGGAACATGAAACGGTCTGAAAAATAGGAGGAGCATGAAACGGTGTTCAAAAACATAAAGAGCCTGAAAAGGTGTGAAAAATATGAAGAGCTTCAAAAGGTGTGAAAAATATGAACAGCTTCAAAAGGTGTCAAAAATGAGATGAGCATGAAGCGGTCTGAAAAATAGGAGGAGCATGAAGTGGTGTTGAAAAACATGAAGAGCCTGAAAAGTTGTGAAAAATCTGAAGAGCTTCAAAAGGTTTCAAATATATGAGGAGCATGAAATTGTCTGAGATATAGGAGGAGCATGAAGCAGTGTTGAAAAACATGAAGACCCTGAAAAGTTGTGAAAAATATGTAGAGGTTCTAAAGGTGTCAAAAATATGAGGAGCATGAAACAGTCTTTAAAATAGGATGAGAATGAGATGGTTTTGAAAAAGATGAAGAGCATGAAAAGGTGTGAAAAACATGAAGAGCTTCAAAAGGTTTAAAAATTATGAGAAGCATGAAACGACTGAAAAATAGGAGGAGCATGATGCGGTGGTCAAAAACATGAAGAGCCTGAAAAGGTGTGAAAAATATAAAGAGCTTCAGAAGGTGTCAAAAATATTAGATGCATGAAACAGTATGAAACATAGGATGAGCATGAAACTTTTTTGAAAAAGATGAAGAGCATGAAAAGGTGTGAAAAATATGAAGATTTTCAAAAGATGTTAAAAATATGAGGAGCATGAAACTTTCTGAAAAATTGGAGGAGCATGAAGCGGTGTTGAAAAACATGAAGAGCCTGAAAAGGTGTGAAATGTATGAAGAGCTTCAAAATTTGTCAAAAATATGAGGAGCATGAAACAGTCTGAAAAATAGGAGAAGCATGAAGCGGTGTTGAAAAACATGAAAAGCCTGAAAAGGTGGAAAAATATGAAGAGCTTCAAAAAGTGTCAACAATATGAGGAGCATGAAACGGTCTGAAAATTAGGAAGAGCATGAAACTGTGTTGATAAACATGAAGAGCCTGAAAAGGTGTGAAAAATATGAAGAGCTTCAAAAGGTCTCAAATATATGAGGAGCATGAAACAGTGTGAAAAATAGGATGAGCATGAAACGGTTTTAAAAAGACGAAAAGCCTAAAAGGTGTGACATATATGAAGAGCTTCAAAAGGTGTGAAATACATGAGGAGGTCGAAACGGTCTGAAAATAGTAGGAGCATGAAGCGGCGTTGAAAAACATGAAGAGCCTGAAAACGTGTGAAAAATATGAAGAGCTTCAAAAGGTGTGAAATATATGAAGAGCTACAAAAGGTGTCAAAAATATGAGGAGCATGAACCGGTCTGAAATATAGGAGGAGCATGAAGAGGTGTTGAAAAACATGAAGAGCCTGAAAAGGTGTGAAAAATATGAAGAGCTTCAAAAGGTGTCAAAAATATGAGGAGAATGAACCGGTCTGAAAAATAGGAGGAGCATGAAGTGGTGTTGAAAAACATGAAGTGCCTGAAATGTTGTGAAATATATGAAGAGTTTCAAAAGGTGTGAAAAATATGAGGAGCTTCAAAAGGTGTCAAAAATATGAGGAGCCTGAAACGGTCTGAAAAATAGGAGGAGCATCATACGGTGTTCAAAAATATGAAGAGCCTGAAAAGGTGTGAAAAACATGAATATCTTCAAAAGGGGTCAAAAATATGAGGAGCATGAAATGATCTGAAAAATAGGAGGAGCATGAAGTTGTGTTCAAAAACATGAAGATCCTGAAAAGGTGTGAAAAACATGAAGAGCCTCAAAACGTGTCAAAAATATGAAGAGCATGAAACGGTCTGAAAAATAGGAGGAGCATGAAGCGGTGTTGAAAAACATGAAGAGCCTGAAAAAGTGTGAAAAATATGAAGAGCTTCAAAAGGTGTGAAATATATGAAGAGCTTCCAAAGGTGTCAAAAATGAGATGAGCATGAAAAGGTCTAAAAAATAGGAGGAGCATGAAGTGGTCGTGAAAATCATGAAGTGCCTGAAAAGGTGTGAAATATATGAAGAGCTTCAAAAGTTGTTAAAAAATGAGGAGGTTCAAAAGGTGTCAAAAATATGAGGAGCATGAAACGGTCTGAAAAATAGGAGGAGCATGAAACGGTGTTGAAAAACATGAAGAGCCTGAAAAGGTGTGAAAAATAGGAAGAGCTTCACAAGGTGTCAAATATATGAGGAGCATGAAACGGTCTGAAAAATAGGAGGAGCATGAAGCAGTCGTCAATAACATGAAGAACCTGAAAAGTTTTGTAAAATATGAAGAGCTTCCAAAGGCGTGAAAAATATGAGGAACATGAAACGGTCTGAAAAATAGGAGGAGCATGAAGTAGTGTTGAAAAACATGAAGAGCCTGAAAAAGTGTGAAAAATATGAAGAGCTTTAAAATGTCTCAAATATATGAGGAGCATGTAACTTTCTGAAAAATAGGAGGAGCATGAAACGGTGTTCAAAACATGAACAGCCTGAAAAGGTGTGAAAAATATGAAGAGCTTCAAAACTTGTCAAACATTGAGGTGCATGAATCTATCTGAAAAATAGGAAGAGCATGATGCCGTGTTGAAAAGCATGAAGAGCCTGAAAAGTTGTGAAATACATGATGAGCTTCAAAAGGTGTCAAAAATATGAGGAGCATGAAACGGCCTGAAAAATAGGAGGAGCATGAAGCGGTGTTGAAAAACATGAAGAGCCTTAAAATTTGTGAATAATATGAAGAGCTTCAAAAGGTGTGAAAAATATGAAGAGCTTCAAAAGGTGTCAAAAATGAGAGGAGCATGAAACGGTGTGAAAAATAGGAGAAGCATGAAGCTGTGTTGAAAAACATGAAGAGCCTGAAAAGCTGTGAACAATTTGAAGAGCTTCAAAAGGTGTCAAATATATGAGGAGCATGAAATGGTCTGAAAAATAGGAGGAGCATGAAGCGGTGTTGAAAAACATTAAGAGTGTGAAAAGGTTTTCAAAAACATGAAGAGCCTGAAAAGGTGTGAAAAATATGAAGAGCTTCAAAACGTGTGAAAAATAAGAGGAGCATGAAACAGTGTGAAAAATAGGATAAGCATAAAGCGGTGTTCAAAAACATGAAGAGCCTGAAAATTTGTGAAAAATATGAAGAGCTTCAAAAGGTGTCAAAAATATGAGGAGCAAGAAACGTTCTGAAAAAATCGAGGAGCATGAAGCGGTGTTGAAAACTTGAAGAGCCTAAAAAGGTGCAAAAAATATGAAGAGCTTCAAAAGGTGTCAAAATATGAGGAGCAGGAAACGGTCTGAAAAATAGGAGGACCATGAATCGGTGTTGAAAAACATGAAGAGTCTTAAAAGATGTGAAAAATATGAAGAGCTTCAAAATGTGTCAAAAATAGGAGGAGGATGAAACGTTGTTAAAAAAACATGAAGAGCCTGAAAAGGTGTGAAATATATGAAGATCTTCAAAAGGTGTGAAAAATATGAAGAGCTTCAAAAGGTGTGAAATACATGAGGAGCATGAAACTCTCTGAATAATAGGAGGAGCATGAAGTGGTGTTCAAAATATGAAGAGCCTGAAAAGGTGTGAAAAATATGAAAAGCTTCAAAAATGTGAAAAATATGAAGAGCTTCAAAGAGTGTGGAAAATATGAGGAGTATGAAACGTTCTGAAAAATAGAAGGAGCATGAAGCGGTGGTGAAAAACATGAAGAGTCTGAAAATGTGTGAAAAATATGAAGAGCTTCAAAAATGTGAAAAATATGAAGAGCTTTAAAAGTTGTGAAAAATATGAAGAGCTTCATTAGGTGTCAAAAATTAGATGAGCAAGAAAAGGTCTGAAAAATAGGAGGAGCATTAAACGATGATCAAAAACATGAAGAGCCTGAAAAGGTGTGAAAAATATGAAAAGCTTCAAAAATGTGAAAAATATGAAGAGGTTCAAAAAGTGTGAAAAATATGAGGAGTATGAAACGTTCTGAAAAATAGAAGGAGCATGAAGCGGTGGTGAAAAACATGAAGAGTCTGAAAATGTGTGAAAAATATGAAGAGCTTCAAAAATGTGAAAAATATGAAGAGCTTCAAAAGGTGTGGAAATATGAGGAGTATGACACGGTCTGAAAAATAGGAGGAGCATGAAGTGTTGTTCAAAAAATGAAGAGCCTGAAAAGGTGTGAAAAATATCAAGAGCTTCAAAAGGTGTGAAAAATATGAGGAGCATGAAACAGTCTGAAAAATAGGAGGAGCATGAAGCGGTGTTGAAAAACATGAAAAGCCTGAAAAGGGGTGAAAAATATGAAGAGCTTCAAAAGGTGTGAAAAATATGAGGAGCATGAAACGGTCTGAAAAATAGGAGTCGCAAGAAGCGGTGTTCAAAAACATGAAGAGCCAGAAAAGGTGTGAAAAATATGAAGAGCTTCAAAAGGTGTGAAATACATGACGAGCATGAAACTCTCTGAAAAATAGGAGGAGCATGAAGCGGTGTTCAATAATATGAAGAGCCTGAAAATGTGTGAAATATATGAATAGCTTCAGAAGGTGTCAAAAATATGAGGAGCAAGAAACGGCCTGAAAAATAGGAGGAGCATTAAACGGTGTTCAAAAATATGAGTAGCAAGAAACGGTCTGAAAAATGAGAGGAGCATTAAACGGTGTTCAAAAACATGAAGAGCCTGGAAAGGTGTGAAAAATATGAAGAGCTTCAAAAGGTGTCAAAAATATGAGGAGCATGAAACGGTCTGAAAAATAGGAGGAGCATGAAGTGGTGTTGAAAAAAATGAAGAGCCTGAAAAAGGTGTGAAAATTATGAGGAGAATGAAACGGTCTGAAAAATAGGAGGAGCTTGAAATGGTGTTGAAAAATATGAAGAGCTTCTAAAATTGTCAAAAATATCAGGAGCATGAAACGGTCTGAAAAATAGGAGGATCATGAAGCGGTGTAGAAAAACATGAAGAGCCTGAACAGGTGTGAAAAATATGAAGAGCTTCAAAAGGTGTGAAAAATATGAGGAGCATGAAATGGTCTGAAAAATAGGAGGAGCAGGAAGTGGTGTTGAAATTCATGAAGAGCCTGAAAAGGTTTGTAAAATATGAAGAGCTTCAAAATGTGTGAAATACATGAGGAACATGAAACGGTCTGAAAAATAGGAGGAGCATGAAGTGGTGTTGAGAAACATGAAGAGTCTGAAAAGGTGTGAAAAATATGAAGAGCTTCAAAAGGAGTCAAAAATATGAGGAGCATGTAACGGTCTGAAAAAATAGGAGGAGCATGAAGCGGTGTTCAAAAACATGAAGAGCCTGAAAAGGGTGAAAAATATGAAGAGCTTCAAAGGGTGTCAAAAATATGAGGAGCATGATACGGTCTGAAAAATAGGAGGAGTATGAAGCGGTGATCAAAAATATGAAGAGCCTGAAAAGTTCTGAAAAATATGAAGAGCTTCAAAAGGTGTGAAATATATGGGGAGCATGAAACGGGCTGAAAAAAAGGAGAAGCATGAAGTGGTGTGGAAAAACATGAAAAGCCTGAAAAGGTGTGAAAAATATGAAGAGCTTCAAAAGGTGTGAAATACATGAGGAGAATGAAATTCTCTGAAAAATAGAAGGAGCATGAAGTGGTGTGCAAAAACATGAAGAGCCAGAAAATGTGTGAAAAATATGAAGAGCTTCAAAAGATGTCAAAAATACGAGGAGCATGAAACAGTCTGAAAAATAGGAGGAGCATGAAGCAGTGTTCAAAAATATGAAGAGCCTGAAAATGTGTGAAAAATATGAAGAGCTTCAAAAGGTATCAAAAATATGAGGAGCATGAAACGGTCTGAAAAATAGGAGGAGCATGAAGTGGTTTTGAAAAACATGAAGAGCCTGAAAAGGTGTGAAAAATATGAAGAGCTTCAAAAGGTGTCAAAAATATGAGGAGCATGAAGTGATGTTGAAAAACATGAATAGCCTGAAAATGTGTGAAAAATATAAAGAGCTTCAAAAGATGTGAAAAATATGAAGAGCTTCAAAAGGTGTCAAAAATGAGATGAGCAAGAAACGGTTTGAAAAATAGGAGGAGCATGAAGCGGTGTTGAAAAAGATGAAGAACCTGAAAAGTTGTGAGAGATATGAAGAGCTTCAATAGGTGTCAAAAATATGAGGAGCATGAAACGCTCTGAAAAAGAGGAGGAGCATGAAGCGGTGTTGAAAAACATGAAGAACCTGAAAAGTAGTGAAAAATATGAAGAGCTTCTAAAGCTGTCAAAAATATGAGTAGCATGTAACGGTCTGAAAAATAGGAAGAGCATGAAGCTGTGCTCAAAAACATGAAGAGCCTGAAAATGTTTGAAAAATATGAAGAGCTTCAAAATGTGTCAAAAATATGAGGAGCTGAAGTGATGTTGAAAAACATGAATAGCCTGAAAATGTGTGAAATATATGAGGAGCATGAAACGGTCTGAAAAATACGAGGAGCATGAAGCGGTGTTCAAAAATATGAAGTGCCTGAAAATGTGTGAAAAATATGAAGAGCTTCAAAAGGTGTCAAAAATATGAGGAGCATGAATCGGTCTGAAAAATAGGAAGAGCATGAAGCTGTGTTAAAAAACATGAAGAGCCCAAAAAGGTGTGAAAAATATGAAGAGCTTCAAAAGGTGTGAAAAATATGAGGAGCATGAAACAGCCTGAAAAATAGGAGGAGCATGAAGCGGTATTGAAAAACATGAAGAGCCTGAAAAGGTGTGAAAAATATGAAGAGCTTCAAAAGGTGTGAAATACATGAGGAGAATGAAATTCTCTGAAAAATAGAAGGAGCATGAAGTGGTGTTCAAAAACATGAAGAGCCAGAAAATGTGTGAAAAATATGAAGAGCTTCAAAAGATGTCAAAAATACGAGGAGCATGAAACAGTCTGAAAAATAGGAGGAGCATGAAGCAGTGTTCAAAAATATGAAGAGCCTGAAAATGTGTGAAAAATATGAAGAGCTTCAAAAGGTATCAAAAATATGAGGAGCATGAAACGGTCTGAAAAATAGGAGGAGCATGAAGTGGTGTTGAAAAACATGAAGAGCCTGAAAAGGTGTGAAAAATATGAAGAGCTTCAAAAGGTGTCAAAAATATGAGGAGCATGAAACGGTGTGAAAAATAGGTGGAGCAAGAAGGAGTGTTGAAAAACATGAAGAGCCTGAAAATGTGTGAAAAATATAAAGAGCTTCAAAAGATGTGAAAAATATGAAGAGCTTCAAAAGGTGTCAAAAATGAGATGAGCAAGAAACGGTTTGAAAAATAGGAGGAGCATGAAGCGGTGTTGAAAAAGATGAAGAACCTGAAAAGTTGTGAGAGATATGAAGAGCTTCAATAGGTGTCAAAAATATGAGGAGCATGAAACGCTCTGAAAAAGAGGAGGAGCATGAAGCGGTGTTGAAAAACATGAAGAAACTGAAAAGTAGTGAAAAATATGAAGAGCTTCTAAAGGTGTCAAAAATATGAGTAGCATGTAACGGTCTGAAAAATAGGAAGAGCATGAAGCTGTGCTCAAAAACATGAAGAGCCTGAAAATGTTTGAGAAATATGAAGAGCTTCAAAAGGTGTCAAAAATATGAGGAGCATGAAGTGATGTTGAAAAACATGAATAGCCTGAAAATGTGTGAAATATATGAGGAGCATGAAACGGTCTGAAAAATACGAGGAGCATGAAGCGGTGTTCAAAAATATGAAGAGCCTGAAAATGTGTGAAAAATATGAAGAGCTTCAAAAGGTGTCAAAAATATGAGGAGCATGAAACAGCCTGAAAAATAGGACGAGCATGAAGCGGTATTGAAAAACATGAAGAGCCTGAAATCTTGTGAAAAATATGAAGAGCTTCAAAAGGTGTCAAAAATGAGATGAGCATGAAACGGTCTGAAAAATAGGAGGAGCATGAAGCGGTGTTGAAAAACATGAGGAGCCTGAGAACTTGTGAAAAATATGAAGAGCTTCAAAAAGTGTCAAAAATGAGATGAGCATGAAACGGTCTGAAAAATAGGAGGAGCATGAAGTGGTGTTGAAGTACATGAAGAGCCTGAAAAGGTGTGAAATATATGAAGAGATTCAAAAGGTGTCAAATATATGAGGAGCAAGAAACGGTCTGAAAAATAGGAGAGCATGAAGCGGTGTTGAAAAACCTGAAGAGCCTGAAAAGGTGTGAAAAATATGAAGAGCTTCAAAAGGTGTCAAAAATATGAGGAGCATGAAACGGTCTGAAAAATAGGAGGAGCATGAAGCGGTGTTCAAAAATATGAAGAGCTTTAAAAGGTGTGAAAAATATGAAGAGCTACAAAAAGTGTCAAAAAAAAGAGGTGCATGAAACGGTCTGAAAAAGAGGAGGAGCATGAAGTGGTGTTCAAAACATGAAGAGCCTTAAAAGGTGTGAAAAATATGAAGAGCTTCAAAAGGTGTCAAAAATATGAGAAGCATGAAACGGTCTGAAAAATAGGAGGAGCATGAAGCGGTGTTGAAAAACATGAGGAGCCTGAGAACTTGTGAAAAATATGAAGAGCTTCAAAAGGTGTCAAAAATGAGATGAGCATGAAACGGTCTGAAAAATAGGAGGAGCATGAAGTGGTGTTGAAGTACATGAAGAGCCTGAAAAGGTGTGAAATATATGAAGAGCTTCAAAAGGTGTCAAATATATGAGGAGCATGAAACTGTCTGAAAATTAGGAGGATCATGAAGCGGTGTTGAAAAACATGAAGAGCATGAAAAGCTGTGAAAAATATGAAGAGCCTCAAAAGGTGTGAAAAATATGAAGAGCTTCAAAAGCTGTCAAAAATGAGATGAGCATGAAACGGTATGAAAAATAGGAGGGGCATGAAGTTGTGTTGAAAAACATGAAGAGCCTGAAAAGGTGTGAAAAATATGAAGAACTTCAAAAGGTGTCAAAAACATGAGGAGCATGAAACGGACTGAAATATAGGAGGAGCATGAAACGGTGTTCATAAACATGAAGAGCCTGAAAAGGTGAAAAAAATATGAAGAGCTTCAAAAGATGTGAAAAATATGAAGAGCTTCAAAAGGTGTCAAAAATGAGATGAGCAAGAAACGGTTTGAAAAATAGGAGGAGCATGAAGCGGTGTTGAAAAAGATGAAGAACCTGAAAAGTTGTGAGAGATATGAAGAGCTTCAATAGGTGTCAAAAATATGAGGAGCATGAAACGCTCTGAAAAAGAGGAGGAGCATGAAGCGGTGTTGAAAAACATGAAGAACCTGAAAAGTAGTGAAAAATATGAAGAGCTTCTAAAGCTGTCAAAAATATGAGTAGCATGTAACGGTCTGAAAAATAGGAAGAGCATGAAGCTGTGCTCAAAAACATGAAGAGCCTGAAAATGTTTGAAAAATATGAAGAGCTTCAAAAGGTGTCAAAAATATGAGGAGCATGAAGTGATGTTGAAAAACATGAATAGCCTGAAAATGTGTGAAATATATGAGGAGCATGAAACGGTCTGAAAAATACGAGGAGCATGAAGCGGTGTTCAAAAATATGAAGTGCCTGAAAATGTGTGAAAAATATGAAGAGCTTCAAAAGGTGTCAAAAATATGAGGAGCATGAATCGGTCTGAAAAATAGGAAGAGCATGAAGCTGTGTTAAAAAACATGAAGAGCCTAAAAAGGTGTGAAAAATATGAAGAGCTTCAAAAGGTGTGAAAAATATGAGGAGCATGAAACAGCCTGAAAAATAGGAGGAGCATGAAGCGGTATTGAAAAACATGAAGAGCCTGAAAAGGTGTGAAAAATATGAAGAGCTTCAAAAGGTGTGAAATACATGAGGAGAATGAAATTCTCTGAAAAATAGAAGGAGCATGAAGTGGTGTTCAAAAACATGAAGAGCCAGAAAATGTGTGAAAAATATGAAGAGCTTCAAAAGATGTCAAAAATACGAGGAGCATGAAACAGTCTGAAAAATAGGAGGAGCATGAAGCAGTGTTCAAAAATATGAAGAGCCTGAAAATGTGTGAAAAATATGAAGAGCTTCAAAAGGTATCAAAAATATGAGGAGCATGAAACGGTCTGAAAAATAGGAGGAGCATGAAGTGGTGTTGAAAAACATGAAGAGCCTGAAAAGGTGTGAAAAATATGAAGAGCTTCAAAAGGTGTCAAAAATATGAGGAGCATGAAACGGTGTGAAAAATAGGTGGAGCAAGAAGGAGTGTTGAAAAACATGAAGAGCCTGAAAATGTGTGAAAAATATAAAGAGCTTCAAAAGATGTGAAAAATATGAAGAGCTTCAAAAGGTGTCAAAAATGAGATGAGCAAGAAACGGTTTGAAAAATAGGAGGAGCATGAAGCGGTGTTGAAAAAGATGAAGAACCTGAAAAGTTGTGAGAGATATGAAGAGCTTCAATAGGTGTCAAAAATATGAGGAGCATGAAACGCTCTGAAAAAGAGGAGGAGCATGAAGCGGTGTTGAAAAACATGAAGAACCTGAAAAGTAGTGAAAAATATGAAGAGCTTCTAAAGGTGTCAAAAATATGAGTAGCATGTAACGGTCTGAAAAATAGGAAGAGCATGAAGCTGTGCTCAAAAACATGAAGAGCCTGAAAATGTTTGAGAAATATGAAGAGCTTCAAAAGGTGTCAAAAATATGAGGAGCATGAAGTGATGTTGAAAAACATGAATAGCCTGAAAATGTGTGAAATATATGAGGAGCATGAAACGGTCTGAAAAATACGAGGAGCATGAAGCGGTGTTCAAAAATATGAAGAGCCTGAAAATGTGTGAAAAATATGAAGAGCTTCAAAAGGTGTCAAAAATATGAGGAGCATGAAACAGCCTGAAAAATAGGACGAGCATGAAGCGGTATTGAAAAACATGAAGAGCCTGAAATCTTGTGAAAAATATGAAGAGCTTCAAAAGGTGTCAAAAATGAGATGAGCATGAAACGGTCTGAAAAATAGGAGGAGCATGAAGCGGTGTTGAAAAACATGAGGAGCCTGAGAACTTGTGAAAAATATGAAGAGCTTCAAAAAGTGTCAAAAATGAGATGAGCATGAAACGGTCTGAAAAATAGGAGGAGCATGAAGTGGTGTTGAAGTACATGAAGAGCCTGAAAAGGTGTGAAATATATGAAGAGATTCAAAAGGTGTCAAATATATGAGGAGCAAGAAACGGTCTGAAAAATAGGAGAGCATGAAGCGGTGTTGAAAAACCTGAAGAGCCTGAAAAGGTGTGAAAAATATGAAGAGCTTCAAAAGGTGTCAAAAATATGAGGAGCATGAAACGGTCTGAAAAATAGGAGGAGCATGAAGCGGTGTTCAAAAATATGAAGAGCTTTAAAAGGTGTGAAAAATATGAAGAGCTACAAAAAGTGTCAAAAAAAAGAGGTGCATGAAACGGTCTGAAAAAGAGGAGGAGCATGAAGTGGTGTTCAAAACATGAAGAGCCTTAAAAGGTGTGAAAAATATGAAGAGCTTCAAAAGGTGTCAAAAATATGAGAAGCATGAAACGGTCTGAAAAATAGGAGGAGCATGAAGCGGTGTTGAAAAACATGAGGAGCCTGAGAACTTGTGAAAAATATGAAGAGCTTCAAAAGGTGTCAAAAATGAGATGAGCATGAAACGGTCTGAAAAATAGGAGGAGCATGAAGTGGTGTTGAAGTACATGAAGAGCCTGAAAAGGTGTGAAATATATGAAGAGCTTCAAAAGGTGTCAAATATATGAGGAGCATGAAACTGTCTGAAAATTAGGAGGATCATGAAGCGGTGTTGAAAAACATGAAGAGCATGAAAAGCTGTGAAAAATATGAAGAGCCTCAAAAGGTGTGAAAAATATGAAGAGCTTCAAAAGCTGTCAAAAATGAGATGAGCATGAAACGGTCTGAAAAATAGGAGGGGCATGAAGTTGTGTTGAAAAACATGAAGAGCCTGAAAAGGTGTGAAAAATATGAAGAACTTCAAAAGGTGTCAAAAACATGAGGAGCATGAAACGGACTGAAATATAGGAGGAGCATGAAACGGTGTTCATAAACATGAAGAGCCTGAAAAGGTGAAAAAAATATGAAGAGCTTCAAAAGGTGTCAAAAATGAGATGAGCATGAAACGGTCTGAAAAATAGGAGGAGCATGAAGTGGTGTTGAAAAACATGAAGAGCCTGAAAAGGGGTGAAAAATATGAAGAGCTTCAAAAGGTGTCAAAAATATGTGGAGCATGAAACGGTCTGAAATATAGGAGGAGCATGAAACGGTGTTCATAAACATGAAGAGCCTGAAAAGGTGTGAGAAATATGAAGAGCTTCAAAAGGTGTGAAAAATATGAAGAGCTTCAAAAGGTGCGAAAAATATGAAGAGCTTCAAAAGATGTGAAATACATGAGGAGCATGAAACGGTCTGAAAAATAGGAGGAGCATGAAGCGGTGTTGAAAAACATGAAAACCTGAAAAGGTGTGAAAAATTTGAGGTGCTTCAAAAGGTGTGAAAATTAGGAGGAGCATGAAGCGGTGTTCAAAAACATGAAAAGCCTGAAAATGTTTGTAAAATATGAAGAGCTTCAAAACGTGTCAAAAATATGAGGAGCATGAAACAATCTGAAAAATAGGAGGATCAAGAAGCGGTGTTGAAAAACATGAAGATCTCAAAACTTGTGAAAAATATGAAGAGTTTCAAAAGGTGTGAAAAATATGAAGAGCTTCAAAAGGTGTCAAAAATGAGATGAGAATGAAACGGTCTGAAAAATAGGTGGAGCATGAAGTGGTTTTGAAAAACATGAAGAGCCTCAAAAGTTGTGAAATACTTGAGGAGCACGTAACGGTTTGGAAAATAGGAACAGCATGAAGTGGTGTTGAAAAACATGAAGAGCCTGAAAAGATGTGAAAAATATGAAGAGCTTCAAAAGGTGTGAAATACATGAGAAGCATGAAACGGTCTGAAAAAGGAGGATGTTGAAGCGGTGTTTAAAAACATGAAGAGCCTGAAAAGGTGTGAAAAACATGAAGAGCTTCAAAAGGTGTCAAAATTTAGATTAGCATGAAACGGTCTGAAAAATAGGAGGAGCATGAAAAGGTGTTCAAAAACATGAAAGCCTGAAAAGGTGAGAAAAATATGAAGAGCTTAAAATGGTGTCAAAAATGAGATGAGCATGAAACGGTCTGAAAAATCGGAGGAGCATGAAGTGGGGTTGAAAATCATGAAGAGCCTGAAAAGGTGTGTAAAATATGAAGACCTTCAAAACGAGTCAAAAAAATGAGGAGCATGAAACGGTCTGAAAAATAGGAGGAGCATGAAGTGGTGTTGAAAAACATGAAGAGTATGAAAAGGAGTGAAATATATGAAGAGCTTCAAAAGATGTCAAAATTATGAGGAGCATGAAACGGTCTGAAAAATATGAGGAGCATAAAACTGTGTTCAAAAACATGAAGAGCCTGAAAAGGTGTGAAAAATAAAGAGCTTCAAAAGGTGTCAAAAATATGTGGAGCAGGTAACGGTTTGAAAAATAGGAGGAGCATGAAGCGGTGTTCAAAAACATGAAGATCCTGAAAAGGTGTGAAAAATACGAAGAGCTTCAAAAGATGTGAAATACATGAGGAGCATGAAACTGTCTGAAATAGGAGGAGCATGAAGCGCTGTTCAAAAACATGAAGAGTTTGAAAAGGTGTAAAATATATGAAGAGCTACAAAAGGTGTGAAATACATGAGGAGCATGAAACGGTGTATAAAATAGGAGGAGCATGAAGCGGTGTTCAAAAACATGAAGAGCCTGAAACGGTGTGAAAAATATGAAGAGCTTCAAAAGATGTGAAATACATTAGGAGCATGAAACTCTCTGAAAAATAGGAGGAGCATGAGACGGTCTTGAAAAAAGTGAAGAGCCTGCAAAGGTGTGAAAAATATGAAGAGCTTCAAAAGGTGTGAAAAATATGAGGAGCATGAAACGGTCTGAAAAAGAGAAGGAGCATGAAGCATTGATGAAAAACATGAGGAGCCTGAAAACGTGTGAAAAATATGAAGAGCTTCAAAAGGTGTGAAATACATGAGGAGCATGAAACGGTCTGAAAAATAGGAGGATCATGAAGCGGTGTTGAAAAATATGAAGAGACTGAAAAGGTGTGAAAAATATGAAGAGCTTCAAAAGCTTTCAAAAATATGAGGAGCATGAAACGGTCTGAAAAATAGGAGCAGCATGAAGTGGTGTTGAAAAACATGAAGAGCCTGAAAAGGTGTGAAAAATATGAAGAGCTTCAAAAGTTGTGAAAAATAGGAGGAGCATGAAGCGGTGTTGAAAAACATGAAGAGCCTGAAAAGGTGTGAAAAATACGAAGAGCTTCAAAAGGTGTGAAATATATGAAGAGCTTCAAAAGGTGTCAAAAATATGAGGAGCATGAAAAGGTCTGAAAAATACGAGGAGCATGAGGTGGTGTTGAAAAACATGAAGAGCCTGAAAAGATGTGAAAAATATGAAGAGCTTCAAAATGTGTCAAAAATATGAGTAGCATGAAACGGTCTGAAAAACAGGAGAAGCATGAAGCGGTGTTGAAAAACATGAGGAGCCTGAAAACGTGTGAAAAATATGAAGAGCTTCAAAAATATGAAAAATATGAAGAGATTCAAAAGGTGTGAAAAATATGAAGAGCTTCAAAAGATGTCAAAAATGAGTTGAGCATGAAACGGTCTGAAGAAAAGGAGGAGCATGAAGCGGAGTTCAGAAAAATGAAGAGCCTGAAAAGGTGGAAAATATATGAAGAGCTTCAAAAGGTGTCAAAAATTTGAGGAGCATGAAACAGTATGAAAAATAGGAGGAGCATGAATTGGTTTTGAAAAACATGAAGAGCCTGAAAACATGCGAAATATATGAAGCGCTTCAAAAGGTGTGAAATACATGAGGAGCATGAAACGGTCTGAAAAATAGGAGAAGAATGAAGTGGTGTTGAAAAACATGAAGAGCCTGAAAAGGTGTGAAAATCATGAAGAGCTTCAAAAGTTGTCAAAAATATGAGGAGCATGAAACGGTCTGAAAAATAGGAGGAGCATGAAGCGGTTTTGAAAAACATGAAGAACCTGAAAAGGTGTGAAAAATATGAAGAGCTTCAAAAGGTGTCAAAAATATGAGGAGCATGAAACGGTCTGAAAAATAGGAGGAGCATGAATCGGTATTCAAAAACATGAAGAGCCTGAAAAGATTTGAAAAATATGAAGAGCTTCAAAAGGTGTCAAAAATATGACGAGCATGAAACGGTCTGAAAAATAGGAGGAGAATGAAGTGGTGTAGAAAAACATGAAGACCCGGAAAATGAGTGAAAAATATGAAGAGCTTCAATAGGTTTCAAAAATATGAGGAGCATGAAACGTTTTGAAAAATAGGAAGAGCATGAAACGGTGTTAAAAAACATGAAGAGCTTCAAAAGGTGTGAAACATATGAAGAGCTTCAAAAGGTGTCAAAAATATGAGGATCATGAAACGGTCTGAACAATAGGAGGAGCATGAAGTTGTGTTGAAGAACATGTAGAAACTGAAAAGGTGTGAAAAATATGAACAGCTTGAAAAGGTGTCAAAAATATGAGGAGCATGAACGGTCTGAAAAATAGGAGGAGCATGAATCGGTGTTGAAAAACATGAAGAGCCTGAAAATGTGTGAAAAATATGAAGAGCTTCAAAAGGTGTGAAAAATATGAGGAGAATGAAACGGTCTGAAATATTGGAGGAGCAAGAAACGGAGTTCAAAAACATGAAGAGCCAGAAAAGGTGTGAAAAATATGAAGAGCTTCAAAAGATGGGAAATACATGAGGAGCTTTAAACGGTGTTCAAAAACATGAAGAGCCTGAAAAGGTGTGAAAAATATGAAGAGCTTCAAAAGATGTGAAATACATGAGGAGCATTAAACGGTCTGAAAAATATGAGGAGCATGAAGCGCTGTTCAAAAACATGAAGAGCCTGAAAAGGTGTAAAAGATATGAAGAGTTTCAAAAGGTGTCAAAAATATGACGAGCCTGAAACAGTCTGAAAATTAGGAAGAGCATGAAGTGGTGTTCAAAAATATGAAGAGCCTGAAAAGGAGTGAAAAATATGAAGAGCTACAAAGGTGTCAAAAATATGACGAGCCTGAAACAGTCTGAAAATTAGGAAGAGCATGAAGTGGTGTTCAAAAACAGGAAGAGCCTGAAAAGGGGTGAAAAATATGAAGAGCTTGAAAAGTTGTCAAAAATACGAGGAGCATGTAACGGTCTGAAAAACAGGGGGAGCATGAAGTGATGTTGAAAACATGAAGAACCTGAAAACGTGTGAAAAATATGAAGAGCTTCAAAAATATGAAAAATATGAAAAGATTCAAAAGGTGTGAAAAATATGAAGAGCTTCAAAAGATGTCAAAAATGAGATGAGCATGAAACGGTCTGAAAAATAGGAGGAGCATGAAGCGGTGTTGAAAATCATGAAGAGCCTGAAAAGGTGTGAAAAATAGGCCGAGCTTCAAAAGGTGTCAAAAATGTGACGAGAATGAAACGGTCTGAAAAATACGAGGAGCATGAAGTGGTGTTGAAAAACATGAAGAGCCTAAAAGGTGTGAAAAATATGAAGAGCTTCAAAAGGTGTCAAAAATATGAGGAGCATGAAACGGTCTGAAAAAATAGGAGAAGAATGAAGTGGTGTTGAAAAACATGAAGAGCCTGAAAAGGTGTGAAAATCATGAAGAGCTTCAAAAGTTGTCAAAAATATGAGGAGCATGAAACGGTCTGAAAAATAGGAGGAGCATGAAGCGGTTTTGAAAAACATGAAGAACCTGAAAATGTGTGAAAAATATGAAGAGCTTCAAAAGGTGTCAAAAATATGAGGAGCATGAACGGTCTGAAAAATTGGAGGAGCATGAAGCAGTGTTGAAAAACATGAAGAGCCTGAAAATGTGTGACAAATATGAAGAGCTTCAAAAGGTGTCAAAACTATGAGGGGCATGAAACGGTCTGAAAAATTGGAAGAGCAAGAAACGGAGTTCAAAAACATGAAGAGCCAGAAGAGATGTGAAAAATATGAAGAGCTACAAAAGTTGTCAAAAATATGAGGAGCATGAACGGTCTGAAAAATAGGAGGAGCATGAAGCGGTGTTGAAAAACATGAAGAGCCTGAAAAGGTGTGAAAAATATGAAGAGCTTCAAAACGTGTCAAAAATATGAGGAGCATGAACGGTCTGAAAAATTGGAGGAGCATGAAGCAGTGTTGAAAAACATGAAGAGCCTGAAAATGTGTGACAAATATGAAGAGCTTCAAAAGGTGTCAAAACTATGAGGGGCATGAAACGGTCTGAAAAATTGGAAGAGCAAGAAACGGAGTTCAAAAACATGAAGAGCCAGAAGAGATGTGAAAAATATGAAGAGCTACAAAAGTTGTCAAAAATATGAGGAGCATGAACCGTCTGAAAAATAGGAGGAGCATGAAGCGGTGTTGAAAAACATTAAGAGCCTGAAAAGGTGTGAAAAATATGAAGAGCTTCAAAACGTGTCAAAAATATGAGGAGCATGAAACGGTCTGAAAAATAGTAGGAGCAAGAAATGGTGTTCAAAAACATAAAGAGCCAGAAAAGGTGTGAAAAATATGAAGAGCTTCAAAAGGTGTCAAAAATATGAGGAGCATGAAACGGTCTGAAAAATAGGAGGAGCATGAATCGGTATTCAAAAACATGAAGAGCCTGAAAAGATTTGAAAAATATGAAGAGCTTCAAAAGGTGTCAAAAATATGACGAGCATGAAACGGTCTGAAAAATAGGAGGAGAATGAAGTGGTGTAGAAAAACATGAAGACCCGGAAAATGAGTGAAAAATATGAAGAGCTTCAATAGGTTTCAAAAATATGAGGAGCATGAAACGTTTTGAAAAATAGGAAGAGCATGAAACGGTGTTAAAAAACATGAAGAGCTTCAAAAGGTGTGAAACATATGAAGAGCTTCAAAAGGTGTCAAAAATATGAGGATCATGAAACGGTCTGAACAATAGGAGGAGCATGAAGTTGTGTTGAAGAACATGTAGAAACTGAAAAGGTGTGAAAAATATGAACAGCTTGAAAAGGTGTCAAAAATATGAGGAGCATGAACGGTCTGAAAAATAGGAGGAGCATGAATCGGTGTTGAAAAACATGAAGAGCCTGAAAATGTGTGAAAAATATGAAGAGCTTCAAAAGGTGTGAAAAATATGAGGAGAATGAAACGGTCTGAAATATTGGAGGAGCAAGAAACGGAGTTCAAAAACATGAAGAGCCAGAAAAGGTGTGAAAAATATGAAGAGCTTCAAAAGATGGGAAATACATGAGGAGCTTTAAACGGTGTTCAAAAACATGAAGAGCCTGAAAAGGTGTGAAAAATATGAAGAGCTTCAAAAGATGTGAAATACATGAGGAGCATTAAACGGTCTGAAAAATATGAGGAGCATGAAGCGCTGTTCAAAAACATGAAGAGCCAGAAAAGGTGTGAAAAATATGAAGAGCTTCAAAAGGTGTGAAATGCATGAGGAGCATGAAACGGCCTGAAAAAAAGGAGGAGCATGAAGTGGTGTTGAAAAACATGAAGAGCCTGAAAAGGTGTGAAAAATATGAAGAGCTTCAAAAGGTGTCAAAATTTGAGGAGCATGAAACGGTCTAAAAAATAGGAGGAGCATGAAGCGGTGTTCAAAACATGAAGAGCCTTAAAAGATGTGAAAAATATGAAGAGCGTCAAAAGGTGTCAAATATATGGGGATCATGAAACGGTCTGAAAAATAGGAGGAGCATGAAACGGTGTTCAAAATCATGAAGAGCCTGAAAAGTTCTGAAAAGTATGAAGAGCTTCTAAAGGTGTGAAAAATATAAGGAGCATGAAACGTTCTGAAAAATAGGAGGAGCATGAAGCGCTGTTGAAAAACTTGAAGAACCTGAAAAGGTGTGAAAGATATGAAGAGTTTCAAAAGGTGTCAAAAATATGAGTAGCATGAAACAGTCTGAAAATTAGGAAGAGCATGAAGTGGTGTTCAAAAACATGAAGAGCCTGAAAAGGAGTGAAAAATATGAAGAGCTTGAAAAGTTGTCAAAAATACGAGGAGCATGTAACGGTCTGAAAAACAGGGGGAGCATGAAGTGATGTTGAAAACATGAAGAGCCTGAAAACGTGTGAAAAATATGAAGAGCTTCAAAAATATGAAAAATATGAAAAGATTCAAAAGGTGTGAAAAATATGAAGAGCTTCAAAAGATGTCAAAAATGAGATGAGCATGAAACGGTCTGAAAAATAGGAGGAGCATGAAGCGGTGTTGAAAATCATGAAGAGCCTGAAAAGGTGTGAAAAATAGGCAGAGCTTCAAAAGGTGTCAAAAATATGACGAGAATGAAACGGTCTGAAAAATAGGAGAAGAATGAAGTGGTGTTGAAAAACATGAAGAGCCTGAAAAGGTGTGAAAAACATGAAGAGCTTCAAAAGGTGTCAAAAATATGAGGAGCATGAAACGGTCTGAAAAATAGGAGGAGCATGAAGCGGTTTTGAAAAACATGAAGAACCTGAAAAGGTGTGAAAAATATGAAGAGCTTCAAAAGGTGTCAAAAATATGAGGAGCATGAACGGTCTGAAAATTTGGAGGAGCATGAAGCAGTGTTGAAAAACATGAAGAGCCTGAAAATGTGTGACAAATATGAAGAGCTTCAAAAGGTGTCAAAAATATGAGGGGCATGAAACGGTTTGAAAAATAGGAAGAGCATGAAACGGTGTTAAAAAACATGAAGAGCTTCAAAAGGTGTGAAACATATGAAGAGCTTCAAAAGGTGTCAAAAATATGAGGATCATGAAACGGTCTGAACAATAGGAGGAGCATGAAGTTGTGTTAAAGAACATGTAGAAACTGAAAAGGTGTGAAAAATATGAACAGCTTGAAAAGGTGTCAAAAATATGAGGAGCATGAACGGTCTGAAAAATAGGAGGAGCATGAATCGGTGTTGAAAAACATGAAGAGCCTGAAAATGTGTGAAAAATATGAAGAGCTTCAAAAGGTGTGAAAAATATGAGGAGAATGAAACGGTCTGAAATATTGGAGGAGCAAGAAACGGAGTTCAAAAACATGAAGAGCCAGAAAAGGTGTGAAAAATATGAAGAGCTTCAAAAGATGGGAAATACATGAGGAGCATTAAACGGTGTTCAAAAACATGAAGAGCCTGAAAAGGTGTGAAAAATATGAAGAGCTTCAAAAGATGTGAAATACATGAGGAGCATTAAACGGTCTGAAAAATACGAGGAGCATGAAGCGCTGTACAAAAACATGAAGAGCCAGAAAAGGTGTGAAAAATATGAAGAGCTTCAAAATGTGTGAATTGCATGAGGAGCATGAAACGGTCTGAAAAATACGAGGAGCATGAAGCGCTGTACAAAAACATGAAGAGCCAGAAAAGGTGTGAAAAGTATGAAGAGCTTCAAAAGGTGTCAGAAATTTGAGGAGCATGAAACGGTCTGAAAAATAGGAGGAGCATGAAGCGGTGTTCAAAACATGAAGAGCCTTAAAAGATGTGAAAAATATGAAGAGCGTCAAAAGGTGTCAAATAAATGGGGATCATGAAACGGTCTGAAAAATAGGAGGAGCATGAAGCGGTTTTGAAAAACATGAAGAACCTGAAAAGGTGTGAAAAATATGAAGAGCTTCAAAAGGTGTCAAAAATATGAGGAGCATGAACGGTCTGAAAAATTGGAGGAGCATGAAGCAGTGTTGAAAAACATGAAGAGCCTGAAAATGTGTGACAAATATGAAGAGCTTCAAAAGGTGTCAAAACTATGAGGGGCATGAAACGGTCTGAAAAATTGGAAGAGCAAGAAACGGAGTTCAAAAACATGAAGAGCCAGAAGAGATGTGAAAAATATGAAGAGCTACAAAAGTTGTCAAAAATATGAGGAGCATGAACGGTCTGAAAAATAGGAGGAGCATGAAGCGGTGTTGAAAAACATGAAGAGCCTGAAAAGGTGTGAAAAATATGAAGAGCTTCAAAACGTGTCAAAAATATGAGGAGCATGAAACGGTCTGAAAAATAGTAGGAGCAAGAAATGGTGTTCAAAAACATAAAGAGCCAGAAAAGGTGTGAAAAATATGAAGAGCTTCAAAAATGGGAAATACATGAGGAGCATTAAACGGTGTTCAAAAACATGAAGAGCCTGAAAAGTTGTGAAAAATATGAAGAGCTTCAAAAGATGGGAAATACATGAGGAGCATTAAACGGTGTTCAAAAACATGAAGAGCCTGAAAAGGTGTGAAAAATATGAAGAGCTTCAAAAGATGTGAAATACATGAGGAGCATTAAACGGTCTAAAAATATGAGGAGCATGAAGCGCTGTTCAAAAACATGAAGAGCCAGAAAAGGTGTGAAAAATATGAAGAGCTTCAAAAGGTGTGAAATGCATGAGGAGCATGAAACGGTCTGAAAAAAAGGAGGAGCATGAAGTGGTGTTGAAAAACATGAAGAGCCTGAAAAGGTGTGAAAAATATGAAGAGCTTCAAAAGGTGTCAGAAATTTGAGGAGCATGAAACGGTCTGAAAAATAGGAGGATCATGAAGCGGTGTTCAAAACATGAAGAGCCTTAAAAGATGTGAAAAATATGAAGAGCGTCAAAAGGTGTCAAATATATGGGGATCATGAAACGGTCTGAAAAATAGGAGGAGCATGAAACGGTGTTCAAAATCATGAAGAGCCTGAAAAGTTCTGAAAAGTATGAAGAGCTTCAAAAGGTGTCAAATATATGGGGATCATGAAACGGTCTGAAAAATAGGAGGAGCATGAAACGGTGATCAGAAACATGAAGAACCTGAAAAGTTGTGAAAAATATGAAGAGCTTCAAAAGGTGTGAAATTCATGAGGAGCATGAAACGGTCTGAAAAATAGGAGAAGCATGAAGTGGTGTGGAAAAACATGAAGAGCCTGAAAAGGTGTGAAAAATATGAAAAGCTTCAAAAGGTGTCAAAAATATGAAGAGCATGAAACGGTCTGAAAAATAGATGCGGCATGAAATGGTGTTGAAAAACATGAAGAGAGTGAAAACGTGTGAAAAATATGTACAGCTTCAAAACGTGTGAAATACATGAGGAGCATGAAACGAGCTGAAAAAAAGAAGCATGAAGTGGTGTGGAAAAACATGAAGAGCCTGAAAAGGTGTGAAAAATATGAAGAGCTTCAAAAGGAGTGAAATACATTAGGAGCATGAAACTCTCTGAAAAATAGGAGGAGCATGAAGCGGTGTTCAAAAACATGAAGAGCCTGAAAAGGTGTGAAAAATATGAAGAGCTTCAAAAGGTGTCAAAAATGAGATGAGCATGAAACGGTCTGAAAAATAGGAGGATCATGAAACGGTGTTGAAAAACATGAAGAGCCTGAAAAGGTGTGAAAAATATGAAGAGTTTCAAAAGGTGTCAAAAATATGAGGAGCATGACACGGTCTGAAAAATAGGAGGATCAAGAAACGGTGTTGAAAAATATGAAGAGCCTGAAAAGGTGTTAAAAATATGAAGAGCTTCTAAAGGTTTCAAAAATATGAGGAGCATGAAACGGTCTGAAATAGAGGAGTAGCATCAAGTGGTGTTGAATAAAATCAAGAGCCTGAAAAGGTGTGAAAAATATGAAGAGCTTCAAAAGGGGTGAAATACATGAGGAGCATGAAACGGGCTGAAAAATAGGAGAAGCATGAAGTGGTGTGGAAAAATATGAAGAGCCTGAAAAGGTGTGAAAAATATGAAGAGCTTCAAAAGGGGTGAAAAATATGAGGAGCATGAAAAGGCCTGAAAAATAGAAGCTGCATGAAATGGTGTGGAAAAACATGAAGAGCCTGAAAAGGTGTGAAAAATATGAAGAGCTTCAAAAGGTGTCAAAAATTAGATTAGCATGAAAGGGTCTGAAAAATAGGAGGAACATGAAGTGGTGTTGAAAAACATGAAGAGCCTGAAAAGGTTTGAAAAGTATGAAGAGCTTCAAAAGGTGTGAAAAATATGAGGAGCTTCAAAATGTGTCAAAAATATGACGAGCATGAAACCCTCTTAAAAATAGGAGGAGGATGAAGCGGTGTTCAACAACATGAAGAGCCTGAAAAGGTGTGCAAAATATGAAGAGCTTCAAAGGTGTGAAATACATGAGGAACATGAAACGGTGTTCAAAACATGCAGAGACTGAAAAGGTGTGAAAAAAATGAAGAGCCTCAAAACGTGTCAAAAATATGAGAAGTATGAAACGGTATGATAAATAGCAGGAGCATGAAGCGGTGTTGAAAAACAGGAAGAGTCTGAAATCGTGTGAAAAATATGAAGATCTTCAAAAATATGAAAAGTATGAAGAGCTTCAAAAGGTGTGAAAACTATGAGGAGCATGATACGGTCTGAAAAATAGGAGGAGCATGAAGCGGTGTTGAAAAACATGAAGAGCCTGAAAAGGTGTGAAAATATGAAGAGATTCAAAAATATGAAAAAAATGAAGAGCCTGAAAAGGTGTGAAATATATGAAGAGCTTCAAAAGGTGTCAAAAATATGAGGAGCATGAAATGATCTAAAAAATAGGAGGAACATGAAACGGTCTGAAAAATAGGAGGAGCATGAAACGGTGTTCAAAAACATAAAGAGCCTGAAAAGGTGTGAAAAATATGAAGAGCTTCAAAAGGTGTGAAAAATATGAACAGCTTCAAAAGGTGTCAAAAATGAGATGAGCATGAAGCGGTCTGAAAAATAGGAGGAGCATGAAGTGGTGTTGAAAAACATGAAGAGCCTGAAAAGTTGTGAAAAATCTGAAGAGCTTCAAAAGGTGTCAAATATATGAGGAGCATGAAATTGTCTGAGATATAGGAGGAGCATGAAGCAGTGTTGAAAAACATGAAGACCCTGAAAAGTTGTGAAAAATATGTAGAGGTTCTAAAGGTGTCAAAAATATGAGGAGCATGAAACAGTCTTTAAAATAGGATGAGAATGAGATGGTTTTGAAAAAGATGAAGAGCATGAAAAGGTGTGAAAAACATGAAGAGCTTCAAAAGGTTTAAAAATTATGAGAAGCATGAAACGACTGAAAAATAGGAGGAGCATGATGCGGTGGTCAAAAACATGAAGAGCCTGAAAAGGTGTGAAAAATATAAAGAGCTTCAGAAGGTGTCAAAAATATTAGATGCATGAAACAGTATGAAACATAGGATGAGCATGAAACTTTTTTGAAAAAGATGAAGAGCATGAAAAGGTGTGAAAAATATGAAGATTTTCAAAAGATGTTAAAAATATGAGGAGCATGAAACTTTCTGAAAAATTGGAGGAGCATGAAGCGGTGTTGAAAAACATGAAGAGCCTGAAAAGGTGTGAAATGTATGAAGAGCTTCAAAATTTGTCAAAAATATGAGGAGCATGAAACAGTCTGAAAAATAGGAGAAGCATGAAGCGGTGTTGAAAAACATGAAAAGCCTGAAAAGGTGGAAAAATATGAAGAGCTTCAAAAAGTGTCAACAATATGAGGAGCATGAAACGGTCTGAAAATTAGGAAGAGCATGAAACTGTGTTGATAAACATGAAGAGCCTGAAAAGGTGTGAAAAATATGAAGAGCTTCAAAAGGTCTCAAATATATGAGGAGCATGAAACAGTGTGAAAAATAGGATGAGCATGAAACGGTTTTAAAAAGACGAAAAGCCTAAAAGGTGTGACATATATGAAGAGCTTCAAAAGGTGTGAAATACATGAGGAGGTCGAAACGGTCTGAAAATAGTAGGAGCATGAAGCGGCGTTGAAAAACATGAAGAGCCTGAAAACGTGTGAAAAATATGAAGAGCTTCAAAAGGTGTGAAATATATGAAGAGCTACAAAAGGTGTCAAAAATATGAGGAGCATGAACCGGTCTGAAATATAGGAGGAGCATGAAGAGGTGTTGAAAAACATGAAGAGCCTGAAAAGGTGTGAAAAATATGAAGAGCTTCAAAAGGTGTCAAAAATATGAGGAGAATGAACCGGTCTGAAAAATAGGAGGAGCATGAAGTGGTGTTGAAAAACATGAAGTGCCTGAAATGTTGTGAAATATATGAAGAGTTTCAAAAGGTGTGAAAAATATGAGGAGCTTCAAAAGGTGTCAAAAATATGAGGAGCCTGAAACGGTCTGAAAAATAGGAGGAGCATCATACGGTGTTCAAAAATATGAAGAGCCTGAAAAGGTGTGAAAAACATGAATATCTTCAAAAGGGGTCAAAAATATGAGGAGCATGAAACGATCTGAAAAATAGGAGGAGCATGAAGTTGTGTTCAAAAACATGAAGATCCTGAAAAGGTGTGAAAAACATGAAGAGCCTCAAAACGTGTCAAAAATATGAAGAGCATGAAACGGTCTGAAAAATAGGAGGAGCATGAAGCAGTGTTGAAAAACATGAAGAGCCTGAAAAAGTGTGAAAAATATGAAGAGCTTCAAAAGGTGTGAAATATATGAAGAGCTTCCAAAGGTGTCAAAAATGAGATGAGCATGAAAAGGTCTAAAAAATAGGAGGAGCATGAAGTGGTCGTGAAAATCATGAAGTGCCTGAAAAGGTGTGAAATATATGAAGAGCTTCAAAAGTTGTTAAAAAATGAGGAGGTTCAAAAGGTGTCAAAAATATGAGGAGCATGAAACGGTCTGAAAAATAGGAGGAGCATGAAACGGTGTTGAAAAACATGAAGAGCCTGAAAAGGTGTGAAAAATAGGAAGAGCTTCACAAGGTGTCAAATATATGAGGAGCATGAAACGGTCTGAAAAATAGGAGGAGCATGAAGCAGTCGTCAATAACATGAAGAACCTGAAAAGTTTTGTAAAATATGAAGAGCTTCCAAAGGCGTGAAAAATATGAGGAACATGAAACGGTCTGAAAAATAGGAGCAGCATGAAACAGTGTTGAAAGACATGAAGAGCTTCAAAAGTGTCAAAAATATGAGGAGCATGAAACGGTCTGAAAAATAGGAGGAGCATGAAGTAGTGTTGAAAAACATGAAGAGCCTGAAAAAGTGTGAAAAATATGAAGAGCTTTAAAATGTCTCAAATATATGAGGAGCATGTAACTTTCTGAAAAATAGGAGGAGCATGAAACGGTGTTCAAAACATGAACAGCCTGAAAAGGTGTGAAAAATATGAAGAGCTTCAAAACTTGTCAAACATTGAGGTGCATGAATCTATCTGAAAAATAGGAAGAGCATGATGCCGTGTTGAAAAGCATGAAGAGCCTGAAAAGTTGTGAAATACATGATGAGCTTCAAAAGGTGTCAAAAATATGAGGAGCATGAAACGGCCTGAAAAATAGGAGGAGCATGAAGCGGTGTTGAAAAACATGAAGAGCCTTAAAATTTGTGAATAATATGAAGAGCTTCAAAAGGTGTGAAAAATATGAAGAGCTTCAAAAGGTGTCAAAAATGAGAGGAGCATGAAACGGTGTGAAAAATAGGAGAAGCATGAAGCTGTGTTGAAAAACATGAAGAGCCTGAAAAGCTGTGAACAATTTGAAGAGCTTCAAAAGGTGTCAAATATATGAGGAGCATGAAATGGTCTGAAAAATAGGAGGAGCATGAAGCGGTGTTGAAAAACATTAAGAGTGTGAAAAGGTTTTCAAAAACATGAAGAGCCTGAAAAGGTGTGAAAAATATGAAGAGCTTCAAAACGTGTGAAAAATAAGAGGAGCATGAAACAGTGTGAAAAATAGGATAAGCATAAAGCGGTGTTCAAAAACATGAAGAGCCTGAAAATTTGTGAAAAATATGAAGAGCTTCAAAAGGTGTCAAAAATATGAGGAGCATGAAACGGTCTGAAAAAATCGAGGAGCATGAAGCGGTGTTGAAAACTTGAAGAGCCTAAAAAGGTGCAAAAAATATGAAGAGCTTCAAAAGGTGTCAAAATATGAGGAGCAGGAAACGGTCTGAAAAATAGGAGGACCATGAATCGGTGTTGAAAAACATGAAGAGTCTTAAAAGATGTGAAAAATATGAAGAGCTTCAAAATGTGTCAAAAATAGGAGGAGGATGAAACGTTGTTAAAAAAACATGAAGAGCCTGAAAAGGTGTGAAATATATGAAGATCTTCAAAAGGTGTGAAAAATATGAAGAGCTTCAAAAGGTGTGAAATACATGAGGAGCATGAAACTCTCTGAATAATAGGAGGAGCATGAAGTGGTGTTCAAAATATGAAGAGCCTGAAAAGGTGTGAAAAATATGAAAAGCTTCAAAAATGTGAAAAATATGAAGAGCTTCAAAGAGTGTGGAAAATATGAGGAGTATGAAACGATCTGAAAAATAGAAGGAGCATGAAGCGGTGGTGAAAAACATGAAGAGTCTGAAAATGTGTGAAAAATATGAAGAGCTTCAAAAATGTGAAAAATATGAAGAGCTTTAAAAGTTGTGAAAAATATGAAGAGCTTCATTAGGTGTCAAAAATTAGATGAGCAAGAAAAGGTCTGAAAAATAGGAGGAGCATTAAACGATGATCAAAAACATGAAGAGCCTGAAAAGGTGTGAAAAATATGAAAAGCTTCAAAAATGTGAAAAATATGAAGAGGTTCAAAAAGTGTGAAAAATATGAGGAGTATGAAACGTTCTGAAAAATAGAAGGAGCATGAAGCGGTGGTGAAAAACATGAAGAGTCTGAAAATGTGTGAAAAATATGAAGAGCTTCAAAAATGTGAAAAATATGAAGAGCTTCAAAAGGTGTGGAAATATGAGGAGTATGACACGGTCTGAAAAATAGGAGGAGCATGAAGTGTTGTTCAAAAAATGAAGAGCCTGAAAAGGTGTGAAAAATATCAAGAGCTTCAAAAGGTGTGAAAAATATGAGGAGCATGAAACAGTCTGAAAAATAGGAGGAGCATGAAGCGGTGTTGAAAAACATGAAAAGCCTGAAAAGGGGTGAAAAATATGAAGAGCTTCAAAAGGTGTGAAAAATATGAGGAGCATGAAACGGTCTGAAAAATAGGAGTCGCAAGAAGCGGTGTTCAAAAACATGAAGAGCCAGAAAAGGTGTGAAAAATATGAAGAGCTTCAAAAGGTGTGAAATACATGACGAGCATGAAACTCTCTGAAAAATAGGAGGAGCATGAAGCGGTGTTCAATAATATGAAGAGCCTGAAAATGTGTGAAATATATGAATAGCTTCAGAAGGTGTCAAAAATATGAGGAGCAAGAAACGGCCTGAAAAATAGGAGGAGCATTAAACGGTGTTCAAAAATATGAGTAGCAAGAAACGGTCTGAAAAATGAGAGGAGCATTAAACGGTGTTCAAAAACATGAAGAGCCTGGAAAGGTGTGAAAAATATGAAGAGCTTCAAAAGGTGTCAAAAATATGAGGAGGATGAAACGGTCTGAAAAATAGGAGGAGCATGAAGTGGTGTTGAAAAAAATGAAGAGCCTGAAAAAGGTGTGAAAATTATGAGGAGAATGAAACGGTCTGAAAAATAGGAGGAGCTTGAAGTGGTGTTGAAAAATATGAAGAGCTTCTAAAATTGTCAAAAATATCAGGAGCATGAAACGGTCTGAAAAATAGGAGGATCATGAAGCGGTGTAGAAAAACATGAAGAGCCTGAACAGGTGTGAAAAATATGAAGAGCTTCAAAAGGTGTGAAAAATATGAGGAGCATGAAATGGTCTGAAAAATAGGAGGAGAAGGAAGTGGTGTTGAAATTCATGAAGAGCCTGAAAAGGTTTGTAAAATATGAAGAGCTTCAAAATGTGTGAAATACATGAGGAACATGAAACGGTCTGAAAAATAGGAGGAGCATGAAGTGGTGTTGAGAAACATGAAGAGTCTGAAAAGGTGTGAAAAATATGAAGAGCTTCAAAAGGAGTCAAAAATATGAGGAGCATGTAACGGTCTGAAAAAATAGGAGGAGCATGAAGCGGTGTTCAAAAACATGAAGAGCCTGAAAAGGGTGAAAAATATGAAGAGCTTCAAAGGGTGTCAAAAATATGAGGAGCATGATACGGTCTGAAAAATAGGAGGAGTATGAAGCGGTGATCAAAAATATGAAGAGCCTGAAAAGTTCTGAAAAATATGAAGAGCTTCAAAAGGTGTGAAATATATGGGGAGCATGAAACGGGCTGAAAAAAAGGAGAAGCATGAAGTGGTGTGGAAAAACATGAAAAGCCTGAAAAGGTGTGAAAAATATGAAGAGCTTCAAAAGGTGTGAAATACATGAGGAGAATGAAATTCTCTGAAAAATAGAAGGAGCATGAAGTGGTGTGCAAAAACATGAAGAGCCAGAAAATGTGTGAAAAATATGAAGAGCTTCAAAAGATGTCAAAAATACGAGGAGCATGAAACAGTCTCAAAAATAGGAGGAGCATGAAGCAGTGTTCAAAAATATGAAGAGCCTGAAAATGTGTGAAAAATATGAAAAGCTTCAAAAGGTATCAAAAATATGAGGAGCATGAAACGGTCTGAAAAATAGGAGGAGCATGAAGTGGTTTTGAAAAACATGAAGAGCCTGAAAAGGTGTGAAAAATATGAAGAGCTTCAAAAGGTGTCAAAAATATGAGGAGCATGAAACGGTGTGAAAAATAGGTGAAGCAAGAAGGAGTGTTGAAAAATATGAAGAGCCTGAAAATGTGTGAAAAATATAAAGAGCTTCAAAAGATGTGAAAAATATGAAGAGCTTCAAAAGGTGTCAAAAATGAGATGAGCAAGAAACGGTTTGAAAAATAGGAGGAGCATGAAGCGGTGTTGAAAAAGATGAAGAACCTGAAAAGTTGTGAGAGATATGAAGAGCTTCAATAGGTGTCAAAAATATGAGGAGCATGAAACGCTCTGAAAAAGAGGAGGAGCATGAAGCGGTGTTGAAAAACATGAAGAACCTGAAAAGTAGTGAAAAATATGAAGAGCTTCTAAAGGTGTCAAAAATATGAGTAGCATGTAACGGTCTGAAAAATAGGAAGAGCATGAAGCTGTGCTCAAAAACATGAAGAGCCTGAAAATGTTTGAAAAATATGAAGAGCTTCAAAAGGTGTCAAAAATATGAGGAGCATGAAGTGATGTTGAAAAACATGAATAGCCGGAAATGTGTGTAATATATGAGGAGCATGAAACGGTCTGAAAAATACGAGGAGCATGAAGCGGTGTTCAAAAATATGAAGAGCCTGAAAATGTGTGAAAAATATGAAGAGCTTCAAAAGGTGTCAAAAATATGAGGAGCATGAATCGGTCTGAAAAATAGGAAGAGCATGAAGCTGTGTTCAAAAACATGAAGAGCCTAAAAAGGTGTGAAAAATATGAAGAGCTTCAAAAGGTGTGAAAAATATGAGGAGCATAAAACAGCCTGAAAAATAGGAGAAGCATGAAGCGGTATTGAAAAACATGAAGAGCCTGAAAAGGTGTGAAAAATATGAAAAGCTTCAAAAGGTGTGAAATACATGAGGAGAATGAAATTCTCTGAAAAATAGAAGGAGCATGAAGTGGTGTTCAAAAACATGAAGAGCCAGAATATGTGTGAAAAATATGAAGAGCTTCAAAAGATGTCAAAAATACGAGGAGCATGAAACAGTCTGAAAAATAGGAGGAGCATGAAGCAGTGTTCAAAAATATGAAGAGCCTGAAAATGTGTGAAAAATATGAAGAGCTTCAAAAGGTATCAAAAATATGAGGAGCATGAAACGGTCTGAAAAATAGGAGGAGCATGAAGTGGTGTTGAAAAACATGAAGAGCCTGAAAAGGTGTGAAAAATATGAAGAGCTTCAAAAGGTGTCAAAAATATGAGGAGCATGAAACGGTGTGAAAAATAGGTGGAGCAAGAAGGAGTGTTGAAAAACATGAAGAGCCTGAAAATGTGTGAAAAATATAAAGAGCTTCAAAAGATGTGAAAAATATGAAGAGCTTCAAAAGGTGTCAAAAATGAGATGAGCAAGAAACGGTTTGAAAAATAGGAGGAGCATGAAGCGGTGTTGAAAAAGATGAAGAACCTGAAAAGTTGTGAGAGATATGAAGAGCTTCAATAGGTGTCAAAAATATGAGGAGCATGAAACGCTCTGAAAAAGAGGAGGAGCATGAAGCGGTGTTGAAAAACATGAAGAACCTGAAAAGTAGCGAAAAATATGAAGAGCTTCTAAAGCTGTCAAAAATATGAGTAGCATGTAACGGTCTGAAAAATAGGAAGAGCATGAAGCTGTGCTCAAAAACATGAAGAGCCTGAAAATGTTTGAAAAATATGAAGAGCTTCAAAAGGTGTCAAAAATATGAAGAGCATGAAGTGATGTTGAAAAACATGAATAGCCTGAAAATGTGTGAAATATATAAGGAGCATGAAACGGTCTGAAAAATACGAGGAGCATGAAGCGGTGTTCAAAAATATGAAGTGCCTGAAAATGTGTGAAAAATATGAAGAGCTTCAAAAGGTGTCAAAAATATGAGGAGCATGAATCGGTCTGAAAAATAGGAAGAGCATGAAGCTGTGTTAAAAAACATGAAGAGCCTAAATGTGAAAAATATGAAGAGCTTCAAAAGGTGTGAAAAATATGAGGAGCATGAAACAGCCTGAAAAATAGGAGGAGCATGAAGCGGTATTGAAAAACATGAAGAGCCTGAAAAGGTGTGAAAAATATGAAGAGCTTCAAAAGGTGTGAAATACATGAGGAGAATGAAATTCTCTGAAAAATAGAAGGAGCATGAAGTGGTGTTCAAAAACATGAAGAGCCAGAAAATGTGTGAAAAATATGAAGAGCTTCAAAAGATGTCAAAAATACGAGGAGCATGAAACAGTCTGAAAAATAGGAGGAGCATGAAGCAGTGTTCAAAATATGAAGAGCCTGAAAATGTGTGAAAAATATGAAGAGCTTCAAAAGGTATCAAAAATATGAGGAGCATGAAACGGTCTGAAAAATAGGAGGAGCATGAAGTGGTGTTGAAAAACATGAAGAGCCTGAAAAGGTGTGAAAAATATGAAGAGCTTCAAAAGGTGTCAAAAATATGAGGAGCATGAAACGGTGTGAAAAATAGGTGGAGCAAGAAGGAGTGTTGAAAAACATGAAGAGCCTGAAAATGTGTGAAAAATATAAAGAGCTTCAAAAGATGTGAAAAATATGAAGAGCTTCAAAAGGTGTCAAAAATGAGATGAGCAAGAAACGGTTTGAAAAATAGGAGGAGCATGAAGCGGTGTTGAAAAAGATGAAGAACCTGAAAAGTTGTGAGAGATATGAAGAGCTTCAATAGGTGTCAAAAATATGAGGAGCATGAAACGCTCTGAAAAAGAGGAGGAGCATGAAGCGGTGTTGAAAAACATGAAGAACCTGAAAAGTAGTGAAAAATATGAAGAGCTTCTAAAGGTGTCAAAAATATGAGTAGCATGTAACGGTCTGAAAAATAGGAAGAGCATGAAGCTGTGCTCAAAAACATGAAGAGCCTGAAAATGTTTGAGAAATATGAAGAGCTTCAAAAGGTGTCAAAAATATGAGGAGCATGAAGTGATGTTGAAAAACATGAATAGCCTGAAAATGTGTGAAATATATGAGGAGCATGAAACGGTCTGAAAAATACGAGGAGCATGAAGCGGTGTTCAAAAATATGAAGAGCCTGAAAATGTGTGAAAAATATGAAGAGCTTCAAAAGGTGTCAAAAATGAGATGAGCATGAAACGGTCTGAAAAATAGGAGGAGCATGAAGTGGTGTTGAAGTACATGAAGAGCCTGAAAAGGTGTGAAATATATGAAGAGATTCAAAAGGTGTCAAATATATGAGGAGCAAGAAACGGTCTGAAAAATAGGAGAGCATGAAGCGGTGTTGAAAAACCTGAAGAGCCTGAAAAGGTGTGAAAAATATGAAGAGCTTCAAAAGGTGTCAAAAATATGAGGAGCATGAAACGGTCTGAAAAATAGGAGGAGCATGAAGCGGTGTTCAAAAATATGAAGAGCTTTAAAAGGTGTGAAAAATATGAAGAGCTACAAAAAGTGTCAAAAAAAAGAGGTGCATGAAACGGTCTGAAAAAGAGGAGGAGCATGAAGTGGTGTTCAAAACATGAAGAGCCTTAAAAGGTGTGAAAAATATGAAGAGCTTCAAAAGGTGTCAAAAATATGAGAAGCATGAAACGGTCTGAAAAATAGGAGGAGCATGAAGCGGTGTTGAAAAACATGAGGAGCCTGAGAACTTGTGAAAAATATGAAGAGCTTCAAAAGGTGTCAAAAATGAGATGAGCATGAAACGGTCTGAAAAATAGGAGGAGCATGAAGTGGTGTTGAAGTACATGAAGAGCCTGAAAAGGTGTGAAATATATGAAGAGCTTCAAAAGGTGTCAAATATATGAGGAGCATGAAACTGTCTGAAAATTAGGAGGATCATGAAGCGGTGTTGAAAAACATGAAGAGCATGAAAAGCTGTGAAAAATATGAAGAGCCTCAAAAGGTGTGAAAAATATGAAGAGCTTCAAAAGCTGTCAAAAATGAGATGAGCATGAAACGGTCTGAAAAATAGGAGGGGCATGAAGTTGTGTTGAAAAACATGAAGAGCCTGAAAAGGTGTGAAAAATATGAAGAACTTCAAAAGGTGTCAAAAACATGAGGAGCATGAAACGGACTGAAATATAGGAGGAGCATGAAACGGTGTTCATAAACATGAAGAGCCTGAAAAGGTGAAAAAAATATGAAGAGCTTCAAAAGGTGTCAAAAATGAGATGAGCATGAAACGGTCTGAAAAATAGGAGGAGCATGAAGTGGTGTTGAAAAACATGAAGAGCCTGAAAAGGGGTGAAAAATATGAAGAGCTTCAAAAGGTGTCAAAAATATGTGGAGCATGAAACGGTCTGAAATATAGGAGGAGCATGAAACGGTGTTCATAAACATGAAGAGCCTGAAAAGGTGTGAGAAATATGAAGAGCTTCAAAAGGTGTGAAAAATATGAAGAGCTTCAAAAGGTGCGAAAAATATGAAGAGCTTCAAAAGATGTGAAATACATGAGGAGCATGAAACGGTCTGAAAAATAGGAGGAGCATGAAGTGGTGTTGAAAAACATGAAAACCTGAAAAGGTGTGAAAAATTTGAGGTGCTTCAAAAGGTGTGAAAATTAGGAGGAGCATGAAGCGGTGTTCAAAAACATGAAAAGCCTGAAAATGTTTGTAAAATATGAAGAGCTTCAAAACGTGTCAAAAATATGAGGAGCATGAAACAATCTGAAAAATAGGAGGATCAAGAAGCGGTGTTGAAAAACATGAAGATCTCAAAACTTGTGAAAAATATGAAGAGTTTCAAAAGGTGTGAAAAATATGAAGAGCTTCAAAAGGTGTCAAAAATGAGATGAGAATGAAACGGTCTGAAAAATAGGTGGAGCATGAAGTGGTTTTGAAAAACATGAAGAGCCTCAAAAGTTGTGAAATACTTGAGGAGCACGTAACGGTTTGGAAAATGGGAACAGCATGAAGTGGTGTTGAAAAACATGAAGAGCCTGAAAAGATGTGAAAAATATGAAGAGCTTCAAAAGGTGTGAAATACATGAGAAGCATGAAACGGTCTGAAAAAGGAGGATGTTGAAGCGGTGTTTAAAAACATGAAGAGCCTGAAAAGGTGTGAAAAACATGAAGAGCTTCAAAAGGTGTCAAAATTTAGATTAGCATGAAACGGTCTGAAAAATAGGAGGAGCATGAAAAGGTGTTCAAAAACATGAAAGCCTGAAAAGGTGAGAAAAATATGAAGAGCTTAAAATGGTGTCAAAAATGAGATGAGCATGAAACGGTCTGAAAAATCGGAGGAGCATGAAGTGGGGTTGAAAATCATGAAGAGCCTGAAAAGGTGTGTAAAATATGAAGACCTTCAAAACGAGTCAAAAAAATGAGGAGCATGAAACGGTCTGAAAAATAGGAGGAGCATGAAGTGGTGTTGAAAAACATGAAGAGTATGAAAAGGAGTGAAATATATGAAGAGCTTCAAAAGATGTCAAAATTATGAGGAGCATGAAACGGTCTGAAAAATATGAGGAGCATAAAACTGTGTTCAAAAACATGAAGAGCCTGAAAAGGTGTGAAAAATAAAGAGCTTCAAAAGGTGTCAAAAATATGTGGAGCAGGTAACGGTTTGAAAAATAGGAGGAGCATGAAGCGGTGTTCAAAAACATGAAGATCCTGTAAAGGTGTGAAAAATACGAAGAGCTTCAAAAGATGTGAAATACATGAGGAGCATGAAACTGTCTGAAATAGGAGGAGCATGAAGCGCTGTTCAAAAACATGAAGAGTTTGAAAAGGTGTAAAATATATGAAGAGCTACAAAAGGTGTGAAATACATGAGGAGCATGAAACGGTGTATAAAATAGGAGGAGCATGAAGCGGTGTTCAAAAACATGAAGAGCCTGAAACGGTGTGAAAAATATGAAGAGCTTCAAAAGATGTGAAATACATTAGGAGCATGAAACTCTCTGAAAAATAGGAGGAGCATGAGACGGTCTTGAAAAAAGTGAAGAGCCTGCAAAGCTGTGAAAAATATGAAGAGCTTCAAAAGGTGTGAAAAATATGAGGAGCATGAAACGGTGTGAAAAATAGGTGGAGCAAGAAGGAGTGTTGAAAAACATGAAGAGCCTGAAAATGTGTGAAAAATATAAAGAGCTTCAAAAGGTGTCAAAAATATGAGGAGCATGAAACGGTGTGAAAAATAGGTGGAGCAAGAAGGAGTGTTGAAAAACATGAAGAGCCTGAAAATGTGTGAAAAATATAAAGAGCTTCAAAAGATGTGAAAAATATGAAGAGCTTCAAAAGGTGTCAAAAATGAGATGAGCAAGAAACGGTTTGAAAAATAGGAGGAGCATGAAGCGGTGTTGAAAAAGATGAAGAACCTGAAAAGTTGTGAGAGATATGAAGAGCTTCAATAGGTGTCAAAAATATGAGGAGCATGAAACGCTCTGAAAAAGAGGAGGAGCATGAAGCGGTGTTGAAAAACATGAAGAACCTGAAAAGTAGTGAAAAATATGAAGAGCTTCTAAAGCTGTCAAAAATATGAGTAGCATGTAACGGTCTGAAAAATAGGAAGAGCATGAAGCTGTGCTCAAAAACATGAAGAGCCTGAAAATGTTTGAAAAATATGAAGAGCTTCAAAAGGTGTCAAAAATATGAGGAGCATGAAGTGATGTTGAAAAACATGAATAGCCTGAAAATGTGTGAAATATATGAGGAGCATGAAACGGTCTGAAAAATACGAGGAGCATGAAGCGGTGTTCAAAAATATGAAGTGCCTGAAAATGTGTGAAAAATATGAAGAGCTTCAAAAGGTGTCAAAAATATGAGGAGCATGAATCGGTCTGAAAAATAGGAAGAGCATGAAGCTGTGTTAAAAAACATGAAGAGCCTAAAAAGGTGTGAAAAATATGAAGAGCTTCAAAAGGTGTGAAAAATATGAGGAGCATGAAACAGCCTGAAAAATAGGAGGAGCATGAAGCGGTATTGAAAAACATGAAGAGCCTGAAAAGGTGTGAAAAATATGAAGAGCTTCAAAAGGTGTGAAATACATGAGGAGAATGAAATTCTCTGAAAAATAGAAGGAGCATGAAGTGGTGTTCAAAAACATGAAGAGCCAGAAAATGTGTGAAAAATATGAAGAGCTTCAAAAGATGTCAAAAATACGAGGAGCATGAAACAGTCTGAAAAATAGGAGGAGCATGAAGCAGTGTTCAAAAATATGAAGAGCCTGAAAATGTGTGAAAAATATGAAGAGCTTCAAAAGGTATCAAAAATATGAGGAGCATGAAACGGTCTGAAAAATAGGAGGAGCATGAAGTGGTGTTGAAAAACATGAAGAGCCTGAAAAGGTGTGAAAAATATGAAGAGCTTCAAAAGGTGTCAAAAATATGAGGAGCATGAAACGGTGTGAAAAATAGGTGGAGCAAGAAGGAGTGTTGAAAAACATGAAGAGCCTGAAAATGTGTGAAAAATATAAAGAGCTTCAAAAGATGTGAAAAATATGAAGAGCTTCAAAAGGTGTCAAAAATGAGATGAGCAAGAAACGGTTTGAAAAATAGGAGGAGCATGAAGCGGTGTTGAAAAAGATGAAGAACCTGAAAAGTTGTGAGAGATATGAAGAGCTTCAATAGGTGTCAAAAATATGAGGAGCATGAAACGCTCTGAAAAAGAGGAGGAGCATGAAGCGGTGTTGAAAAACATGAAGAACCTGAAAAGTAGTGAAAAATATGAAGAGCTTCTAAAGGTGTCAAAAATATGAGTAGCATGTAACGGTCTGAAAAATAGGAAGAGCATGAAGCTGTGCTCAAAAACATGAAGAGCCTGAAAATGTTTGAGAAATATGAAGAGCTTCAAAAGGTGTCAAAAATATGAGGAGCATGAAGTGATGTTGAAAAACATGAATAGCCTGAAAATGTGTGAAATATATGAGGAGCATGAAACGGTCTGAAAAATACGAGGAGCATGAAGCGGTGTTCAAAAATATGAAGAGCCTGAAAATGTGTGAAAAATATGAAGAGCTTCAAAAGGTGTCAAAAATATGAGGAGCATGAAACAGCCTGAAAAATAGGACGAGCATGAAGCGGTATTGAAAAACATGAAGAGCCTGAAATCTTGTGAAAAATATGAAGAGCTTCAAAAGGTGTCAAAAATGAGATGAGCATGAAACGGTCTGAAAAATAGGAGGAGCATGAAGTGGTGTTGAAGTACATGGAGAGCCTGAAAAGGTGTGAAATATATGAAGAGATTCAAAAGGTGTCAAATATATGAGGAGCAAGAAACGGTCTGAAAAATAGGAGAGCATGAAGCGGTGTTGAAAAACCTGAAGAGCCTGAAAAGGTGTGAAAAATATGAAGAGCTTCAAAAGGTGTCAAAAATATGAGGAGCATGAAACGGTCTGAAAAATAGGAGGAGCATGAAGCGGTGTTCAAAAATATGAAGAGCTTTAAAAGGTGTGAAAAATATGAAGAGCTACAAAAAGTGTCAAAAAAAAGAGGTGCATGAAACGGTCTGAAAAAGAGGAGGAGCATGAAGTGGTGTTCAAAACATGAAGAGCCTTAAAAGGTGTGAAAAATATGAAGAGCTTCAAAAGGTGTCAAAAATATGAGAAGCATGAAACGGTCTGAAAAATAGGAGGAGCATGAAGCGGTGTTGAAAAACATGAGGAGCCTGAGAGCTTGTGAAAAATATGAAGAGCTTCAAAAGGTGTCAAAAATGAGATGAGCATGAAACGGTCTGAAAAATAGGAGGAGCATGAAGTGGTGTTGAAGTACATGAAGAGCCTGAAAAGGTGTGAAATATATGAAGAGCTTCAAAAGGTGTCAAATATATGAGGAGCATGAAACTGTCTGAAAATTAGGAGGATCATGAAGCGGTGTTGAAAAACATGAAGAGCATGAAAAGCTGTGAAAAATATGAAGAGCCTCAAAAGGTGTGAAAAATATGAAGAGCTTCAAAAGCTGTCAAAAATGAGATGAGCATGAAACGGTCTGAAAAATAGGAGGGGCATGAAGTTGTGTTGAAAAACATGAAGAGCCTGAAAAGGTGTGAAAAATATGAAGAACTTCAAAAGGTGTCAAAAACATGAGGAGCATGAAACGGACTGAAATATAGGAGGAGCATGAAACGGTGTTCATAAACATGAAGAGCCTGAAAAGGTGAAAAAAATATGAAGAGCTTCAAAAGGTGTCAAAAATGAGATGAGCATGAAACGGTCTGAAAAATAGGAGGAGCATGAAGTGGTGTTGAAAAACATGAAGAGCCTGAAAAGGGGTGAAAAATATGAAGAGCTTCAAAAGGTGTCAAAAATATGTGGAGCATGAAACGGTCTGAAATATAGGAGGAGCATGAAACGGTGTTCATAAACATGAAGAGCCTGAAAAGGTGTGAGAAATATGAAGAGCTTCAAAAGGTGTGAAAAATATGAAGAGCTTCAAAAGGTGCGAAAAATATGAAGAGCTTCAAAAGATGTGAAATACATGAGGAGCATGAAACGGTCTGAAAAATAGGAGGAGCATGAAGTGGTGTTGAAAAACATGAAAACCTGAAAAGGTGTGAAAAATTTGAGGTGCTTCAAAAGGTGTGAAAATTAGGAGGAGCATGAAGCGGTGTTCAAAAACATGAAAAGCCTGAAAATGTTTGTAAAATATGAAGAGCTTCAAAACGTGTCAAAAATATGAGGAGCATGAAACAATCTGAAAAATAGGAGGATCAAGAAGCGGTGTTGAAAAACATGAAGATCTCAAAACTTGTGAAAAATATGAAGAGTTTCAAAAGGTGTGAAAAATATGAAGAGCTTCAAAAGGTGTCAAAAATGAGATGAGAATGAAACGGTCTGAAAAATAGGTGGAGCATGAAGTGGTTTTGAAAAACATGAAGAGCCTCAAAAGTTGTGAAATACTTGAGGAGCACGTAACGTTTTGGAAAATGGGAACAGCATGAAGTGGTGTTGAAAAACATGAAGAGCCTGAAAAGATGTGAAAAATATGAAGAGCTTCAAAAGGTGTGAAATACATGAGAAGCATGAAACGGTCTGAAAAAGGAGGATGTTGAAGCGGTGTTTAAAAACATGAAGAGCCTGAAAAGGTGTGAAAAACATGAAGAGCTTCAAAAGGTGTCAAAATTTAGATTAGCATGAAACGGTCTGAAAAATAGGAGGAGCATGAAAAGGTGTTCAAAAACATGAAAGCCTGAAAAGGTGAGAAAAATATGAAGAGCTTAAAATGGTGTCAAAAATGAGATGAGCATGAAACGGTCTGAAAAATCGGAGGAGCATGAAGTGGGGTTGAAAATCATGAAGAGCCTGAAAAGGTGTGTAAAATATGAAGACCTTCAAAACGAGTCAAAAAAATGAGGAGCATGAAACGGTCTGAAAAATAGGAGGAGCATGAAGTGGTGTTGAAAAACATGAAGAGTATGAAAAGGAGTGAAATATATGAAGAGCTTCAAAAGATGTCAAAATTATGAGGAGCATGAAACGGTCTGAAAAATATGAGGAGCATAAAACTGTGTTCAAAAACATGAAGAGCCTGAAAAGGTGTGAAAAATAAAGAGCTTCAAAAGGTGTCAAAAATATGTGGAGCAGGTAACGGTTTGAAAAATAGGAGGAGCATGAAGCGGTGTTCAAAAACATGAAGATCCTGTAAAGGTGTGAAAAATACGAAGAGCTTCAAAAGATGTGAAATACATGAGGAGCATGAAACTGTCTGAAATAGGAGGAGCATGAAGCGCTGTTCAAAAACATGAAGAGTTTGAAAAGGTGTAAAATATATGAAGAGCTACAAAAGGTGTGAAATACATGAGGAGCATGAAACGGTGTATAAAATAGGAGGAGCATGAAGCGGTGTTCAAAAACATGAAGAGCCTGAAACGGTGTGAAAAATATGAAGAGCTTCAAAAGATGTGAAATACATTAGGAGCATGAAACTCTCTGAAAAATAGGAGGAGCATGAGACGGTCTTGAAAAAAGTGAAGAGCCTGCAAAGCTGTGAAAAATATGAAGAGCTTCAAAAGGTGTGAAAAATATGAGGAGCATGAAACGGTGTGAAAAATAGGTGGAGCAAGAAGGAGTGTTGAAAAACATGAAGAGCCTGAAAATGTGTGAAAAATATAAAGAGCTTCAAAAGGTGTCAAAAATATGAGGAGCATGAAACGGTGTGAAAAATAGGTGGAGCAAGAAGGAGTGTTGAAAAACATGAAGAGCCTGAAAATGTGTGAAAAATATAAAGAGCTTCAAAAGATGTGAAAAATATGAAGAGCTTCAAAAGGTGTCAAAAATGAGATGAGCAAGAAACGGTTTGAAAAATAGGAGGAGCATGAAGCGGTGTTGAAAAAGATGAAGAACCTGAAAAGTTGTGAGAGATATGAAGAGCTTCAATAGGTGTCAAAAATATGAGGAGCATGAAACGCTCTGAAAAAGAGGAGGAGCATGAAGCGGTGTTGAAAAACATGAAGAACCTGAAAAGTAGTGAAAAATATGAAGAGCTTCTAAAGCTGTCAAAAATATGAGTAGCATGTAACGGTCTGAAAAATAGGAAGAGCATGAAGCTGTGCTCAAAAACATGAAGAGCCTGAAAATGTTTGAAAAATATGAAGAGCTTCAAAAGGTGTCAAAAATATGAGGAGCATGAAGTGATGTTGAAAAACATGAATAGCCTGAAAATGTGTGAAATATATGAGGAGCATGAAACGGTCTGAAAAATATGAGGAGCATGAAGCGGTGTTCAAAAATATGAAGTGCCTGAAAATGTGTGAAAAATATGAAGAGCTTCAAAAGGTGTCAAAAATATGAGGAGCATGAATCGGTCTGAAAAATAGGAAGAGCATGAAGCTGTGTTAAAAAACATGAAGAGCCTAAAAAGGTGTGAAAAATATGAAGAGCTTCAAAAGGTGTGAAAAATATGAGGAGCATGAAACAGCCTGAAAAATAGGAGGAGCATGAAGCGGTATTGAAAAACATGAAGAGCCTGAAAAGGTGTGAAAAATATGAAGAGCTTCAAAAGGTGTGAAATACATGAGGAGAATGAAATTCTCTGAAAAATAGAAGGAGCATGAAGTGGTGTTCAAAAACATGAAGAGACAGAAAATGTGTGAAAAATATGAAGAGCTTCAAAAGATGTCAAAAATACGAGGAGCATGAAACAGTCTGAAAAATAGGAGGAGCATGAAGCAGTGTTCAAAAATATGAAGAGCCTGAAAATGTGTGAAAAATATGAAGAGCTTCAAAAGGTATCAAAAATATGAGGAGCATGAAACGGTCTGAAAAATAGGAGGAGCATGAAGTGGTGTTGAAAAACATGAAGAGCCTGAAAAGGTGTGAAAAATATGAAGAGCTTCAAAAGGTGTCAAAAATATGAGGAGCATGAAACGGTGTGAAAAATAGGTGGAGCAAGAAGGAGTGTTGAAAAACATGAAGAGCCTGAAAATGTGTGAAAAATATAAAGAGCTTCAAAAGATGTGAAAAATATGAAGAGCTTCAAAAGGTGTCAAAAATGAGATGAGCAAGAAACGGTTTGAAAAATAGGAGGAGCATGAAGCGGTGTTGAAAAAGATGAAGAACCTGAAAAGTTGTGAGAGATATGAAGAGCTTCAATAGGTGTCAAAAATATGAGGAGCATGAAACGCTCTGAAAAAGAGGAGGAGCATGAAGCGGTGTTGAAAAACATGAAGAACCTGAAAAGTAGTGAAAAATATGAAGAGCTTCTAAAGGTGTCAAAAATATGAGTAGCATGTAACGGTCTGAAAAATAGGAAGAGCATGAAGCTGTGCTCAAAAACATGAAGAGCCTGAAAATGTTTGAGAAATATGAAGAGCTTCAAAAGGTGTCAAAAATATGAGGAGCATGAAGTGATGTTGAAAAACATGAATAGCCTGAAAATGTGTGAAATATATGAGGAGCATGAAACGGTCTGAAAAATACGAGGAGCATGAAGCGGTGTTCAAAAATATGAAGAGCCTGAAAATGTGTGAAAAATATGAAGAGCTTCAAAAGGTGTCAAAAATATGAGGAGCATGAAACAGCCTGAAAAATAGGACGAGCATGAAGCGGTATTGAAAAACATGAAGAGCCTGAAATCTTGTGAAAAATATGAAGAGCTTCAAAAGGTGTCAAAAATGAGATGAGCATGAAACGGTCTGAAAAATAGGAGGAGCATGAAGCGGTGTTGAAAAACATGAGGAGCCTGAGAACTTGTGAAAAATATGAAGAGCTTCAAAAGGTGTCAAAAATGAGATGAGCATGAAACGGTCTGAAAAATAGGAGGAGCATGAAGTGGTGTTGAAGTACATGAAGAGCCTGAAAAGGTGTGAAATATATGAAGAGATTCAAAAGGTGTCAAATATATGAGGAGCAAGAAACGGTCTGAAAAATAGGAGAGCATGAAGCGGTGTTGAAAAACCTGAAGAGCCTGAAAAGGTGTGAAAAATATGAAGAGCTTCAAAAGGTGTCAAAAATATGAGGAGCATGAAACGGTCTGAAAAATAGGAGGAGCATGAAGCGGTGTTCAAAAATATGAAGAGCTTTAAAAGGTGTGAAAAATATGAAGAGCTACAAAAAGTGTCAAAAAAAAGAGGTGCATGAAACGGTCTGAAAAAGAGGAGGAGCATGAAGTGGTGTTCAAAACATGAAGAGCCTTAAAAGGTGTGAAAAATATGAAGAGCTTCAAAAGGTGTCAAAAATATGAGAAGCATGAAACGGTCTGAAAAATAGGAGGAGCATGAAGCGGTGTTGAAAAACATGAGGAGCCTGAGAACTTGTGAAAAATATGAAGAGCTTCAAAAGGTGTCAAAAATGAGATGAGCATGAAACGGTCTGAAAAATAGGAGGAGCATGAAGTGGTGTTGAAGTACATGAAGAGCCTGAAAAGGTGTGAAATATATGAAGAGCTTCAAAAGGTGTCAAATATATGAGGAGCATGAAACTGTCTGAAAATTAGGAGGATCATGAAGCGGTGTTGAAAAACATGAAGAGCATGAAAAGCTGTGAAAAATATGAAGAGCCTCAAAAGGTGTGAAAAATATGAAGAGCTTCAAAAGCTGTCAAAAATGAGATGAGCATGAAACGGTCTGAAAAATAGGAGGGGCATGAAGTTGTGTTGAAAAACATGAAGAGCCTGAAAAGGTGTGAAAAATATGAAGAACTTCAAAAGGTGTCAAAAACATGAGGAGCATGAAACGGACTGAAATATAGGAGGAGCATGAAACGGTGTTCATAAACATGAAGAGCCTGAAAAGGTGAAAAAAATATGAAGAGCTTCAAAAGGTGTCAAAAATGAGATGAGCATGAAACGGTCTGAAAAATAGGAGGAGCATGAAGTGGTGTTGAAAAACATGAAGAGCCTGAAAAGGGGTGAAAAATATGAAGAGCTTCAAAAGGTGTCAAAAATATGTGGAGCATGAAACGGTCTGAAATATAGGAGGAGCATGAAACGGTGTTCATAAACATGAAGAGCCTGAAAAGGTGTGAGAAATATGAAGAGCTTCAAAAGGTGTGAAAAATATGAAGAGCTTCAAAAGGTGCGAAAAATATGAAGAGCTTCAAAAGATGTGAAATACATGAGGAGCATGAAACGGTCTGAAAAATAGGAGGAGCATGAAGTGGTGTTGAAAAACATGAAAACCTGAAAAGGTGTGAAAAATTTGAGGTGCTTCAAAAGGTGTGAAAATTAGGAGGAGCATGAAGCGGTGTTCAAAAACATGAAAAGCCTGAAAATGTTTGTAAAATATGAAGAGCTTCAAAACGTGTCAAAAATATGAGGAGCATGAAACAATCTGAAAAATAGGAGGATCAAGAAGCGGTGTTGAAAAACATGAAGATCTCAAAACTTGTGAAAAATATGAAGAGTTTCAAAAGGTGTGAAAAATATGAAGAGCTTCAAAAGGTGTCAAAAATGAGATGAGAATGAAACGGTCTGAAAAATAGGTGGAGCATGAAGTGGTTTTGAAAAACATGAAGAGCCTCAAAAGTTGTGAAATACTTGAGGAGCACGTAACGTTTTGGAAAATGGGAACAGCATGAAGTGGTGTTGAAAAACATGAAGAGCCTGAAAAGATGTGAAAAATATGAAGAGCTTCAAAAGGTGTGAAATACATGAGAAGCATGAAACGGTCTGAAAAAGGAGGATGTTGAAGCGGTGTTTAAAAACATGAAGAGCCTGAAAAGGTGTGAAAAACATGAAGAGCTTCAAAAGGTGTCAAAATTTAGATTAGCATGAAACGGTCTGAAAAATAGGAGGAGCATGAAAAGGTGTTCAAAAACATGAAAGCCTGAAAAGGTGAGAAAAATATGAAGAGCTTAAAATGGTGTCAAAAATGAGATGAGCATGAAACGGTCTGAAAAATCGGAGGAGCATGAAGTGGGGTTGAAAATCATGAAGAGCCTGAAAAGGTGTGTAAAATATGAAGACCTTCAAAACGAGTCAAAAAAATGAGGAGCATGAAACGGTCTGAAAAATAGGAGGAGCATGAAGTGGTGTTGAAAAACATGAAGAGTATGAAAAGGAGTGAAATATATGAAGAGCTTCAAAAGATGTCAAAATTATGAGGAGCATGAAACGGTCTGAAAAATATGAGGAGCATAAAACTGTGTTCAAAAACATGAAGAGCCTGAAAAGGTGTGAAAAATAAAGAGCTTCAAAAGGTGTCAAAAATATGTGGAGCAGGTAACGGTTTGAAAAATAGGAGGAGCATGAAGCGGTGTTCAAAAACATGAAGATCCTGAAAAGGTGTGAAAAATACGAAGAGCTTCAAAAGATGTGAAATACATGAGGAGCATGAAACTGTCTGAAATAGGAGGAGCATGAAGCGCTGTTCAAAAACATGAAGAGTTTGAAAAGGTGTAAAATATATGAAGAGCTACAAAAGGTGTGAAATACATGAGGAGCATGAAACGGTGTATAAAATAGGAGGAGCATGAAGCGGTGTTCAAAAACATGAAGAGCCTGAAACGGTGTGAAAAATATGAAGAGCTTCAAAAGATGTGAAATACATTAGGAGCATGAAACTCTCTGAAAAATAGGAGGAGCATGAGACGGTCTTGAAAAAAGTGAAGAGCCTGCAAAGGTGTGAAAAATATGAAGAGCTTCAAAAGGTGTGAAAAATATGAGGAGCATGAAACGGTCTGAAAAAGAGAAGGAGCATGAAGCATTGATGAAAAACATGAGGAGCCTGAAAACGTGTGAAAAATATGAAGAGCTTCAAAAGGTGTGAAATACATGAGGAGCATGAAACGGTCTGAAAAATAGGAGGATCATGAAGCGGTGTTGAAAAATATGAAGAGACTGAAAAGGTGTGAAAAATATGAAGAGCTTCAAAAGCTTTCAAAAATATGAGGAGCATGAAACGGTCTGAAAAATAGGAGCAGCATGAAGTGGTGTTGAAAAACATGAAGAGCCTGAAAAGGTGTGAAAAATATGAAGAGCTTCAAAAGTTGTGAAAAATAGGAGGAGCATGAAGCGGTGTTGAAAAACATGAAGAGCCTGAAAAGGTGTGAAAAATACGAAGAGCTTCAAAAGGTGTGAAATATATGAAGAGCTTCAAAAGGTGTCAAAAATATGAGGAGCATGAAAAGGTCTGAAAAATACGAGGAGCATGAGGTGGTGTTGAAAAACATGAAGAGCCTGAAAAGATGTGAAAAATATGAAGAGCTTCAAAATGTGTCAAAAATATGAGTAGCATGAAACGGTCTGAAAAACAGGAGAAGCATGAAGCGGTGTTGAAAAACATGAGGAGCCTGAAAACGTGTGAAAAATATGAAGAGCTTCAAAAATATGAAAAATATGAAGAGATTCAAAAGGTGTGAAAAATATGAAGAGCTTCAAAAGATGTCAAAAATGAGTTGAGCATGAAACGGTCTGAAGAAAAGGAGGAGCATGAAGCGGAGTTCAGAAAAATGAAGAGCCTGAAAAGGTGGAAAATATATGAAGAGCTTCAAAAGGTGTCAAAATTTGAGGAGCATGAAACAGTATGAAAAATAGGAGGAGCATGAATTGGTTTTGAAAAACATGAAGAGCCTGAAAACATGCGAAATATATGAAGCGCTTCAAAAGGTGTGAAATACATGAGGAGCATGAAACGGTCTGAAAAATAGGAGAAGAATGAAGTGGTGTTGAAAAACATGAAGAGCCTGAAAAGGTGTGAAAATCATGAAGAGCTTCAAAAGTTGTCAAAAATATGAGGAGCATGAAACGGTCTGAAAAATAGGAGGAGCATGAAGCGGTTTTGAAAAACATGAAGAACCTGAAAAGGTGTGAAAAATATGAAGAGCTTCAAAAGGTGTCAAAAATATGAGGAGCATGAAACGGTCTGAAAAATAGGAGGAGCATGAATCGGTATTCAAAAACATGAAGAGCCTGAAAAGATTTGAAAAATATGAAGAGCTTCAAAAGGTGTCAAAAATATGACGAGCATGAAACGGTCTGAAAAATAGGAGGAGAATGAAGTGGTGTAGAAAAACATGAAGACCCGGAAAATGAGTGAAAAATATGAAGAGCTTCAATAGGTTTCAAAAATATGAGGAGCATGAAACGTTTTGAAAAATAGGAAGAGCATGAAACGGTGTTAAAAAACATGAAGAGCTTCAAAAGGTGTGAAACATATGAAGAGCTTCAAAAGGTGTCAAAAATATGAGGATCATGAAACGGTCTGAACAATAGGAGGAGCATGAAGTTGTGTTGAAGAACATGTAGAAACTGAAAAGGTGTGAAAAATATGAACAGCTTGAAAAGGTGTCAAAAATATGAGGAGCATGAACGGTCTGAAAAATAGGAGGAGCATGAATCGGTGTTGAAAAACATGAAGAGCCTGAAAATGTGTGAAAAATATGAAGAGCTTCAAAAGGTGTGAAAAATATGAGGAGAATGAAACGGTCTGAAATATTGGAGGAGCAAGAAACGGAGTTCAAAAACATGAAGAGCCAGAAAAGGTGTGAAAAATATGAAGAGCTTCAAAAGATGGGAAATACATGAGGAGCTTTAAACGGTGTTCAAAAACATGAAGAGCCTGAAAAGGTGTGAAAAATATGAAGAGCTTCAAAAGATGTGAAATACATGAGGAGCATTAAACGGTCTGAAAAATATGAGGAGCATGAAGCGCTGTTCAAAAACATGAAGAGCCTGAAAAGGAGTGAAAAATATGAAGAGCTACAAAGGTGTCAAAAATATGACGAGCCTGAAACAGTCTGAAAATTAGGAAGAGCATGAAGTGGTGTTCAAAAACAGGAAGAGCCTGAAAAGGGGTGAAAAATATGAAGAGCTTGAAAAGTTGTCAAAAATACGAGGAGCATGTAACGGTCTGAAAAACAGGGGGAGCATGAAGTGATGTTGAAAACATGAAGAAACTGAAAACGTGTGAAAAATATGAAGAGCTTCAAAAATATGAAAAATATGAAAAGATTCAAAAGGTGTGAAAAATATGAAGAGCTTCAAAAGATGTCAAAAATGAGATGAGCATGAAACGGTCTGAAAAATAGGAGGAGCATGAAGCGGTGTTGAAAATCATGAAGAGCCTGAAAAGGTGTGAAAAATAGGGCGAGCTTCAAAAGGTGTCAAAAATGTGACGAGAATGAAACGGTCTGAAAAATACGAGGAGCATGAAGTGGTGTTGAAAAACATGAAGAGCCTAAAAGGTGTGAAAAATATGAAGAGCTTCAAAAGGTGTCAAAAATATGAGGAGCATGAAACGGTCTGAAAAATTAGGAGAAGAATGAAGTGGTGTTGAAAAACATGAAGAACCTGAAAAGGTGTGAAAAATATGAAGAGCTTCAAAAGGTGTCAAAAATATGAGGAGCATGAAACGGTCTGAAAAATAGGAGGAGCATGAAGCGGTTTTGAAAAACATGAAGAACCTGAAAAGGTGTGAAAAATATGAAGAGCTTCAAAAGGTGTCAAAAATATGAGGAGCATGAACGGTCTGAAAAATTGGAGGAGCATGAAGCAGTGTTGAAAAACATGAAGAGCCTGAAAATGTGTGACAAATATGAAGAGCTTCAAAAGGTGTCAAAACTATGAGGGGCATGAAACGGTCTGAAAAATTGGAAGAGCAAGAAACGGAGTTCAAAAACATGAAGAGCCAGAAGAGATGTGAAAAATATGAAGAGCTACAAAAGTTGTCAAAAATATGAGGAGCATGAACGGTCTGAAAAATAGGAGGAGCATGAAGCGGTGTTGAAAAACATGAAGAGCCTGAAAAGGTGTGAAAAATATGAAGAGCTTCAAAACGTGTCAAAAATATGAGGAGCATGAACGGTCTGAAAAATTGGAGGAGCATGAAGCAGTGTTGAAAAACATGAAGAGCCTGAAAATGTGTGACAAATATGAAGAGCTTCAAAAGGTGTCAAAACTATGAGGGGCATGAAACGGTCTGAAAAATTGGAAGAGCAAGAAACGGAGTTCAAAAACATGAAGAGCCAGAAGAGATGTGAAAAATATGAAGAGCTACAAAAGTTGTCAAAAATATGAGGAGCATGAACCGTCTGAAAAATAGGAGGAGCATGAAGCGGTGTTGAAAAACATGAAGAGCCTGAAAAGGTGTGAAAAATATGAAGAGCTTCAAAACGTGTCAAAAATATGAGGAGCATGAAACGGTCTGAAAAATAGTAGGAGCAAGAAATGGTGTTCAAAAACATAAAGAGCCAGAAAAGGTGTGAAAAATATGAAGAGCTTCAAAATGTGTCAAAAATATGAGGAGCATGAAACGGTCTGAAAAATAGGAGGAGCATGAATCGGTATTCAAAAACATGAAGAGCCTGAAAATATTTGAAAAATATGAAGAGCTTCAAAAGGTGTCAAAAATATGACGAGCATGAAACGGTCTGAAAAATAGGAGGAGAATGAAGTGGTGTAGAAAAACATGAAGACCCGGAAAATGAGTGAAAAATATGAAGAGCTTCAATAGGTTTCAAAAATATGAGGAGCATGAAACGTTTTGAAAAATAGGAAGAGCATGAAACGGTGTTAAAAAACATGAAAGGCTTCAAAAGGTGTGAAACATATGAAGAGCTTCAAAAGGTGTCAAAAAATGAGGATCATGAAACGGTCTGAACAATAGGAGGAGCATGAAGTTGTGTTGAAGAACATGTAGAAACTGAAAAGGTGTGAAAAATATGAACAGCTTGAAAAGGTGTCAAAAATATGAGGAGCATGAACGGTCTGAAAAATAGGAGGAGCATGAATCGGTGTTGAAAAACATGAAGAGCCTGAAAATGTGTGAAAAATATGAAGAGCTTCAAAAGGTGTGAAAAATATGAGGAGAATGAAACGGTCTGAAATATTGGAGGAGCAAGAAACGGAGTTCAAAAACATGAAGAGCCAGAAAAGGTGTGAAAAATATGAAGAGCTTCAAAAGATGGGAAATACATGAGGAGCTTTAAACGGTGTTCAAAAACATGAAGAGCATGAAAAGGTGTGAAAAATATGAAGAGCTTCAAAAGATGTGAAATACATGAGGAGCATTAAACGGTCTGAAAAATATGAGGAGCATGAAGCGCTGTTCAAAAACATGAAGAGCCAGAAAAGGTGTGAAAAATATGAAGAGCTTCAAAAGGTGTGAAATGCATGAGGAGCATGAAACGGCCTGAAAAAAAGGAGGAGCAAGAAGTGGTGTTGAAAAACATGAAGAGCCTGAAAAGGTGTGAAAAATATGAAGAGCTTCAAAAGGTGTCAGAAATTTGAGGAGCATGAAACGGTCTAAAAAATAGGAGGAGCATGAAGCGGTGTTCAAAACATGAAGAGCCTTAAAAGATGTGAAAAATATGAAGAGCGTCAAAAGGTGTCAAATATATGGGGATCATGAAACGGTCTGAAAAATAGGAGGAGCATGAAACGGTGTTCAAAATCATGAAGAGCCTGAAAAGTTCTGAAAAGTATGAAGAGCTTCTAAAGGTGTGAAAAATATAAGGAGCATGAAACGTTCTGAAAAATAGGAGGAGCATGAAGCGCTGTTGAAAAACTTGAAGAACCTGAAAAGGTGTGAAAGATATGAAGAGTTTCAAAAGGTGTCAAAAATATGAGTAGCATGAAACAGTCTGAAAATTAGGAAGAGCATGAAGTGGTGTTCAAAAACATGAAGAGCCTGAAAAGGAGTGAAAAATATGAAGAGCTTGAAAAGTTGTCAAAAATACGAGGAGCATGTAACCGTCTGAAAAACAGGGGGAGCATGAAGTGATGTTGAAAACATGAAGAGCCTGAAAACGTGTGAAAAATATGAAGAGCTTCAAAAATATGAAAAATATGAAAAGATTCAAAAGGTGTGAAAAATATGAAGAGCTTCAAAAGATGTCAAAAATGAGATGAGCATGAAACGGTCTGAAAAATAGGAGGAGCATGAAGCGGTGTTGAAAATCATGAAG